>NC_035436.2:68784058-69144484 GCF_002127325.2 Helianthus annuus
CAAGCTCAACAGTTTTGTGTTTCACAAAATTTGATAGGTGAGGAATTGCCACGTCAACTTGAGCTTAAGCTCGAAAGGAAGGACGATGGTTTGCTCTACTTCAAGGATCGTTTGTGGATTCCAAAACAAGACGATCATCGCACCTTGGTAATGGACGAATCTCATAAGTCTCGATATTCTATCCATCCTGGTGCTGACAAAATGTACAAGGATCTTCGTACTAAGTTCTAGTGGCCTGGTATGAAGAAGGATGTTGCCTTGTACGTATCAAAATGCCTAACTTGTCTCAAAGTCAAGGCTGAACATCAACGACCTTTTGGCTTGCTTGTACAACCAGAGATACCGGTTTGGAAGTGGGAGAACATTGCGATGGATCTCATCACTAAATTACCGCGTACTTCTAAAGGTCATGATGTTATTTGGGTTGTTATCGATCGATTAACGAAATCGGCTCATTTTATTCCAATTCACGAGGATCTATCTGCTGATAAACTTGCAAAGATTTATGTTGATGAGATTGTATCACGACATGGTGTGCCCTTGGATATCATTTCTGATCGTGATGCTCGGTTTTCATCTTATTTCTGGAAGATCATGCAATCTGCTTTCGGAACCTAACTGAATCTAAGCACTGCTTATCATCCCCAAACAGATGGTCAATCTGAGTGAACGATTCAAACTTTGGAGGATATGTTTAGAGCATGCGTGATAGACTTTGGTGGTAATTGGGATTCTCATCTGCCACTGATCTAGTTTTCTTACAACAATAGCTATCATGCTAGTATCAATATGGCGCCATTCGAAGCTCTCTACGGTCGAAAATGTCGTTCACCTGTCTGTTGGAATGAGATCGGGGAAGCTTCGCTTACTGGACCTGAGCTCGTTCTGGAAACAACAGACAAAATCAAGAAAATCCGCGATAATCTTGTGACAGCTCGAAGCCGTCAAAAGAGTTATGCGGATATGCGATGCAAGCCCTTAGAATTTCAAGTCGGAGACCGTGTCCTACTCAAGGTTTCACCTTGGAAAGGAGTCGTGAGATTTGGAAAGAAAGGAAAACTTGCACCTCGATATGTGGGACCATTTAAGATTGTGGAAAGAATTGGGAAGGTTGCCTATCGACTAGAGCTACCTCCAGAGCTTGGGAATATTCACCCGACTTTTCACGTGTCCAATTTGCGAAAGTGTTTAGCTGACGCTGATCTTCACATTCCTCTCGACGAGATCCAAATCGATGAAACGATGCACTTTGTTGAGAAACCCGTGGAGATTGTGGACCGTACTTTCAAACAGTTGAAGAACAAACGGATTAAATTGGTTAAAGTTCGTTGGGAGTCCAAACGCAGCCCAGAGTTTACTTAGGAACGTAAGGACCAGATGAAGGCAAAATATCCGCATTTGTTTTCACAATCTTCCTCTAGTTAAAATTTCGGGACGAAATTTTCTGAAGTAGGGGAGACTGTGACAACTGTGTTCTATAGTCGTGGTTCAATGTAAAACAATGTTGGTTATTAATAAAACAATGTGCTTTGGTGTTATTATATGTGTTTTTGTGTTATTATGTGTGCATTTGTGTTTGGTGATTTTTTCAATTAGACTTAATTCCGATTTCAAGCTTTAAATCGCTTTCTAGAAGGTTATACGCGCACCAATGCGTAAATATAACCAGTTTAACGCAACGAACACTCTGGAATAGTGAAATAGGCTTAACATACCTTAAATAACCTCCACATAACTTAGAAATAAGTTTTGGATGGTTTGGGGTGTTGAAATCAAGTTTGTTCGATCGCAGGGACTATTTATGTCAAACTGCGAAACTATACCGATTTGTATAGTAACGAACATTCCGGAACTTGATCATAAGTTAAACATACCCTAAATAACCTTTACGTTGCTTAGAAAGAGGCTTTGAGGGGTTCGGTATGCTAAAATAAACTTTATTGATCAATAGGGACTAAAAGCGTAAAAAAGTGCACAAGTTTGCATTTTCGCGCATATCTTACGTTCTGAATACATCCGAACATCCAAAAATTTATGTAAGCATTAAAATATTTTATTTGAGTGTTTGGCATAATAAAAATCCATTCGTCGCTTAATTTGGATCGTTTTTGCGTTCGTTACGACTTTCGTCGTAATTAACCGAACAACGCAACCGTACAACCAAACGAACTGACATCTGAGATATTTTTGAGCATGTTTTGAGTTCCCTATACTTTAACTTCATTTTGGAGCTTTGAAATGGGGTTAACGGGGCTTAAACGTGCTAAAAATGCATCATATAACAAGTTTGGGGCTTTAGGGGCCTGTTCTGCCAAAATTCAATTTTTGCTGACCTGCAGGGTCCTTACGGACCGTATGGGACTCCTCTTTCAGTTCGTAAGCAGGTCCCAGACATCAGAATGTGTTTTCCAGCTTGTTCCAGTTGTTCCACACCTTTGCACCTAGTTTCTTTGATTATATGTGCTTGTTTTTGATGCCCATGGTTTCTCAAAACAGACAGTGGGTATGAGGAGTACGGACTAGATCGAAGCTCGTTTCCCGATAAACGATCCTAACGGTTCTAGCATTCCTATAAATACCCAACCCATTCACTTGCAAAACCCACTTGATTTTTCTGAGATTTCTCTAAGTTGAAGTGCTAGCCACTTCATACCTGAGAATACTTGGAAAATCATAGCTTGCAGGGACCTTTTGTAAGTATTCTTTCGTTCTTTTCATTCGTTTTTATCGTTAAAGTCAAACTGCGTTTGACTTTCTGCTTTGACCAGTTTATGGTCAATGCGAAGTTCGTTTGAACTTCATAACGTGAGCGTAATCACGATGGTTATAGTCCCTAGTGACTATGCCTACTGATTACCACGTTATCTAGGCTTAGTGACGAGTCCTAGTTTCGGCTAAAATATGTATTCTTGCATATTTTGTAACCAAACTACTCTAGGGTATCAAAACCGTTTGTTTTGATATCAAAACCTATTTTCTAACTTAACTAAACATGTTCTAGCATGTTTAGCTCGTCGCTTTTTAGATTAGTGCTTGTATAGAGTCGTAAGTCAAGCAGACTAAACACCCGCTTAGACTTTCGAACACGACCTGTTTGGTCGATCATTAGGATCCGACCAAACATGTTTAGTGACCATAGTAGCATAGGGAATAACCTTCCGAGGTTATACCTTATGGTCACCTAGTTTAGGTAGTTGTATGATAAGTAGTTTATATGCCATATGTAAATTACCAAAATACCCTTTTCATGCGTAATTGGTAAATAAGCATATGTTACCTAAACTTTTGTCACGTAACTGATTATGTAACATATTTAAACATGTTTTGGCATATAATACTTGTCATTGGACTAGTTAGACGTCTCGAACGCGCTTTGCGCGCACGACACGTTAAAGTGGCGTAAGCTACCTTAATGGGTCGCGATGGGTCGAAAGCACTTAGGTTAGGTTTCATTTAGGATGTAAGCTTTGTTAAACCATATCACATGAGTTCCAACACTCATTTGGTTTACAAGACTTCATTCTATCCGATCGTCCGATTTAGGCGTCTATTGTTTGAGTAGTGGTTCGATTACTAGGTGCTACTTGATTCCTTTGGTTTGCTTCAGTTGTTGAAGTTCTATTTGATTGAGGATACTTTGCACTACAAGTGAGTACATAGTTCCCCTATTTTACTGTTTTAAATTGTTTTAGGGTGATTCATATGTAGAAAATGATTTTCAAGGTTTAAATAATGGTTTTTCAAAAACAATTAAGATGGTTTATACAAAACTAATAACGATTTCAATAAAGTGAACAAACTTATTGGTTGTAGTTACATAACAAATGACATTCATTAGCATTGATCAAGCCGACCAGTATTAGGTTATGGTACCCTAGGATCTGACAAATCCCGTTATTTAACTGCACCCATTGTTATGTGTGGGGGTTGTGGGTAACGACTGAATCGGTGATTGTTAACTTACCCTTTGGTGGTTTGTTAATTCGAGAAGCGAGAAGCGAGGTGATCGAGTCACGAAGGTTTGAATGTTGTTAGCCAGACGACCATAAATAGTTTTTCACAAATTAAAACGAGGATGATTTAAACGATTTTAAACGAGTTAACGATATTGAAACGATTTTAACGAGTAAAACGATTTGGGTAAACGATTGGTTTTTTGTCACACCCCGACCACGTAAAACATCAAACCGTGGCGGAAACGTCGGGGAGTGTTGTAACAGAATTATTGTTTCATAACCATGGCATACAAAGTTATATTTTATTGAATCAAACAAACGAGTTACATTGTCTTAAAATAACTGAAACAAAGAGTACATAACAAGTTTTAACTAGTCTAGTTGTCACACCCCGACCACGTAGGACATACAAAACGTGGCGGAAACGTCGGGGAGTGTTGTAACAGAATCGATTGTTTCAAATCCATGGCAATTGAAGTTCCGTTTTATTGATCAAACATGAAAGTTTACATTGTTCAAACAAGAACAAAATAGTACATATCATAAATTAACTAGTTCTTGTCACGTTTTAAGTCACTAAGGCACAGGTCCGCCTATGTATATCTTGATAAGTCCTATGCATCATTTCCTGAAAACACATGTGAAAATAGGTACGTCAGCATAAAAATGCCTGTGAGATACATTGGTTTTATGAAAACGGAATTCATGACTTATGTTTGAGAAAATGTTTAGTCATGAACCTTGTAATTTGCTTTGTCTTGTAAATCATTTGAAAAACGATAAAATCAGATGATATGTATAAATAAGAAGACACTGTATGGTTAAACGGATAACCATGTAAAATGTGTTTGTATAAGATAAGTCGTTTGTAAAACAATGTCTCGTGAAAAGTGTGTTATTTGTATAAAATGTCATCTGTCTGAATTGAAATGATTTAGATAACGCTAAGATATGTAATATTATACAAACATTTATATATAGGAAGTACGAGCGGCGTATCCACCATGTTTGCATCATATTACATACTCCACGTTACTCAAACCATTTACCCAAACCATCCACCATGTAAGATTGTTCTTGTATAACTCAATTGTTTATTGTGCAAACTATGTCAAATGTCTATGTTCAATGTAAATCACCAATGTGTATGTCAATGTCAACGTGTTTATGTTCAATGTAAATCATGTAATGTGTATCCTAAAATGTATCATGTATGGTAAGCGTGTAGGATCGTGTGATGACCCGAACGAGTCGTTCAGAGGCTTTCTCCTTGGTTTCAGGTGCGGAATTACAAGAAACTAAGGTAGAAACAGCAGGCAAATCACTTTTAACTACTTGTTTATTGATTTCAAACGTTTACAGTTCAAATCTCGCACCGGCAGACCTTCGGCACGATTTCTACAACCGTTGTAACTGAGATCGCTCATCGGACTATTTATAGACATCTGGAACCGCTAATTGGACAGGCCCAATAAGCGGTCCACACATGATGACACAAGAGCGGTCCAACCATGTATCATATCGGCGGTCCATAAGCTGCTTTGCCGTTCGAGCGGTCCAAACATGTCCGCTCGAGCCGTCCAAACCCTAATGGGCCTAATGAGCGATCCACTAACCTAAAACCTATACATTTTGACCATTTCTAGTATTACGAGCCCAGATCTAACGTTCTAAGACATTGACTCGATACAAGACGTAATCAGCAGATGTAGTGCACCAACAGACTCCCCCTCAGATGTTGATGGAGTCGACTATCGAGTCACACCATGCTGTCTTCAGTTCTTCAGTCTTGATCAGTCTTCGGGTTTCTCTCTCTTTGTCATTCTATCATTCTAAGACACGAACGAAGATGTAGTCAACAGACAACTGCACTAACAAACTCCCCCTTGGATGTTGACGGAATCTTTAGTGAGAGTCTTCAAACAATCACAACTCTTCAATCTTGTTCGGCCTTCTTCAGGAACTCAGCCTGGAATAATATCTTCTTCAGGAATTCCTTCCTGGAATCATATGCCTGGATCATTCTCTGGCTCTAACTTTCATCAGACTCCCCCAAACATAATGCTGAGATCTCTGTCTGGAAATCGTTATCACCATTGAAATCAACTCCTGGCTTTCTCTGTTTAAGCTCTCCTCTGGTTCTGATGTGTCTCCTGGCTATTCGTAGCAACAGGATCAGAAACCTGCAAAACTCAACCATACTATTACAAAACAACACAATTTGTAATTCAACTTAATGAATTAACTAATTGTATAAGAAAAACTATGAAGATCAAATTGTAGGTTACCATTCAACTTATTCATCAAGTTAATGAACCAAATTTGCATTTCAAATCTTCACAATTTAACATACTCTCCCAAACCACAAGTTCAACATGTTTAGCACTTGAAATGTCAAATATCAGTTCTTCACACTCTGTTGTCGAAAATCTTTTTGTAGTTTTCAAATATCAAACAAAAATACAATATTTTTGGATTTTTGAATTTAATGAAATACAAAAATGAACACTATTTTTAAGAGATTGTGCAAGAGGATCATATCGGTTTTTTAAGACATATCACCAACACCGTTGATCTTAATTAATCAGCAAATGTTAAAAACAAATTTACTTCTGATTGTCAGTATTGTTGTCCACTTAAACCTCTACACAAATTTTCAATTGATTCAAGATACGTATTTAATGTATTAGCACTTAAACTTATTTGAGTGTCCCACCTCTTGAATATACTCCCGTATCCAGATCCCAATATTCTGATCTACAGGTAAGTATAACTACAAATGATATCTGTATATAAATTAGGGGAAAAATGCGAGAACTGAGGGATCTCAGGTCAGAACTTCCGTTCAGCAGAGAGATATCAGCTTCGACTTAGCAGTGGGTCCCCTTTAGAGGATCTTTTCAGCTACAACAACTGATCATCAATTTTATTGTCTAATCAGCTGAGGGCTTTATGCTATGTTTCAAGCATATGAAGAAAGTATTAGCCAGGGACTAGGTCAGAACCACCATTCAGCAGAAGTCCCGGAATAATACCCCAGACATCAATTGAGTACAAGAACCTAGTATTCCAGAATAAGAAACCTTTCAAACGAGATTTCAGGGGTTACCTATATATCAAAGTAATGTTCCCCACAAAATAAGTAAGTTTTGATTTTATGTTTATATCTCGAATACAATTTACTAACTGTGTGAAGCCTACTGACACATCATTAGTAAGACTTGTTTAAAAACAATTTTGTCTTTACAAATCTCTAGCATGCTGTGATAGTCTACCGATGTACTATCATCTCCTCTTTTTGCAACAAAATTCATTTTCATTTTTCAATTTTTTTAAAATTTTTAAAAATTTTATTATTACTCTCCCGAAAATCAAAATATATTTCAATTTTGATTTTTGAAGAAAAAAAATTGAAAACAAACTATACAAGAAACTTGACAACATTATGCGAATTACCTCAATTCACCATTCTCGTGCAAAAACAATCAGAACTCCCCCTCACAACAAACTATTTTCCCATAATGATTTCAAAACACTTAAGTTTGTTTCAATCAAAATGATTTTTCCGGAAAAATTAGTTTGTGTTCAAACCATTTGTAGGTTCGGGGTTATCTCATCATCTTGTTTTCTTCAAACCTTTTAAAGATTTATCATTTCCAGTTTTAACATAATCCATCAGTAGAAAATCAAGTACAAATTAATGTCCCTGATTTATCACATGTAAGTCGAAAAATCACCAAAGTGAAATTTCTCAAGAAATGTGCCGATTCATGATCCACGATACCATCTTGGGATCTCCGGCAAGTCAGGTTTTTCTATTTAAACAATTTCACCCAAGCCTGACTGACCTTGGGTGATTTTGAATTCTTGCTCAACAATGGTGGAAAGTTTTTCTCATCCATTGTTAAACTAAAATTCTCAACTTTTACCTCAACACATGGCTCCTCTGGTTTTACCACACCAGAATCATTGCCTGCAGGTGGCTTGTCCGACTTTGATCTGTCAGATTCATCGCCGACCTTTTCCTTCTTCTTCCCTCTCTGTTCTGTCCTCAGATTTGTATCTGATGAATTTGTCTTGCTTGCTTTTGCAACTGAAGGAGTCGATTCATCAGAACTTTTATTCTGTTTATCCTGTGAACCCGAGGACAAAATCTTCTCGAGATATTCTCTCGCTTTCTTTCTTTTCTTCCTCAGTCGGTCTTTCTGCCCCTGAGAAAGTTTAACTTTCGTCTCTAGAACTTTCGGTTGTTGAACTTTTGGTTCTCGAACTTTTAGTTCTTCGGGCTTGACCTTGACTGGAATTCTTGCCACTTTCTGAGACATAACCCTTGATCTTCCCATTGATCTCCTCGGGCAATCTCGGAAAATATGACCTTTGATATTGCAGTTATAGCACCTCCTGGTCTCATATCTCCAGTACTGGCAATTAACAGCAATGTGTCCATGATAGCCGCAGCTGTAACACATTCTGTTATTGTACCAGTTATCACCGTTGTACCAAACACTCAAGTCGTAACACTGTTTGGCCTGGTGATATTCCTTCCTCAACTTTGCTGGTTTTGACGCTGTAGTACTGTGGTCTGACCTGCACCACTTATTACCAACATTTTTTGAGTTTTCATTTTTTATTTTTTGTAAATTTTGTTTTTGATTGGATGATCGATCTGATGAACTTTTATTATCTTTTTGTTTCTGTTCTGCTTTCTTCTTCAAAGGCTTTTGCTTAGAACATTCACCTTTTTCGGTCGATTGCAAAACAGTTTTCTGAAATTTTTCTTTCAAATTTAAAAACAATTTTTGTTTTTCTTTTTTAACATTTTCATCATCGGATGCATCATCACAATCTTCAACTTTGACAGAGTCAAAGTTTGTGACACAGTCACTTATTGGAACTGAATTGATCGGTTTTGGACAAGGAATATTCGACTTGTCAGATTTAGTCGCAAAACTGATCAATTTCTTTTCAAGTTCATCAATCTTGATCCTTGAACTCTTAGCTTCGTCTTCAAGCTTAGATATTCTTTCAAGATGAGACTTGATTGAATTTTCATTTTCATTTTTCAAGTTTTCAAGAACAGATTTTTCATTTTCCAAAACATTTATCTGTTCTTGAAGTTTCACTTCATTAGCTTTCAGATTTTTGTTCTCCAATTTTATCCAGAAATCTTCATTTTCTGATGATTTCTGTTTGCTTTCAAAAACCTTTTCATTTTCTTTCAAACCTTTGTTCTCTAATGTCAAATTGTTGACACTACCCAACAGTTTGACATTTTCGACTTTCAACTTCTCACAAATACCCTGTAAGTCTAGAATCTGTTTTTCATCAGCTTTCTCCTTTTTGTTCAACTTCTTGATCTCCAATGCTAAACTTTCTGCATCTTTCACAAGTTTGTCATTGACTGTCTTGAAGTTGTGACAATTTGAGCATACTGATGCAGACCTTGACGATTCATTCTTCACAGATTCTTTGACTTTTACAGCTTTTTCTTTCCTTTTCTCATCCTTGATCACCATCTGTTCTTCAATTTTTCCAATGAGTTGACTAATTGTCAGACTAGAAAATTCTTCAGAACGTTTTAATTTTAAGATATAATTTTCCCATTCCTCTTGAGGTAACGCACTGACAAATTTTTCGACCCATTCCTCTAATGCTTTGGTTAAACCAACTTCGGACATTGAATGAACAAGATATATATATCTCTCAATGATACATCTTGTGCTTTCTCCTGGAAAACCTAAAAATGAATCAAACTCTTTCGTTAGTACTCTTCTTCTATCACATTCTTCTTGAGTCATGTTAAACACATTAAAACCCATGATTCAGTAACTCGGTTTTTCAGATGTGACGAATAAGCGAAACAATTGTTCGAATAAACGGTTCAAAAATTTGTTGTTTGACCGAATAAGCGGTTCAGACTTGTACGGATAAGCGGTTCAGGGAGTTCGGATGAGCGATCCAGGAACTGATCGAAAAAGCGATCCAGATTTTGTTCAAATAAGCGATTCAAAAATTTGTTGTTCGACCGAATAAGCGGTTCAGACTTGTACGGATAAGCGGTTCAGGGAGTTCGGATGAGCGGTCCACAGTCAATTTTGGAGCGGTCCACAGATAACCGACCGAATGAGCGGTTCACAACCGTCCAAATAAGCGGTTCACTACCTGTTCGATCGAGCGGTCCATAGTTTCAAACTCAATTTTTACCCACTTAAACTTCGAATTTTGATCCGAAACTTTCCAGGATTTATCTCTATGCCATCGCGCACAATCCCTGAGTTTTTCAGCAAATTTCGACCGTTGAAAGTGTCTGAATCTGAAAAAGAAGGTGTAGAAGTAAGAAAAAATGACTAAATCCAGCTGATTTCTGCAGAGAACCTCCTCCTGAGCTCTGATACCACTTGTAGGATCGTGTGATGACCCGAACGAGTCGTTCAGAGGCTTTCTCCTTGGTTTCAGGTGCGGAATTACAAGAAACTAAGGTAGAAACAGCAGGCAAATCACTTTTAACTACTTGTTTATTGATTTCAAACGTTTACAGTTCAAATCTCGCACCGGCAGACCTTCGGCACGATTTCTACAACCGTTGTAACTGAGATCGCTCATCGGACTATTTATAGACATCTGGAACCGCTAATTGGACAGGCCCAATAAGCGGTCCACACATGATGACACAAGAGCGGTCCAACCATGTGTCATATCGGCGGTCCATAAGCTGCTTTGCCGTTAGAAACAGCAGGCAAATCACTTTTAACTACTTATTTATTGATTTCAAACGTTTACAGTTCAAATCTCGCACCGGCAGACCTTCGGCATGATTTCTCTCCAACGTTATAAATGAGATCGCCTTTTGGGTATATATAGGGATCTGGGACCGCTTATTGGACAGGCCCAATAAGCGGCCCAACATGACAAATAAGCGATCCACACATGATGACACAAGAGCGGTCCAACCATGTGTCATATCGGCGGTCCATAAGCTGCTTTGCCGTTCGAGCGGTCCAAACATGTCCGCTCGAGCGGTCCAAACCCTAATGGGCCTAATGAGCGATCCACTAACCTAAAACCTATACATTTTGACCATTTCTCGTATTTCAAGCCCAGATCTAACGTTCTAAGACAATGACTCGATACAAGACGTAATCAGCAGATGTAGTGCACCAACAAAGCGAAATGTATCAACTTAAACCATATGTAAAATGCACAAAACAAGTCGCTGAAGTAAAACATGGTTTAAATCAACGTTATGTTCTGTGGAAAAATGCATGCTCTATTGATATTAACATTTATGCGGTATTGTGAAATATGCATACATCCAAGCCTTGAGACTGTGGCGATAAACCCTTAAACAAATTAAAGGTTTATCTAAGTTATGTATATCGAATTCGGTCATTCCTTCCAATCCTATCAAACCCAGGATTTCAGGAACGGGAGTTGTCAATTCCTATGGTACCACTACCTACTAACGAACGGCGTAGCTAATGTTAATGAATGTATTGTCCCATGTTAAACAAACCAAATGTCATAACAAAATGAAGGCATGTGATGTAAACAATTGTACTAAGTATGCTAAGTAAACATACGCAGCAGAAATGTTCATGTAAATCAATGTGCCCATATGCTGAGTAAACATATGCAGCAGAAATGTTCATGTAAATCAATGTGTCCATATGCTGAGTAAACATATGCAACAGAAATGTTCATGTAAATCAATGTGTCCATATGCTGAGTAAACATATGCAACAGAAATGTAATGTAAATCAATGTACTAAGTACGCACACAATGGGCATACATAGCATGAAATGTAATGAAATCGTGTACTATAATGTACTAACAACATAGCAGGCATATGATGTGAAAACATGGAAAGCATGAAAGTAACAGATAGGCACATGTGTTTCACCCCAAAACAGTTTGGAAAACAGTAAAAGATGGGGTTCTATGTACTCACCTGAGATTGCTTTGAATTCCTTGTATAATAACCAGATAATGCTAAAGATCACGGGATATCAAACGGCACCTAATAGGTAGCTATGTTAATATACCGGACCAAATCGGAAGGATCGGATAGTATGCGGGTTCGTAAACCAAACGAGTATGGAGACTCGTGTAATATGGTTTAACAAAGCCTACATACTAAAATGAAACCTAACCTAAGTGCTTGTGACCCTTTACGACCCGTTTAGGTAGCTTGTGCTACCTTAACGCGTCGTTCGCGTAGAACGCGTTTGGAATGCCTAACATCGTGACCACAAGGCATAACCTCGGAAGGTTATAGCTATGGTCACCTAATGTGTTTGGTCGGATCCTAATGATCGACCAAATGGGTCGGGTTCGAAAGTATAAGCGATGGTTTAGATCGCTTACCTTACGACCCTATATAAGCACTAAACTAAAAGTGACGAGCTAAGCATGTTAGAACATGCTTAACTAAGATTAGAAAACAGGTTTGGCATCAAAACAAACGACTTTGATGCTCACGAGTAGTTTGGTTACAAAATATGCAAGAATGCACATTTTGGCCGAATCTACGACTCGTCACTGAGCCTAGATAACGTGGTAATCAGTAGGTATAGTCACTACGGACTATAACCATCGTGATCACACTAACGTTATGAAGTTCCATGAACTTTGGGTTGACCATAGGCTGGTCAATGCAGAAAGTCAACAAAACGTTGACTTTCGGACTCGAAAAGCGAATAAAAGAGCGAAAGAATACTTACGGAAGGTCCCCGAATGCTAGTCTAGATCAAAATGGCTCAGGTATGAAACAAAGGTTCCAACTTAGAGCTCTTGATCAGATTGTGTGGGTTTTTGGAAGAATGGGGGTGGGGTATTTATAGTATTTCCCGAACCGTTAGGATCGTTTCTTAAAAAACGTGATCGAATCTCGATCGTACACTTGTCGAAAACTTGTGGTTACTGAAAATGCCCCTTAGTGAGCTGAAAGGGCAAGTTTAAAACATGTGGTTGTGGTTAAACCAGCTGAAATTTGCTGACTAGCTGATCTTATCTGTTCTGGGAGTCTGACGCGCCCCGCGTAAGGATTTGGGCAATCCTTATGCGCCCCGCCTGAGGGTCACAGATCAGAATTTTCAGTTTTAGTCCCTGCACTTCAGAAACATGCAATTTGGCCCATTTTTGGCACGTTTAAGCCCCGTTAACCTCATTTCAAGGCTCTAAGATGAAGTTAAAGTGTAGGGGACTTGAAATATGCTCAAAATATTCCGGATGTCGGTTCGTTTGGCCGTACGATCACGATGTTCGCTTAATTACGACAGAATGCGCATAAGCGTGAAAGACGATCCAAATGACGCGACGAACGGATTTTTCTCATGCCAAACACTAAGGCATAATATAAGGATGCTTACATAAATTTTTGGATGTCCGGATGTATTCATTACGTAAGTTTTGCGCAAAAGTGCAAACTTGTGCACTTTTTGACACTTTTAGCCCCTGAATGATCCAAAAGTTTGTTTTAGCATACCAAACCCCTCAAAGCCTATTTCTAAGCTATGTAAAGGATATTTATGGTATGTTTAACTTATGGACATGTTCCGGAATGTTTGTTACAGTTCAAATTAGCATACTTTCGCAGTTTGTCAAGTTTAGTCCCTGTAAGCGAATTAACTTGTTTTTGCCATACCAAAGCCTTCAAAACTTATTTCTAAGTTATGTAAGGGTTATTCAATGTATGTTGAGTATATGTTGATGTTCCGGAGTATTTGTCGCATTAAACTGAGTACGTTTTATGCACCAGTTTGCGTATAATTCTCCAGAAAGCGATTTAGAGCTTGAAATCGAACAAGAGTTGATATGTGCAAACGATACACATATTTATATATGTCCAAAGTATGAAATACAATATTTCATTGGTTTGCCGTTTGTTTGATGGTTAAAGTAACACAGGTGTCACACTAGTTCCATTTTATCGTCACTAAGGCCAAAGTCCACCCTAGCATGTCACGAACGTCCTACGCATTAGCTCCTGAAACACATGTGAAAATAGGTACGTCAGCATAAAAATGCCTGTGAGATACATAGGTTTTGTAAAAATAGGATTCATGATTTAAGTTTAAGAAAATGTTTAAGGAACGTTAGTCATGAACCTTGTAAATTGTTTTGTTTTGTAAATCGTTTAAAAAGTGATAAAATCAGATGATATGTATAAGTAAAAAGAATAATGTATGGTTAAATAAATAACCAAGTAAATTAAGTTGTAACAAATAAACTGTTTTGTAACATAATGTCTTGTGAAAAATATGTTATTTGAAAAAAATGTATAAATCCAAAATGAATGATTTAAATAACGCTACGACATGTAATACAATACAAGCACTTATATATAGGAAGTACCAGCGGCGTATCCACCATGCTTGTATTACATTACATACGTCTCGTTACTTAAGCCACTTACCCAAACAAACCACCAATGTAAATTTACCCATATCTAAACTAAATCGTCAAATGTCGTTGTGAAAACCATGTCAAAATGTCTATGCCAAATATCAATCATGTAGTGTGTAAACAAAATGTCATGTATGGCAAGTGAAATATGTATCTACTAAACCATAGGTCAAAATGCACAAAACAAGGTATTGAAGTAAAACTCAGTTTAAGTCAACGTTATGTTTTGTGGAAATGCATGCTACACTGAATACAAACATTTATATGGTATTGTTAAAATGCATACATTCAAGCCTTGTGACTGTGGTGATAAACCTTTAAAAAAATTAAAGGTCTATCGGTTTTTATGTTTAAATCGAATTCGGTCATTCCTTTCATCCAAACATACCCAGGATGTCAGGAACGGGAGTTGTCAATTCCTATGGTGTGACACATGTATCACCACCACCATCAAACAAATACCAAGCCAATGAAATATTATATTTCATACTTGGGATGTGTATAAATATATGTATCTTTTGCACGTATCAATTCTTGTTCGATTTCGGACTTTAAATCGCTTTCTGGAAGGTTATACGCGATCTGATGCGTAAATATAACCAGTTTAATGCAACAAACACTCCGGAACAGTGAAATAGGCTTAACATACCTTAAATAACCATTACATAACAATAGAAATAAGTTTTGGATGGTTTGGTATGCCGAAATCAAGTTTATTCGCTTACAGGGACTAAATTCGACAAACTACGAAAGTATGTAAATTTGTACTGTAACAGACCTTCCGGAACTTGATCATAAGTTAAGTATGCCCTAAATATTCTTTACATAGCTTAGAAATAGGCTTTGAGGTGTTTGGTGCGCAAAAATAAACTTTATGCTCATTCAGGGACTAAAAGCGTCAAAAAGTGCATAAGTTTGCATTTTCGCGCATATTTTACGTTCTGAATACTTCCGGACTTCCAAAAATTTATGTAAGCATTAAAAATATTTTATTTTAGTGTTTGGTATGATAAATTCCATTCGTCGCTTAATTTGGATCGTTTTTGCGTTCGTTACGACTCCCGTCGTAATTAAGCGAATAACGCAACCGTACGACCAAACGAACCGACATTCTTGATGTCTTTGAGCATATTTTAAGTTCCCTATACTTTAATATCATTTTAGAGCCTTGAAATGAGGTTAAAGGGGTTTAAAAGTGCCAAAAAAAAAAATCAAGTTTTACAAGTGTAGGGACCATTTTTGAAATTTCTGGCAGATTCAATGAACCTAGTCCATTTTGAAGTGTTAATGGTTTTCACCCATGGTTTTGCAAAACCATGGGATGGTATTCAATGAACATAGTCCACATTAGGGGCTCCCATGGTTTTTAAAAACTATGTGCCCACATGTAAGGTCTAGATCAAATCACGTTTTTCGATAAACGATCTTAACGGTTCAAGAAAATCTATAAATACCCCTCACCCATTTCATTCTTCCTCACATTTGAATCTGATTCTACACTCTCTAAGTGGAAGTATATGCTTCCTACCTGAGAGTGAATCAGGTTCGAATCTTGCGGGGACCTTCTGTAAGTATTCTTTCGCGTTTTTCATTCGTTTTAGCGTTAAAGTCAAACTGCGTTTGACTTTCTGCATTAACCAGTTTATGGTCAATGCGAAGTTCATTTGAACTTCATAACGTGAGCGTAATCACGACGGTTATAGTCCCTAGTAACTATACCTACTGATTACCATGTTATCTAGGCTCAGTGACGAGTTGTAGTTTCGGCCAAAATGCGTTTTCTCGCGTATTTTGTAACCAAACTACTCTAGGGTATTAAAACCGTTTGTTTTAATACCAAACCTGTTTTCTAACTTTACTAAACATGTTCTAGCATGTTTAGCTCGTCGCTTTTAGATTTGTGCTTGTTTAGGGTCGTAAAGGTAAGCGATCTAATCAATCGCTTATGCTTACGAACCCGACCCAATTGGTCGATCTTTAGGATCCGACCAAACACTTTAGGTGACCATAGTTGTATAGGGAATAACCTTCCGAGGTTGTACATTATGGTCACGTCGTTTAAGTAGTTGTATGATAAGTAGCTCCTATGCCTTAGGTAAATTACCAAAATACCCTTTTTGCGCTAAAATTCATTTTAAGCCTATGTAACGTAAATTTTGGTATCTAAACTGATTTAACAACAATATAAAACATGTTAAGGCATATCTTGCTTGTCATAGGACTAGTTAGGCATTCCAAACGCGTTTTACGTGAACGACGCGTTAAAGTGGCGTAAGCTACCTAAACGGGTCGTAATGGGTCAAAAGCACTTAGGATTGGTTTCGTTTTAGTACGTAGGCTTTGTTAAACCATATTACATAAGTTCCCATACTTATTTGGTTTACGAGCCCTCGTACTACCCAATCCTCCGATAGGTCCGGTTATTAATGTAGATACCTATATAGGTGCCGTTTGATTCCGTGATCTTCTAGCTTTGCTTGGTGGTTATCCTAGGACTTCTAAGCAATCTCAAGTGAGTAGATAAACCCCTCTTTTACTGTTTTCCAAACATTTTGGGGTGAAACACATGTGCCTCCTTGTTACTTTCATGATTTCATGCTTTTATATCATATACTTGCTATGATTCACTAGTACACTATTAGTACATGATTTTATTATGTTTTTGCTATGTATGTCCATTGTGTGCATACTTAGTACATCGTTTTACATAACATTTCATGCTATGTATGTTCATCATACTTAGTACATTTTACATCACATGCTATGTATGTCCATTGTGTGCATACTTAGTACATCGTTTTACATAACATTTCATGCTATGTATGTTCATCATACTTAGTACATTTTACATCACATGCTATGTATGTCCATTGTGTGCATATTTCACTTGCCATACATGACATTTTGTTTACACAATACTTGATTGACATTTGACAACGGTTTAGACATGGGCAATTTACATTGGTGGTTTATGTGGGTAAGTGATTTGAGTAACGAGACGTGTGTAATGTGATACAAGCATGGTGGATACGCCGCTGGTACTTCGTATATATAAGTGCTTGTATTATATTACATGGCGTAGCGTTATTTAAATCATTCATTTGGATTTATACATTTTTACACAAATAACATATTTTTCACAAGACATTGTTTTACAAAACAGTTTGTTTTATACAAACTCATTTTTACTTGGTTATTCATTTAACCTTACATCATTCTTTTAACTATACATATCTATCATCGATTTTCAAACGTTTTATAAAAGCAAACACTTAAACTGGATTCATGACAAGTTTTTTGTTAAACATTTTCTTAAACCTAAGTCATGGATCCTATTTTTCATAAAACCTATGTACTCGTCGGCATTTTTATGCTGACGTATTTTCACATGTGTTTCAGGTACAATAGTTGATGATATTTGATGATGATATTGATGCATGCTCACATAGGATTGGACGAGACCTTAGTGACATTAAAAGATGCAAGACTAGTTAATTTTTGTTATGTTTCTTTATTGTTAAGACATTGTAACTCATTTAATTCAATAAAACGAAATTTGTTTAATCCATGGTTGTGAAACAATGATTCTGTTACAACACTCCCCGACGTTTCCGCCACGTTTTGTTGTTTTACGTGGTCGGGGTGTGACATATGGTACCACTACCTACTAACGAGCGGCGTGATCAAAGTTAATGAATGTATATGGTCCCACTTAAACAAACCAAATGTCATACCCAATATGTAAGCAAGTGATGAAAAACAAATGTACTAAGTATGATGAACATACATAGCGTGAAAAGGTAATGTAAACAATGTACTAAGTATGCGCTAAATGAACATACGTAGCATAAAATGTCATGTAAAACGATGTACTAAGTATGCACACAATGGACATACATAGCAAAAACACGATGAAAGCATGTACTATATGTGTACTATTGAGCATAACAAGCATATGATATGAAAACATGGAAAGCATGAAAGTAACAAGTAGGCACATGTGTTTCCCCCCAAAATGTTTGGAAAACAGTAAAAGAGGGGTACTATGTACTCACTTGAGATTTCTTAGAAGTCGTAGGATAACCACCAAGCAATGCTAGAAGATCACGGAAATCAAACGGCACCTATATAGGTATCTACATTAATAAACGGACCTATCGGAGGATCGGGTAGTACGAGGGTTCGTAAACCAAATAAGTAGGGGAACTTATGTAATATGGTTTAACAAAGCCTACGTACTAAAGCGAAACCTATCCTAAGTGCTTTTTACCCGTTACGACCCGCTTAGGTAGCTTACGTCACTTTAACGCGTCGTTCGCGTAAAACGCGTTTGGAATGCCTAACTAGCCCTATGACAAGCAAGATATGCCTTAACATGTTTAATATTGTTGTTAAATCAGTTTAGATACCAAAAATCATGTTACATAGGCTTAAAATGAATTTTGGCGTAAAAAGGGTATTTTGGTAATTTACCTAAGGCATAAGAACTACTTATCATACAACTTACTTAAACATTGTGACCATAAGGTATAACCTCGGAAGGTTATTCCTTATACAATTATGGTCACCTAAAGTGTTTGGTTGGATCCTAATGATCGACCAAATGGGTCGGGTTCGAAAGTATAAGCGATTGATTAGATCGCTTACCTTTACGACCCTAAATAAGCACAAAACTAAAAGCGACGAGCTAAACATGCTAGAACATGTTTAGTAAAGTTATAAAACAGGTTTGGTATTAAAACAAACGGTTTTAATACCCTAGAGTAGTTTGGTTACAAAATACGCGAGAAAACGCATTTTGGCCGAAACTACGACTCGTCACTGAGCCTAGATAACGTGGTAATCAGTAGGTATAGTCACTAGGGACTATAACCATCGAGATTACGTTCACGTTATGAAGTTTAAACGAACTTCGCGTTGACCATAAACTGGTCAATGCAGAAAAACGCTAAAACGAACGATAAACGCGAAAGAATACTTACAGAAGCTCCCCGCAAGGTTTGATTCCAAGTAATCTCAGGTAGGAAGTGTACAAACACAACCATTTAGAGAAAAACTCAGATGAAATGTGAGGGAAATGGGCAAGGCATGGGGGGGTATTTATAGATTTGGTAGAGCCGTTAAGATCGTTCCTCGTTATCCGAGATTCAATCCTAGCCGTACACGTTAAGCCCATAGTTTTAGAAAACCATGGGGGCCCCTAAACCAGCCCATAGACTCAACAAAACCATGTGCAAGGGTGGGTAACAGCTGGAAATGGCTGGAATGGATATCTGCTGATCTGGGCATGGCTTACGGACCGTAAGCATACCCATACGGTTCGTAAGGACCCTGCAGACCAGCAGATTTTGCATTTTGGAAGTTTTGGTCCCTGTGCGCGCATAGTCGTGTTTTGGCACTTCTAACACCCGTCAAAACCATTTCTAAGCTCTACAAGGATGTTAAAGTATAGGGAACATAAAACATGCTCAAAAATATGTCGGATGTTGGTTCGTTTGGCCGTACGATTGCGTTGTTCGGTTAATTACGACTTCCGTTGTAATGAATGCAAAAAAGGTCCAAATTGCGCGACGATTGGATTTTAAACAAGCCCATCACTAAAACATAATATTTTAATGATTACATAAATTTTTGGATGTCCGGAGGTATTCAGAACGCAAGTTATGCGCGAAAATGCAAACTTATGCACTTTTTGACGCTTTTAGTCCCTGAATGACCTAAAAGTTTATTTTAGCACACCGAACCCCTCAAAGCCTATTTCTAAGCTATGTAAAGGATATTTAGGGTGTGTTTAACTTATGGGCATGTTCCGGAATGTTCGTTACAGTTCAAATCGGCATACTTTCACAGTTTGTCAATTTTAGTCCCTGTAAGCGAATAAACTAGATTTTGCCATACCAAAGCCTTCAAAACTTATTTCTAAGTTATGTAAAGGTTATTTAAGGTATGTTAACAATAAATTGATGTTCTGGAGTATTTGTCGTGTTAAACTGATTGCGTTTACGCACCAGTTTGCGTATAACTCTCTAGAAAGCGATATAGAGTTTGAAATCGAATAAAAGTTAAAAACATGAAAAACATCAAACATCAACAAGCAAACATTGGGATCAAATAACTTTATTTCATTGATAACTGAATTGTTCACAATGATTACAAGCACAAATGTCACAGTCTCCCCTACTTGAGGAAATTTCGTCCCGAAATTTGTTTAGAGGAAACTCGTGGTAAAAGATGTGGATATTTCGCCTTCATTTGATCTTCACATTCCCAAGTAAACTCAGGTCCACGTTTAGATTCCCAGCGAATTTTAACCAACGGAATGCGCTTGCGTTTAAGCCATTTGACTTCACGATCCATAATTTCCACAGGTTTCTCAACAAAATTAAGTGTTTTATCGACACGGATTTCGTCAAGTGGTATGTGGAGGTTCTCATCAGCTAGACACTTTTTGAGATTGGATACGTGGAAAGTTGGATGAACATTTCCAAGTTCGGGAGGTAATGCAAGTCTGTAGGACACCTTACCGATTCTTTCGACGATCTTGAATGGTCCAACGTATCTAGGTGCAAGTTTTCCTGTCTTTCCAAATCTGATCACACCTTTCCAAGGTGAGACCTTAAGTAATACACGATCACCGACCTGGAATTCCTAGGGCTTGCGTCGTCGGTCCGCATAACTCTTTTGACGACTTCGAGCTGTCTGTAGGTTATCACGAACTTTCTTAACCTTGTCAGTCGTCTTTAGAATGAGGTCAGGGCCAGTAAGCTGAGCCTCACCTATTTCATTCCAGTAGACTGGTGAACGACATTTTCGACCATAGAGAGCCTCGAAAGGAGCCATGTTGATTCTGGAGTGATAACTGTTGTTGTAGGAGAATTCAATCAAGGGAAGATGTGAATCCCAACTACCACCAAAGTCGATCACACAAGCTCTAAGCATATCCTCCAAAGTCTGGATTGTTCTTTCAGTTTGGCCATCTGTTTGTGGATGATATGCTGTGCTCAGATTGAGTTGGGTCCCCATAGCAGATTGCATGGTTCTCCAAAATCGAGAAGAGAAGCGAGCATCTCTATCAGAAATAATGTTCAAGGGAACACCATGTCGAGATACAATTTCATCCATGTAGATTTTGGCCAAGAAATGCGCTGACTTTGTAAGACGATCAACAACTACCCAGATGGCATCACGACCTTTCTTTGTGTGCGGAAGTTTGGTAACGAGATCCATAGCAATGCTTTCCCATTTCCAAACTGGGATTTCTGGTTGCTCCAAAAGACCATAACGATGTTGGTGTTCAGCCTTAACCTTGAGACAAGTAAGGCATTTTGAAACATACAAGGCAATGTCTTTCTTCATACCAGGCCACCAATACTGAGTACGAAGATCCTTATACATCTTGTCTGAGCCAGGATGAACAGAATAACGAGACTTATGGGCTTCATTCATAAGCAAAGTGCGAAGATCATCTAGGCTTGGAACCCACAAACGGTCCATGAAATAATACGATCCATCTTCCTTCAGAACCAGATCAGGTTTAATGTGATAGGGTAATTCCTTACCCATCAAGTCTTATGAAACACAAGCATGTTGAGCCTGAGTAATGCGTGCTTGGATATCAGATCGAGCTTGAACATCAGATTGAACACGAACACAATGAAGCTTAGTACGTTCCTTACGACTCAATGCGTCAGCCACAACATTCGCTTTACCAGGATGGTAGCGAATTTCGCAATCATAGTCGTTCAGGAGTTCGACCAAACGTCTTTGCCTCATGTTGAGTTCTTTCTGATTGAAGATGTGCTGAAGACTTTTGTGGTCAGTGAAAACCACTCATTTTGTGCCGTACAAATAATGTCTCCAGATTTTGAGAGCGAAAACAACTGCACCTAACTCAAGATCATGAGTGGTGTAGTTTCTCTCATGCACCTTCAATTGCTGGGATGCATAGGCTATGACTTTATTCCTTTGCATCAGAACACAGCCAAGACCCAATTTTGATGCATCACAGTAAACGACGAAATCATCATTGCCTTCAGGCAAAGTCAAAATAGGTGCATTACAAAGCTTCTACTTCAAGGTCTGAAATGCTTCCTCTTGCTTAAAACCCCATTTAAAGGGTTTATTCTTCTGAGTTAGAGCAGTTAGAGGAACTGCAATCTATGAGAAGTTCTCGATGAAGCGGCGGTAATAACCCGCAAGACCAAGAAAAGAACGAACCTCAGTAGGAGTAGTAGGCGTATCCCAATCCTTAATCGCACTGATCTTGGAGGGATCTACATGAATACCTTGTTCGTTGACAATATGTCCCAAAAATTGTACTTCCTTAAGCCAAAATTCACACTTGGAGAACTTGGCAAAAAGTTGCTCTTTCTTTAGGAGTTCCAGAGTAAGACGAAGATGGTGCTCATGATCAGCTCGCGTCTTAGAGTAAATCAAGATTTCATCAATAAAAACGATGATGAACTTATCCAAATAAGGCTTACAAACCCTATTCATTAAGTCCATAAATACAGCAGGAGCATTGGTCAAACCGAATGGCATGACTGTGAACTCATAATGCCCATATCGAGTGCGGAATGCTGTCTTGGGAATATCCTCTTCATGCACACGAAGTTGATGATACCCAGAACGAAGATCGATCTTCGAGAAGCAAGTAGCACCCTGTAACTGGTCAAAGAGATCATCAATGCGAGGTAGGGGATACCGATTCTTGATGGTAAGCTTATTCAGCTCACGATAATCGATACACATTCTGAAGGATCCATCCTTCTTCTTGACAAAAAGAACGGGAGCACCCCAAGGTGAAAAGCTAGGATGAATGAAACCTTTTTCAGAAAGCTCTTGAAGCTGCTTAGACAGTTCTTGCATCTCGGATGGCGCAACACGATATGGAGCTCTGGCAATGGGATTTGCACCATGTACGAGGTCAATACGGAACTCGACTTGGCGTGCAGGAGGTAGACCAGGTAATTCTTCAGGGAAAAGCTCCGGATAATCTCGAACAACAGGGATATCTTGAATAGACTTACCTTGGTCCTTATCTGCCGTAACATATGCCAAGAAGGCCACATAGTTCTTTCGCAGATACTTCCGAGCTTGAAAGCAGGACATAAGCTTGAGGCTACTAACAGGTTTTTCTCCACGAACCTGTAGAATCTCGCCAGATGAAAGCAGAACACGAACGATCTTCTCAAAACAAACTACCTCTGCGCGATGCTTGGCTAACCAATCCATACCCACAATAATGTCGAAGCTTCCAAGTTGCATAGGTGTGAGGTCAATGGGAAAAAGATGGTCGTTAAGGTTCAATTGGCAGTTGCGAAGAACCGAATCAAGAACAACGGGTTCTCCATTAGCAACTTCTATTGTCAAAGGCTTACCTAGTTTCGTTCTAGACACGCAAACGAATGGCTTAAAAGACAACGACACGAAACTCTTATCGGCCCGTGAATCAAAAAGAACAGACGCAGGTTGATTATTAACAAAGAACGTACCGTTCACCACCTCATTGTCTGCTTGCGCCTCAACAGCATTCATGTTAAAAGCTCGTCCACGAGCCTGAGCCTGAACTGGATTTGCATTAACCAGCCTTGGACACTGGTTTCGATAATGGGTCAGGTCTCCGCAATTAAAGCACGAGCCAGGAGGATAGTGAGGTCGTGAGATCTGTGCTTATTGTTGAACAGGTAGTTGAGCTACCTGCTGAGCTGGATTTCGAGCAACCTGATTTCGAGCAGAGCGACAAACCTCTGCAAGATGACCTGGTTTTCCACAGTTGGTACAGAAATGGCACGGGAGTTGCTGTAAATGGTGACTATTGCACCTATTGCACAAAGGTGCATTCCCTTCATACCGCTTCTTTGCTGGAGGCTGCGTTGGCTGATCAGGAGCTGCCTGGTTCTGTTGGGCAGTGATGGCAAAATTTTGGGAAGCCTTTCGCTTCCTAGAGCCCTTCGAGGAACCCGAATCCTTCCCCTTCTTGTTTTTGCCTTTCTTGTATCCCCTTTGTCAGACTCCTGTTTCTTACCCTTCTGGTCACCCATCCTGTGCAACTTACCCTTCCGAATCTGCGACTCAGTCAACGTCGCAGCTAACTCGATTGCCTGACGGACAGTGGTAGGATTATTACCAGTAACGATGTCTTGCACGGGGTCAGGTAGACCATCGATGTATCTCTCGATAGCCTTGTCGAGTGGGGTGACCATTGTTGGGCATAATAAGCTCAGCTCTTCATATCTATCAGTATACGCCCGGTGCTCACCACTAACCTGTTTCAGATCATCAAACTCACTCTCCAATTTTCGTAGCTCATGACGAGGACAAAACTCCCTCATCATAAGAGTTCTCAATTCAGCCCATGTTTGTGCTAAAGCAACTTCAGCACCACGATCTCTCATAACCCCGTTCCACCATGTAAGCACCCTCTTCTGAAATACACTAGAGGCGAACTCGACCTTCCTATTCTCTGGACACAGAACGTGACAGAATGTATGCTCAATGCTCTCAAACCATTGAAGGAGCCCAGTTGCCCCCTCAGTACCATTGAACTTCAGTGGTTTAGCCGAATTGAAGCTCTTGAAGTTACAAGGAGCGTTCTGATTGTTGTTGGCTTGGTTTATCTGAGGGATAATGTTTGGGAGTGCGGCAGCCATGTCCTGTGCCAGAATGTCTGCCATTTCGGCATTAGACAACGGGTTTTCACGTCGAGGAGGCATGCTAAAGAGGAAAAGACGAGAGGAAACGAGTGAGATGATTAGATGAAAAGAATGAGATGAAACAAAATCAACAAAGCAAGGAGGGTGGTCATTTGTCCGTATCACAAAGCAAACAAACGACACACAGTGACTAATCAAAGTAAATGGGTTCATAAATAATGCTTAGCGAAGACATGCTCGCCTATAAGTGAACACTCACCCCAAGAGTTCCCAGGTAAGAGTGACTGGTCCGATTATGTGGATTTCTACGAACACTCTAGCCTTAGACAGAAAACCCAGGGTACAGGCATTCATCCTTCCAGTTTGCACGTGTTCACACTGTTTAGAACCCAAAACTTTGACGAGATTTTGAAAACTTGGAAGGCACAAGGCCCAAAATGATCATTCAAAAACAAATGATAAAGTTTCAAAATCAAATTGAAAAATCAAAAGGGTTCCAAACCATATTAGAAATCATTTGAAAATAGAAGATTGTTTTTCAAAAACCGTTTTAGAAAAATTGGGTTCATGTTTTGGTGATCACCTAAGGATAGGTGAAGTGCATGTTTTAAGATCTAAACACAAGATAACTTGTGTTGGGGTCCTAGAAAGGTTATAGTCTAGGTCAAAGCATTACTAATAACCTAATTCCCTATAACCATTGGCTCTGATACCAACTCTTCTGTCACACCCCGACCACGTAAAACATCAAACCGTGGCGGAAACGTCGGGGAGTGTTGTAACAGAATTATTGTTTCACAACCATGGCATACAAAGTTATATTTTATTGAATCAAACAAATGAGTTACATTGTCTTAAAATAACTGAAACAAAGAGTACATAACAAGTTTTAACTAGTCTAGTTCCATTTTATCGTCACTAAGGCCCAAGTCCACCCTAGCATATCACGAACGTCCTACGCATTAGCTCCTGAAACACATGTGAAAATAGGTACGTCAGCATAAAAATGCCTGTGAGATACATAGGTTTTGTAAAAATAGGATTCATGATTTAAGTTTAAGAAAATGTTTAAGGAAAGTTAGTCATGAACCTTGTAAATTGTTTTGTTTTGTAAATCGTTTAAAAAATGATAAAATCAGATGATATGTATAAGTAAAAAGAATAATGTATTGTTAAATAAATAACCAAGTAAATTAAGTTGTAACAAATAAACTGTTTTGTAACATAATGTCTTGTGAAAAATATGTTATTTGAAAAAAATGTATAAATCCAAAATGAATGATTTAAATAACGCTACGACATGTAATACAATACAAGAACTAATATATAGAAAGTACCAGCGGCGTATCCACCATGCTTGTATTACATTACATACGTCTCGTTACTTAAGCCACTTACCCAAACAAACCACCAATGTAAATTTACCCATATCTAAACTAAATCGTCAAATGTCATTGTGAAAACCATGTCAAAATGTCTATGTCAAATGTCAATCATGTAGTGTGTAAACAAAATGTCATGTATGGCAAGTGAAATATGTATCTACTAAACCATAGGTGAAAATGCACAAAACAAGGTATTGAAGTAAAACTCAGTTTAAGTCAACGTTATGTTTTGTGGAAATGCATGCTACACTGAATACAAACATTTATATGGTATTGTTAAAATGCATACATTCAAGCCTTGTGACTGTGGTGATAAACCTTTAAACAAATTAAAGGTCTATCGGTTTTTATGTTTAAATCGAATTCGGTCATTCCTTTCATCCAAACATACCCAGGATGTCAGGAACGGGAGTTGTCAATTCCTATAGTACCACTACCTACTAACGAGCGGCGTGATCAAAGTTAATGAATGTATATGGTCCCACTTAAACAAACCAAATGTCATACCCAATATGTAAGCAAGTGATGAAAAACAAATGCACTAAGTATGATGAACATACATAGCGTGAAAAGGTAATGTAAACAATGTACTAAGTATGCGCTAAATGAACATACGTAGCATAAAATGTCATGTAAAACGATGTACTAACTATGCACACAATGGACATACATAGCAAAAACACGATGAAAGCATGTACTATATGTGTACTATTGAGCATAACAAGCATATGATATGAAAACATGGAAAGCATGAAAGTAACAAGTAGGCACATGTGTTTCACCCCAAAATGTTTGGAAAACAGTAAAAGAGGGGTACTATGTACTCACTTGAGATTGCTTAGAAGTCGTAGGATAACCACCAAGCAATGCTAGAAGATCACGGAAATCAAACGGTACCTATATAGGTATCTACATTAATAAACGGACCTATCGGAGGATCGGGTAGTACGAGGGTTCGTAAACCAAATAAGTAGGGGAACTTATGTAATATGGTTTAACAAAGCCTACGTACTAAAGCGAAACCTATCCTAAGTGCTTTTGACCCGTTACGACCCGCTTAGGTAGCTTACGCCACTTTAACGCGTCGTTCGCGTAAAACGCGTTTGGAATGCCTAACTAGCCCTATGACAAGCAAGATATGTCTTAACATGTTTAATATTGTTGTTAAATCAGTTTAGATTCCAAAAATCATGTTACATAGGCTTAAAATGAATTTTGGCGTAAAAAGGGTATTTTGGTAATTTACCTAAGGCATAAGAACTACTTATCATACAACTTACTTAACATTGTGACCATAAGGTATAACCTCGGAAGGTTATTCCTTATACAATTATGGTCACCTAAAGTGTTTGGTCGGATCCTAATGATCGACCAAATGGGTCGGGTTCGAAAGTATAAGTGATTGATTAGATCGCTTACCTTTACGACCCTAAATAAGCACAAAACTAAAAGCGACGAGCTAAACATGCTAGAACATGTTTAGTAAAGTTATAAAACAGGTTTGGTATTAAAACAAATGGTTTTAATACCCTAGAGTAGTTTGGTTACAAAATACGCGAGAAAACGCATTTTGGCCGAAACTACGACTCGTCACTGAGCCTAGATAACGTGGTAATCAGTAGGTATAGTCACTAGGGACTATAACCATCGAGATTACGCTCACGTTGTGAAGTTCAAACGAACTTCGCGTTGACCATAAACTGGTCAATGCAGAAAGTCAAACACAGTTTGACTTTAACGCTAAAACGAACGATAAACGCGAAAGAATACTTACAGAAGGTCCCCGCAAGGTTTGATTCCAAGTAATCTCAGGTAGGAAGTGTACAAACACAACCACTTAGAGAAAAAGTCAGATCAAATGTGAGGGAAATGGGCAAGGCATGGGGGATATTTATAGATTTGGTAGAGCCTTTAAGATCGTTCCTCGTTATCCGAGATTCAATCCTAGCCGTACACGTCAAGCCCATAGTTTTAGAAAACCATGGGGGCCCCTAAACCAGCCCATAGACTTAACAAAACCATGTGCAAGGGTGGGTAACAGCTGGAAATGGCTGGAATGCAATTCTGCTGATCTGAGCATGGCTTACGGACCGTAAGCATACCCATACGGTCCGTAAGGACCCTGCAGACCAGCAGATTTTGCATTTTGGCAGTTTTGGTCCCTGTGCGCGCATAGTCGTGTTTTGGCACTTCTAACACCTGTCAATCCCATTTCTAAGCTCTACAAGGATGTTAAAGTATAGGGAACATAAAACATGCTCAAAAATATGCCGGATGTTGGTTCGTTTGGCCGTACGATTGCGTTGTTCGGTTAATTACGACGGAAGTCGTAATGAATGCAAAAACGGTCCAAATTGCGCGACGAATGGATTTTAAACAAGCCCATCACTAAAACATAATATTTTAATGATTACATAAATTTTTGGATGTCCGGAGGTACTCAGAACGTAAGTTATGCGCGAAAATGCAAACTTATGCACTTTTTGACGCTTTTAGTCCCTGAATGACCCAAAAGTTTATTTTAGCACACCGAACCCCTCAAAGCCTATTTCTAAGCTATGTAAAGGATATTTAAGGTGTGTTTAACTTATAGGCATGTTCCGGAATGTTCGTTACAGTTCAAATCGGCATACTTTCACAGTTTGTCAATTTTAGTCCCTGTAAGCGAATAAACTAGATTTTGCCATACCAAAGCCTTCAAAACTTATTTCTAAGTTATGTAAAGGTTATTTAAGGTATGTTAAGCATAAATTGATGTTCCGGAGTATTTGTCGTGTTAAACTGATTGCGTTTACGCACCAGTTTGCGTATAACTCTCTAGAAAGCGATATAGAGTTTGAAATCGAATAAAAGTCAAAAACATGAAAAACATCAAACATCAACAAACAAACATTGGGATCAAATAACTTTATTTCATTGATAACTGAATTGTTCACAATGATTACAAGCACAAATGTCACATTTTTGGTTAGTGTTTAGATAACGGGGCGGGTGTAATGTGATGAAAGCATGGTGGATACGCCGCTGGTACTTCCTATATATAAGTGTTTTCATCATATTACATACCGTGGTGTTAGTTAGTTCACTTGGGTAAACGATTTTGAAACGATGTCACACAACGATGTTTTCTAAAAGATATAAACCATACGAGTTTTTAACGATTTTTTACAAGTTGGTTTTCTAAAACAAATGTTTTTGGGTTAAGAATCATGGCTACAAGATTTTATAAACTATAACCAACTTGATTTAAGTTGGGTAACTATGTTGCAATACATTTTTCAAAATACAAGGTTTGTATTTTGACTCTCGTAGTCTAATTAAGTACTACAATATATAAACGAAGCCATGATTCCGACATTCTTATAAAACCTATGTACTCGCCAGCATTTCTTTGCTGACTAAGTTTTTACATATGTTTCAGGTGTTGATGCTTGATTGATTTCTAGGATGCATGCATCACATAGGATCTGGACAAGGCCTTAGTGACATAATAACTATGATACACGATATAAAACTTGTTTGTTCTATGTGTTAAGACAATTTAATGTTTAATTTTATCAATAAAGCAAAACTCTTTTTGTATCCATGGTTATGAAACAATAGCTTCTGTTACAACACTCCCCTACGTTTCCGTCATGGTTTGTTGTCCTACGTGGTCGGGGTATGACAGTTGAGGGGTTCAGGGAAAGCTATCGAGGGTTTTGCTAATGTTAACCTAGGGGATATTTACGTGCCTGGTTAGAAGGTTATCGTTGCTGATAGCTTCAAATCTTCGTCTGTTTTTGAGGACGTACTTACTCACTTTGTCCCTCCTGCTGTCCGGGATACTTGCTCATCGATGGATGGTGATTAAATTATCTCTAAGATGATATTGGGTGCCTGTAACCTTGCTACCTTACTTCCTGAGGGGATATCCTGTTTCTGAAAAAAGGAATGCAAGAGTATGAGGCCTTTTCAATGAAGAGAGATGGTATGAAGGCTAGCATGGCCGCCTTGAAAAGGAGAGTGAGGGCTTCGCTAAAAAGGAAAAATCTTGGGTGATGAAAGTTGGTGAGCTCACCCAAAGGCACGAGGTTGAGGTGAGCGAGCTGAAGAAACAAGTTGAAGCCCTGAAGGCTCGAGAGGAAGCTTCTTCGAAAGAGAAGGAAGGGTTGGAGGCTTCTTTAGCCCAAGTGACCAAAAACAACAAATGGCTCATTGAACATGGTTTTTAACAGGTGGTCACTTATCTCCTTCATTCTTCTGAATTCAACAGGGCTTTAGGTGATGTATACACCAAACTCCTCGTTCATGGGAGGCACCGAGGTTATACTGCCGGTTACGAAGCCTATGAAGCTGGAACTCCTAATGATAAGTCTTCTCTCTACCATCCCAAAGCATTTGAAGTTTTTAAGGACTCTGTCCTGATGGAACATTTGAACTACCCTTATGTGGGTGAGGTCTCCGATTGCTTTGGCAAACCTCTCTCTGTTTTGCAGGAGCTGAAACCATGAGGCCACAATGAGGCTGTTTATGCTGAAGTGTTGAAGTCTCTCTCGAAGAAATGTCCTTGTTCCGGAGATAGCGAGGAAACGTGTTCTGAAGGTGGTGAGGGCTCAAAGGGTTCAAGCCTTGAAGCCTCCGAGGCAATGGGTGCAACAGGGAGGAAGAAGAAGAAGGCTAGGAAGACCCAAGATGATGAAGGTTCGAAGAAGAATGAGGCAGTAAAGCCTACCATCTCTGATGCTGCTAAGTGAAGAAAAACTTTTATTCATAGCTTTCTTAGCATGTTGAACAATATTATGGGTTTTATGTTTGAACATAATTTTATTTTGAGGGAACCGTTTAGGTCCCTTGGTGGTTGGAGCCTTAAAGGCTTTTTTAGACAATTTGTTGGTTTGATGGCCTTCGTGGCCTTTATTATGTTTAACTCGTAATGTTTAACTTTGTCATCTTCTATGCTATGTTGTTCTGTTTATCTCCTTGTGTTTTTATTATTTGTGTGTGTTGTCTTTGTTATAGGTCGTGCATCTTTTGTTATTTATAGCTTACAGGTTTCAGTGCTGCAGTCACTTAGCCTTAGAATATTTTTAACAAGAAGATACGACATCTATCCTATTTATGACATTCACTTAGTGTCTTTTTGGTTTGTAAGCCAATGTTAAAGCTTAAGGAACATTTGGTGTAGGCTGCTCAAACCTGTCTATGAGACATATTTTTAAAATTTTTCTAAGTCTCATGGAGTTGTATTGATTTAGGAACTCACCCCTTATATAGGTCCATTCAACCTTTGAACCTATTGAGCGATGTGGCATGGGAGCTCATCCCCTTACATGGCCCTTGCATGGAGTTTTCTTGCTAGGTTCTCAACCTGATTATAGGATAGAAAGACAAATTTTGATTAAAACTTCATCATTTATTCATTTCGAAGTACTTCGATTACAAGGGGAATAGAATAATTAGTTGGAATTCTTTATAAGACATTCTGACTAAATATGGAACCTTTTAAGGTTTTTTCCATTCCAGTGTCGGGGAAGCTTTTTGCCTTGGGCATCAACCAACTTATACGATCCTCCCTTGTGGGCTTCAAGGATAGTGTATGGCCCTTCCCACTTAGGGCCAAGCTTTCCTTGGCTTTCTTTCTTACTAGCTTCATTGTTTCGAAGCACAAGGTCCCCAGGCTTGAAGCGTTCATGCTTCACCCGTGTATTGTAATATGATTCCATCTTTTGCTTGTACCTTGCTTCTTGTATGGCTGCTTGATCACGAGCCTCTTCGAGGAGTTCCAAATTCAACATCGTCTCTTTCTTATTTGACTCGAGGTCGATGTTGAATGTTCTTTGTGTTGTAACTCTGATTTCAGCTGCGATTATAGCCTCTGATCCAAACACTAGGCTGTAGGGTGTTTTCTTGTGGCCCGTCTTCTTGGTTATTCGAATTGCCCATAGCACATTGGGAAGTTCTTCGAGCCAGTTGTTGTCGTATCTTCCCAATCGAGCTTTAATCCCTTTAACAATGTTGCGGTTTGTCCTCTCAACCTGACCATTAGACGATGGGTAAGCTGCCGAGCTGAATACTTGAGTTATTCTGAACTCCTTACACCAGGAGCTAAAAGGCTTCTTGGCAAACTGTTTCCCGTTGTCCGTAACTAATACCCCTGGGAGCCCAAAACGGCAGATTTTGTTTTCCCAAACGAAATCGATGACTTGTTTCCCCGAGATTTTTGCCAATGGTTTTACTTCTGGCCATTTGGTGAAGTAATCAAGGGCTACTAATAAGTGGTAAAATACACATATTTGTCCCGTGTAGATTGTATAATTTTTGTATAGTTTTTATTTATTATTTTTAGTTTTTAGTATTATATTATATTATTTTGTGTTGGCTAGGTCCTGGTGCAAATGGAGCAAAAACGACTAATATGGAAATGACCAGCCAGTTGGGCAGAGTGGAGTGCCATGGACCGAATAAAAATTGCAGCTATTTTCCGTGAGTGGGCCGAGGCCACTATCTATATTTTATAAGTTAAAGGGCTGCCGCACAAAATACATATATTTGGATCGAGAGAAAGGGCTAGGCCGACATCAATATATAGTTTTATAATTTGAGTCCATCTAATTTATTGGTGTTGGGCCGCATGAAGTTGGGCTTCTAAAATACCCATTAGATGAGAGAGGCTGCCATATAATTAATATTCATAGAAAGTGGGCCGCCAAAGACCCAGAGAATTACGTAAATTATGAAAGTGGACTTTGGGCCTTTTAGAGAATAAAAAAAGCGTTGTTATGTTTCATTTGTAAAAAACTAGTTTTTGCCTCGTCCGCGTTTCGGGGCAATAAGCCGAATATTTCTCTCTCATAACATGTATGTATGTACAGAGGGCAAAATCGTAAATTATATTTTGAACCGGAGGCGAAATCATAATTTTAAATTGAGAGCAAAATCATAATTTTTAGATAGGGGAAAAACATAATTTTTTTTGAACTGTGGGCAAAAACGTAATTTTGAGCTGAGGGTAGAATCGTAATTTTGAGCTAGAGGAACAAACAACATTTTATTTTGAACTGGGTGCAAAAACATAATTTCAAACGGAGGGCAGAACCGTAATTTCAAACTGGGAACAAAACTAAAAGTGAGTTTTTGAACCGAGGGCAAAAGCGTAATTTTGAGCTAAGGGCGAAATTATAATTTTACTTTGAGCTGGGGGCAAAAACGTAATTTTAAACAAAGGACGAAAGCGTAATTTTAAACTGGAAATAAAATTAAATTAAAAATAAGTTGGTCCAATAGGGAAGTGTCAGGCAAGTTGCCTGGCACTATTCCCCTAACTTAGAAATGTATATGTGTAATTTTGAGCTAGGGGCGAAATTATAATTTTATTTTGAGCTGGGGGCAGATTGCACGGTCGTGCGACTGTGCACTTTAAGTTACTGTTCACCATACTGCGTGACATCAGCAAATCTTGACGGGTCTTCAGATCGGCACGGGCGTGCCATGAGTCGCAGGAGCGTTCATCACCGAGATTAGGTTGGCACGACCAAGTGCACAGGCAGTGCATCCGAGATCACAGACCAGGAACGGTCGTTCCTTCTGTCGCACGGTCGTGCGTTCCCGAATATGCCTTGCACTCCTGATCGCACTGGCGTGCACTGCCGGGCTAAGCCCTGTTAGTGGAGGAGCTCTGAGCTGGTGGTTATGGTAGTATTTTAGTAGTTTGTTTTTTTTGGGTGTTCATTTTGGTTCTTATTGTAAACACCCGCGGATATGTATTTTATTTTTCAGACATCATCTTTTATTTTCTAGTTTTATGAATGGATGCTTAGTATTAGTATTATTATCTAGTTATAGTTTGTGTTGCAACTAGATTGTCTCGCTTGCTGTTTTGTTTTACTTTGCTTTGTGACATCCATGTAGATATAGATATTTGAAGCACATCTTGGACCGAAAAGACACGGCAGAATCAACTTCGGAACCTTGTTTCATCTTCAGTCATCTTCAGGGGAGTATTATTCTCCTTTTTCTCTATATTTTGGGTTTCGCATTGGGGACAATGCGAAGTTCAAGTGTGGGGAGGGGGTTTAACATTTTGACTTTGTTTGTCCTAAAAAAAATCAAAGCTATTGTATATATTTTTAGTAAATAAACCGGTTAGTTGTTGTTTTAGAAAGCTTCAGATATGATAAAAACCTGACAAGCTAAATAAATTTTGAAAAAGATAACCAAAAAAATGTGACAAACAAAGAAAGACTTGCATGATAGTTTTCACACTTTTACCCATTCCTTCCGTTATGTGAGCATGTTTGAGCCTTAAATTCGTTATATGTTTGTTCATTTCGGAGTAGGAGCGAGCCGGATGTCTCGTGTAATTTAGAACTTGTCACTAGCATGCTTTTCAAGACCATAAACGTGTGAAATTGTGTAGAAATGATAGAGGCACCAAGAAAACCCTTTGTTATTAGCCTTTTTCTTTGTTTTATCTTTCCCTAAACCCTACGCTACCCACTAGGATTAACCATGTCGAGCCTTTTCCGTGTTTTTCTTTCTTTTACCCAACCAATTAATCCACTTAGCCAAATTTAGCCTTTTTATTTTTTTAACCCTTTTGTGTTAAAACTCGGTTAAAAATCGTTTAACTAGCGTTTCTTGTAATTAGCTGTTTATTGTACAAAGCCATTAGAATATATATGCAAAAAAAATCAGAAAATAAAACACCCTAAAATAGGGTAAAGTCGACAAAATTCGAGCAATTTTAAGTGCTAAAATGATGAAATTCCGTTGATGAGTTTGATAACACAAAAAGTCGCCTTTTTAAGGCATTAGTATATACAGTTTAGTTGTTTTACGCTTGTTAAACGTGATTACCGAGTTTTAACCATTTAGTCACTTTAAAAATTTCCATTCCACACCCTTCACCCAAGCCTTTCGTTACAACCCGTAAAGACATCTTAATTTACACTTTTTCGCATGTTAGTTGGTGGAGATAAGATCTTGTGACAAGCTTATGATATTACACGTTTCATTGTCTAGGCATTGAGTGTTTACACATACACATTTTATGTATGTTTCACAAATATAACCGAGTATGTGTGAGCATTGTGAGGTGTGTAAAGATTAGCATGCTAAGTCAATCGGAGTGAAATCACGGCTTTATGGTTATCTCTACATATATTTGCATGTGCTTGTTTGGTTTGAATCATTTGATGTTGCCTTTCGAAAAACCGGCTAACCGTATGTATGTGTATTAGTAAGTAATTTTGTAAATTCTTTTTCTCGCTAGAAACTGTCTTTTATTACATTTTAATTTTAGCTTGCTTGAGGACAAGCAAGGTTAAAGTGTGGGGAGGTTTGATATTCACCAAAATACATACGTTTTATCCCCCCATTTTAGCTTGCTTGAGGACAAGAATGTCAGTCGCCTCCTTTCCCGACACACATCTACTAATCACCTGATCAACACCAACTCTAAACAAGAAAGGGTCGTCCCAAATATAGTGCTTGAGGTCCGCAAAGAATTTTATCTTTTGTTGGTGTGTCAATCCTTTAATCAGGATCCCGCAAGCAAGATAGTTCGCAAAATCGGCGAACCATGGCGACTCATCGCATACCTCGACACTCATCAACGACTTGTGTGGGAAATTGTCATTTATTGAATCCCAACGCGTGTCCTTGATGTCTCCATGCTCCAATCGAGAAAGATGGTCAGTCGCTACATTCAACGAACCCTTTTTGTCCTGAATTTCGATATTAAACTCCTGCAGCAATAAGATCCACCTGATAAGACGCGGTTTAGTGTCCTGTTTGTTGAACAGGTATCTGATGGTTGTGTGATCAGTATACACAATTGTTTTCAAAAGCACCAAATACGATCTAAATTTGTCAAATGCGAAAACTACCGCCAAGAGCTCTTTTTCTGTCGTAGTATAATTCTCCTGTGCGTCGTGAAGAGTCTTGCTCGCATAATAGATCGGGTGAAAGTGCTTTTTCCTTCCTTTGTCCCAGAACGGCCCCTATAACGAAATCGCTCGCGTCGCACATAATTTCAAATGGCAGACTCTAGTCAGGTGCGACAAAAATAGGGGCCTCAATCAGTTTTTGCTTGAGAAGGTCAAAAGCTTTCAAGCAATCATCTCCAAAGATAAACAGAGTGTCCTTTTCCAACAGACGGGTCATGGGCCTGCCAATCTTAGAAAAATCCCTGATGAATCGCCTGTAGAACACCGCATGACCAAGGAAGCTCCGTATCGCTCTCAAAGAGGTGGGAGGTGGAAGTCGTGAAATTATATCAACTTTAGCTGGGTCAACCTCCATACCAGCTTGCGAAATCTTATGTCCCAGAAATATGCCCTCTCTCACCATGAAGTTGCATTTTTCGCAGTTTAGGACAAGATTCGTTTTTCTTCACAACTCTTCAACATTTTCTTCAAATTTTCTAGACACTGATCGAAGGAATCTCCAAATACTGAAAAGTCATCCATGAATACTTCTATAGAATCCTCGATCATGTCATGAAAAATTGCAACCATGCATCGCTGGAAGGTAGCCGGTGCATTACACAACCCGAAAGGCATACGCCGGTAGGCGAATGTGCCAAAGGGGCATGTAAAGGTAGTCTTCTCCTGATCATCAGGAGCAACAGGAATCTGAAAGTAGCCGGAAAACCCATCCAGAAAACAGTAATAAGAATTCCCCGACGGACGTTCCAACATCTGGTCGATGAATGGAAGCGGGAAGTGGTCCTTGCAGGTGGCGTCATTGAGTTTGCGATAATCGATGCAAACACGCCATTCTGTGACCGTCCGGGCTGGAATAAGTTCATTCCTATCATTTGTAACTACTGTCATGCCTCCCTTTTTGGGCACTACCTGAACAGGACTAACCTAAACCGAGTCGGATATGGGGTAGATCAAACCTGCATCCAGCAACTTTATCACCTCCTTTTTGACAATTTCTTGCATGTTTGGGTTCAATCGTCTCTATGGCTGTGCACACAGCTTGTAATGGTCCTCCATGAGAATTTTATGAGTACAGAGGATGGGTTGATTCCTTTAATATCCATTATCTTCCACGTGATTGCTTTCTTATGAAGTCGCAGAACACTAAGAAGTTGGCTCTTTTCCTCGTCTGACAAAGATGATGAGATAATAACCGGCAGACGGCGCTCCTCGTCTAGAAATGCGTACTCCAAATGGGGCGGAAGCTCATTAAGCTCCAAGGACGGGGGATCTTCAACTGAAGGCTTCGACTTTTCTTCATCCTCACGATCAATCTCTGTAAATCGATCCGGACTCTGGGAACCATCTGTAGGATCGTTGTATGACCCGAATTAGTTAATCAGAAGAGTTTTGAATCCAAATCAAAGGCGGAATCAATGAAACGGATGTCACACCCCGACCGCGTATAACATGCAACCGCGGCGGAAAACGTCGGGGAGTGTTGTGGACAGAATTAATTGTTATACAACCATGGAAATTAAAGTTACATTTTATTTATCAAACACGGGTGTTACATTGTCTTAGAAGGGAGTACAGAATTCAAAACATAGTTATACTAGTTCTATCTTCACTTTTAGTCTCTAAGGCACAGGTCCGCCCTAGTATCGTGATCAACATCTTATGGAACAGCTCCTGAAAACACATGTGAAAGTAGGTACGTCAGCATAAAAATGCCTGTGAGATTCATAGGTTTTGTGAAAATGGGATTCATGACTTGAGTTTAAAGAAATGTTTAATAACAGTCAGTCATGAACCTTGTAATTTGTCTTGCTTTGTAAACCATTTGAAAAAAACGATAATATCAGATGATATGTATAGATAAACGTAAGGTTAAATGACTAACCTAGTAAAATGAGTTGAATAAGATAAGTTGTTTTGTAAGACAATGTTTTATGATAAGCATGTTATTTGTATAAAATGTTATATGTCCAAACTGAAATGATTTAGATAACGCTAAGATATGTAATATTATGCAAACATTTATATATAGGAAGTACCAGCGGCGTATCCACCATGTTTGCATCATATTACATACTTCACGTTACTCAAACCATTTACCCAAACCATCCACCATGTAAGATTGTTCTTGTATAACTCAATTGTCAAGTGTTATTGTGTAAACCATGTTAAATGTCTATGTTCAATGTAAACCACCAAATGTATATGTCAATGTCAACGTGTTTATGTTCATTGTAAATCATGTAATGTGTATCCCAAAATGTATCATGTATGGTAAGCGAAATGTATCAACTTAAACCATATGTAAAATGCACAAAACAAGTCGTTGAAGTAAAACGTGGTTTAAATCAACGTTATGTTCTGTGGAAAGAAAATGCATGCTCTATTGATATTAACATTTATGCGGTATTGTGAAATATGCATACATCCAAGCCTTGAGACTGTGGCGATAAACCCTTAAACAAATTAAAGGTTTATCTAAGTTATGTATATCGAATTCGGTCATTCCTTACAATCCTATCAAACCCAGGACTTCAGGAACGGGAGTTGTCAATTCCTATGGTACCACTACCTTCTAACGAACGGCGTAGCTAATGTTAATGAATGTATTGTCCCATGTTAAACAAACCAAATGTCATAACAAAATGAAGGCATGTGATGTAAACAATTGTACTAAGTATGCTAAGTAAACATACGAAGCAGAAATGTTCATGTAAATCAATGTGACAACTCGAATTTCCAAGATTCCTAATTCGCATTTATTGCACGTTCTTGTACTAATTAGTTGATTATTTGCACAATTAATTGCTATGGAATTGTATATGTTTGATACAATGAAGTGTATTGTATGAACAAGAGAATGTAACAGTTACAATCGTAATTTTGATTGTCTAAGTTTTGATATGATATGTTAGTCCGACCTTTGAATGTAATAGACTGAGTTTTTATAATAAAACACATGATGTCTGAGTTTGTTAAAGAATTGGTGTCCGAATATTATTATCATGATTGTTGTCTGAGGTTTAAACAAGATAACATGGTCCGACTTTATTAACATAAAATGTGTCCGATGTTTATGTGATTAAACTGATGTCCGAGCTTTGTGCCACAAAGGAGGTCCAACCTTTAAACATGAGAGTGGGGTCCGACTTTTAATCCCCACACCCTTGGTCCGAGTTTCCTTATCATATGTGATGTCCGAGTTTTAGTGAACAAGGGGGGTGGTCCGAATTTTAAAGGGGGTCCGAGTTTTAACTCCCCACACCCATGTCCGACCTTATTTCCCCTACCTTGTCCGAGTTTTAACCCCAACCCTATATGTCCGACCTTTATTAGGTGTGTGGTCCGAGTTTGGTCCCCACTTCCTTGTCCGATCTTTATTGCAATGCAACATGTCCGACCTTGTTTGTATATATTCATGCCCGACCTTTATGTAAAGGAAAGGTTCAAATTTGTGATTATGTTGTTTGTCCGAATTCTGTAATGCATACATATATGGTCGGTGTTCTGTGTTGATAAGCATGACCTGAGTTATTGATGAAACATGAATGAATAAGTGGATAAGTGTATGAGAGCTTACTTTTAAACACCAGTGATTAGAGCCTACTATATGTGTTGTACTTTACAACATACTACTGCATGCTACTGTTACTACTGTATACGCTATGCGATACTGTCTGATATGATGCTAAGTGTTAATGAATGATACTACATGTTTTTGTGCGATACGTTACCGTATGATACTATTTGAACACCAAAGAGTTGTAAACATAATTGAAAGTAAAATACTCACAGCGAATTTATGTGCAATGTACCTTAGATCGTGTGCAACGGACTTAAACACAAATTAACTCTAGAAGCAATAACATACCGAGCAAACCAAGGTGAGTTCACACCCTTACTAAGGCATGGGATTCCCAGGGTTGGGAATGGGATTGAAGGAATAAGGTTGAATAGATTCATACTGACACTACCACTAGACTACCATACCAGCGTCCTCGGTTGTGCAGGACACATACGTAAACCTACGTATGCTTATACTACTTACTGTCCTCGGTTGTGCAGGACACATACGTAAACCTACGTATGCTTATACTACTTACTGTCCTCGGTTGTGCAGGACACATACGTAAACCTACGTATCCTTATACTACTTACTGTCCTCGGTTGTGCAGGACACATACGTAAACCTACGTATGCTTATACTACTTACTGTCCTCGGTTGTGCAGGACACATGCGTAAAGCTCACATATGCATATGCTACTTACTATCCTCGGTTGTGCAGGACCCCTACGTAAAATCTACGTATACTTATACTTACTACTATCCTCGGTTGTGAAGGATACTCACGTAAAACCTACGTGTATTTATACTTACTACTATCCTCGGTTGTGAAGGATACTTACGTAAACCTACGTAAAGCTTGTACGTACTACCGTTCTCGGTTGTGAAGAACACTTATAGTTACGAATAGTCTAGTGGTTATACAACATGGGAAGCCCCCACCTATAGAACGTACTATCGGCCCAGTAGAGCCACCGGTTACTCATGAACTTACTATTACGCATTTACTTTCTGTGAACTCGCTCAACTAGTTGTTGATCCTCTGTTACATGCCTTGCAGGTCGTTAGGTACATGGAGCTTGCACAGGGAGGAGCCAGTCGTTGTGGGCAAGGATCGCGAATGTTTTATTAAACACTTTATGACTTACATACTTAATCATGTTGGGCTTTATTGATACGCTTCCGCTATACAGTGATAACTTATTTATGTTTTGGAAACACCTATCATATGGACTTGGTTTAGTTTAATTACATTTGCATTTTCTTTTATTATATTCAATGTTCTATATGATTGGTGGCTTGATCCTGGTCATGTCACGCTCCCAAGCGGTGATACTCCGCAGGTGGATTTTGGGGGTGTTACAGATTGGTATCAGAGCCATTGGTAATAGAGAACTTGGTTTTAATATGGGGAAAACGTTTTTATTAAAACCAGACTATAACCAGAACAGTGCTCTCAACGATCCACAACGACGCTTCGCTCCACGTGCAAGACTCAACATACTAGGTAATAAGGTTTATGTTTATTGCCTACATGCTAGAACTGCATAGAACTTTGCTCGTGGTATGCTTAGATTACATTACTCACTACGTGTTATTGCTTGAGAACACCTACGTGCTTACACTCTTCTGTCATCTCACTACTCGCGAACCCCTCTCACTTACGTTACATTTGCTACGAAGATCATGTCTAGACGTGTTAACATGACTCAAGCCCAGTTGACGGCTCTCATTCACGAACAAGTTGCTGCGGCGCTTGCAGCCGCACGAGCAGGAGGTATAACCTGCTATTCCAAACCTATCCTAGGATGTTAGATCCTACTCTCGTGACCCAAGTCTCGCACTTAATCTTGACCTATCTTTCTCGTGTAACGGGTCAGAACGCACAGCAACCTGTCTGCACATTCAAGAACTTCATGGACTGTCGTCCAAGCACATTCAGTGGCACAGAAGGAGCAGTGGGACTACTCCATTGGTTTGGGAAGCTCGAGTCAGTATTCGAGATGTGTGAATGCCCTGAGGCTCGCAGGGTCAAGTACGCCACTTGTACTTTGGAAGGAATCGCGCTAACCTGGTGGAACGCGCAAGTACAGATACTAGGGTTGGCAGCTGCTAACGCCACCCCCTGGAACGAATTCAAAGAACGCATTAAAATGGAATACTGCACGCGTGATGACATCCACAAGTTGGAAGTGGAGCTTTACCATTTGAAAATGACGGGGTCAGAAATTGAAGCTTATACGAAACGGTCGAACGAACTGGCCATCTTGTGTCCAACCATGGTGGACCCTCCAAGCAAGCGTATCGAATTGTACCTCAAGGGTCTAGCCTCAGAGATTCAGAGCCATGCTACATCGGCTAACCTCGACAATATCCAAGACATTCAGCGTCTTGCTCATCGCCTCACAGATCAGGCAGTGGAACAGAACAAGCTACCTAGACGCATTGGTGCTACTAATACTACTTCTGCTATTCCCAGTGACAACAAGAGAAGGTGGGATGGAACCTTCAGCAAGGGTTCAACTTCAGTTCAGTCTCAGGCACGGCAGCGAAAGATTGATGATTATCAGAGCACTGAGCACTGGTCAGCAATCTTCTGGTAGTCAAGGGTTGTAACCTCGTCTTAGTTGGTTAGACATTCTCCATCAACCTCATTCCCTAGTCTTGGGTAGTCTCGACATCGTCATTGGGATGGATTGGTTATCCCAACAGCAAACGGAGATCCTATGCAAAGAGCAAGATTGTTTGTATTCCCCGTTCTGGTCAAGAACCTCTCGAAATTCAAGGCGACAAGAGTGGTGCTATGGTTGGCATCATCTCTTTCTTGAAGGCTCAGAAATGTTTGCGGAAGGGTCACACTGCCATTTTGGCACTAGTTACTAACGCATCGACGAAAGAGAAGAAATTGGAAGACATTCCAGTTGTACGCGGCTTCCCTCAGGTGTTTCCTAAAGATTTACCTGGTCTACCGCCTCATCGCCAGGTCGAGTTTCAAGTCGAGCTAGCTCCAGGAACAACACCTATAGCTCGCGCACCGTATCGTTTAGTTCCAACTGAACTGGAAGAACTGTCTAAGCAACTACAAGAGCTCTTGGATAAGGGCTTCATTCGTCCAAGCTCTTCGTCTTGGGGAGCTCCGGTATTATTCGTGAAAAAGAAGGATGGCACTTTCAGGATGTGCATCGATTACCGCGAACTGAACAAGGTCACAGTGAAGAACCGTTATCCTCTTCCACGCATTGACGATTTATTCGACCAGTTGCAAGGGTCGAGTTACTACTCCAAGATTGATCTAAGGTCAGGGTATCATCAGCTGAGAGTCCGGGATGAGGACGTCTCCAAGACAGCATTCAGAACTCGCTATGGTCACTACGAGTTTCTAGTCATGCCATTTGGGCTTACGAGTGCGCCGGCAGTTTTCATGGATCTTATGAATAGGGTGTGCAAACCCTATCTTGACAAGTTTGTCATCGTTTTCATCAATGATATTCTGATCTACTCCAAGAACCAGGAGGAACACGAGCAGCACTTACGTCTTATCTTGGAACTTCTTCGAAAGAAACAACTGTACGCCAAGTTTTCAAAATGCGACTTCTGGCTTCGTGAAGTCCACTTCTTAGGCCATGTGGTGAACAGGGATGGGATTCATGTCGATCCATCCAAGGTAGATTCGATCAGGAACTGGCCTGCACCGCGTACCCCAACGAAAATACGCCAATTCTTGGGTTTGGCGGGGTATTACAGACGATTCATTAAAGACTTTTCGAAGATCGCACAACCGCTTACTATGCTGACACAGAAAGGTGTCACCTACCGTTGGGGAGATTCCCAGGATACCGCTTTTCAGTACTTAAAGGATAGGCTTCGCAGCGCGCCTATTCTCTCACTGCCAGAGGGCACAGACGATTTTGTGGTCTATTGTGACGCATCGATATAGGGGCTTGGTTGTGTATTGATGCAGCGTGATAAAGTTATTGCCTACGCTTCTCGTCAACTCAAGGTTTATGAACGGAATTACACGACGCACGATTTAGAGCTGGGAGCTGTTGTTTTTGCGCTTAAGATATGGCGACATTACCTGTACGGTACCAAGTGCACTATTTACACCGATCACAGGAGTCTCGAGCATATCTTCAAGCAGAAGGAATTGAACATGCGTCAACGACGATGGGTCGAGCTGCTTAATGATTACGAATGCGCCATCAAGTACCATCCAGGCAAGGCCAATGTTGTGGCTGACGCTCTCAGTCGAAAGGATACTCTACCTAGGCGTGTACGAGCCTTGCAGCTCACTATTCAGTCTGATCTTCCTGTACAGATACGAGATGCTCAGGTGGAAGCATTGAAACCAGAAAACGTCAAGGCTGAAGCCTTACGCGGCTCAAGGCAACGATTAGAACAGAAGGAAGACGGCGCCTACTATGTAACGGGGCGCATTTGGGTCTCACTCTACGGCGGTTTACGAGAGCTTGTGATGGATGAAGCTCATAAGTCTCGCTACTCGATACATCCAGGTTCGGATAAAATGTATCACGACATCAGAACTACATACTGGTGGCCTAGCATGAAAGCCCACATCGCTACTTACGTCGGCAAGTGTTTGACATGTGCAAAGGTCAAAGTGGAGTATCAGAAACTAGCGGGCCTACTTCAGCAACCCAAGATACCGCAATGGAAATGGGAAGAAATTTCCATGGATTTTGTTACAGGCCTACCCAGATCCCAGCGTGGGAATGATACTATATGGGTGATCGTGGATCGACTCACCAAGTCTGCACACTTCCTGGCTATTAAGGAAACGGATAAGTTCTCCACTCTCGCAGACGCTTATCTTAAAGAAGTTGTTTCGAAGCACGGGGTGCCCACCTCCATAATTTCGGATCGGGACGCACGATTCACGTCAGAGCTATGGCAAGCGATGCACAAATCTTTTGGCTCACGACTAGACATGAGCACAGCGTATCATCCTCAGACGGATGGGCAGTCTGAGCGAACGATCCAAACTCTTGAAGACATGCTTCGGGCATGTGATATTGATTTCGGCAACGGCTGGGAAAAGCACCTCCCTTTGGTGGAGTTCTCATACAATAACAGCTATCACACCAGCATACAAGCCGCTCCATTTGAGGCATTGTACGGACGTAAATGCCGGTCACCTCTCTGTTGGGCAGAGGTGGGGGATAGTCAGATCACGGGTCCGGAGATTGTAGTGGACGCCACAAAAAAGATTGCACAAATACGACAATGCATGGCGGCAGCACGCGACCGTCAGAAAGCCTACGCGGATAAGCGTAGGAAGCCATTGGAATTTCAGGTCGGGGACTGGGTTTTACTTAAAGTCTCACCCTGGAAGGGTGTGGTTCGTTTTGGTAAATGAGGCAAGCTTAATCCACGGTATGTTGGACCATTCGAAATCACTGAAAGAATAGGCAAAGTAGCCTATAGACTAAACCTACCAGCTGAACTCGGTGCAGTTCACAACGTATTCCACGTGTTGAATCTGAAGAAGTGCCTGTCAGATGAGACCCTCATAGTTACTTTTAAGGAACTCACTATCGACGAGCGGTTGCAGTTCGTCGAGGAACCTGTAGAAATCACGGACCGGGATGTTAAGGTCCTCAAACACAAGAGAATCCCTCTTGTCCGAGTTCGTTGGAACTCCAAACGTGGCCCAGAGTACACCTGGGAACGCGAAGACCAGATGACAGAAAAGTACCCCCAGTTATTCGGAACCAATGCAACCACTACTGAGAATGAAGCTACTACTGCGGAATTTCGGGACGAAATTCCAAATCAACAGGGGGATGATGTGACACCCCAGGAAAACCAGGGAACAATACAGCTTACCTAGCTTCCTCAGTGAGTGCGTACCAAATTTCGGGATGAAATTTCTTTTAAGTTGGGGATAATGTGACAACTCGAATTTCCAAGATTCCTATTTCGCATTTATTGCACGTTCTTGTACTAATTAGTTGATTATTTGCACAATTAATTGCTATGGAATTGTATATGTTTGATACAATGAAGTGTATTGTGTGATTGTGTGATTGTGCATGGTTATGTGTTAATTGTGATAAATTTGTTAAATGCATAAACTTGGTGGTGAAACTGTGAAACTGTTTGAGATGGTGTACTATTGTAAGATATAGTAATTCAGGGTGTAGAGAGCAATTAGTGAAATCTAAATCATACTTAACCCTAATCCTTTTCCCTAATCATTCACTAATCATCACAAGAATCAAAACACGTACCCTCACATTCTCTAATCCTCTCTACAACCATCTTCTCATCATTCTTGGCTTCACAAGTCTCTTGCAACAAGTTTAATCTTCCAATCCATTTAGAATCAATCAAGGTAATTGTTTAATCATTGTTTGATGTTATTTGTTGATTGATTGATTGATGTTAAAACCCTAGTTCTTCATGTGATAGGCTGTGATTATTGGTTTGATTCTGAATTATTGTGTTATGATGATGATTGGTCATGAAATCGGTTGTACGATGACAAGATATGCTTGATACGATGAAGTTGTTAATTGTTAAATTGATTCCTGTTATACAATGTGCGAATTAGGGTTCCAGATCGTATGAACAAGAGAATGTAACAGTTACAATCGTAATTTTGATTGTCTGAGTTTTGATATGATATGTTAGTCCGACCTTTGAATGTAATAGACTGAGTTTTTATAATAAAACACATGATGTCTGAGTTTGTTAAAGAATTGGTGTCCGAATATTATTATCATGATTGTTGTCTGAGGTTTAAACAAGATAACATGGTCCGACTTTATTAACATAAAATGTGTCCGATGTTTATGTGATTAAACTAATGTCCAAGCTTTGTGCCACAAAGGAGGTCCAACCTTTAAACATGAGAGTGGGGTCCGACTTTTAATCCCCACACCCTTGGTCCGAGTTTCCTTATCATATGTGATGTCCGAGTTTTAGTGAACAAGGGGGGTGGTCCGAATTTTAAAGGGGGTCCGAGTTTCAACTCCCCACACCCATGTCCGACCTTATTTCCCCTACCTTGTCCGAGTTTTAACCCCAACCCTATATGTCCGACCTTTATTAGGTGTGTGGTCCGAGTTTGGTCCCCACTTCCTTGTCCGATCTTTATTGCAATGCAACATGTCCGACCTTGTTTGTATATATTCATGCCCGACCTTTATGTAAAGGAAAGGTTCAAATTTGTGATTATGTTGTTTGTCCGAATTCTGTAATGCATACATATATGGTCGGTGTTCTGTGTTGATAAGCATGACCTGAGTTATTGATGAAACATGAATGAATAAGTGGATAAGTGTATGAGAGCTTACTTGTAAACACCAGTGATTAGAGCCTACTGTATGTGCTGTACTTTACAACATACTACTGCATGCTACTGTTACTACTGTATACGCTATGCGATACTGTCTGATATGATGCTAAGTGTTAGTGAATGATACTACATGTTTTTGTGCGATACGTTACCGTATGATACTATTTGAACACCAAAGAGTTGTAAACATAATTGAAAGTAAAATACTCACAGCGAATTTATGTGCAATGTACCTTAGATCGTGTGCAACGGACTTAAACACAAATTAACCCTAGAAGCAATAACATACCGAGCAAACCAAGGTGAGTTCACACCCTTACTAAGGCATGGGATTCCCAGGGTTGGGAATGGGATTGAAGGAATAAGGTTGAATAGATTCATACTGACACTACCACTAGACTACCATACCAGCGTCCTCGGTTTTGCAGGACACATACGTAAACCTACGTATGCTTATACTACTTACTGTCCTCGGTTGTGCAGGACACATACGTAAACCTACGTATGCTTATACTACTTACTGTCCTTGGTTGTGCAGGACACATACGTAAACCTACGTATGCTTATACTAGTTACTGTCCTCGGTTGTGCAGGACACATACGTAAACCTTCGTATGCTTATACTACTTACTGTCCTCGGTTGTGCAGGACACATGCGTAAAGCTCACATATGCATATGCTACTTACTATCCTCGGTTGTGCAGGACCCCTACGTAAAATCTACGTATACTTATACTTACTATTATCCTCGGTTGTGAAGGATACTCACGTAAAACCTACGTGTATTTATACTTACTACTATCCTCGGTTGTGAAGGATACTTACGTAAACCTACGTAAAGCTTGTACGTACTACTGTTCCCGGTTGTGAAGAACACTTATGGTTACGAATAGTCTAGTGGTTATACAACATGGGAAGCCCCCACCTATAGAACGTACTATCGGCCCAGTAGAGCCACCGGTTACTTATGAACTTACTATTACGCATTTACTTTCTGTGAACTCGCTCAACTAGTTGTTGATCCTCTGTTACATGCCTTGCAGGTCGTTAGGTACATGGAGCTTGCACAGGGAGGAGCCAGTCGTTGTGGGCAAGGATCGCGAATGTTTTGTTAAACACTTTATGACTTACATACTTAATCATGTTGGGCTTTATTGATACGCTTCCGCTATACAGTGATAACTTATTTATGTTTTGGAAACACCTATCATATGGACTTGGTTTAGTTTAATTACATTTGCAGTTTCTTTTATTATATTCAATGTTCTATATGATTGGTGGCTTGATCCTGGTCATGTCACGCTCCCAAGCGGTGATACTCCGCAGGTGGATTTTGGGGGTGTTACAATCAATGTGCCCATATGCTGAGTAAACATATGCAGCAGAAATGTTCATGTAAATCAATGTGTCCATATGCTGAGTAAACATATGCAACAGAAATGTTCATGTAAATCAATGTGTCCATATGCTGAGTAAACATATGCAACAGAAATGTTCATGTAAATCAATGTGTCCATATGCTGAGTAAACATATGCAACACAAATGTTCATGTAAATCAATGTGTCCATATGCTGAGTAAACATATGCAACAAAAATGTTCATGTAAATCAATGTGTCCATATGCTGAGTAAACATATGCAACAAAAATGTAATGTAAGTCAATGTACTAAGTACGCACACAACGGGCATACATAGCATGAAATGTAATGAAATCGTATACTATAATATACTAACAACATAGCAGGCATATGATGTGAAAACATGGAAAGCATGAAAGTAACAGATAGGCACATGTGTTTCACCCCAAAACAGTTTGGAAAACAGTAAAAGATGGGGTTCTATGTACTCACCTGAGATTGCTTTGAGTTCTTGTATAATAATATAACAATGCTAGATCACGGAATAACAAGCGGCACCTAATAGGTAGCTATGTTAATATACCGGACCTAAATCGGAAGGATCGAATAGTATGCGGGTTCGTAAACCAAACGAGTATGGAGACTCGTGTAATATGGTTTAACAAAGCCTACATACTAAAATGAAACCTAACCTAAGTGCTTGCGACCCATTAAGACCCGTTTAGGTAGTTTATGCTACCTTACGCGTCATTCGCGTAAAACGCGTCTGGAACGCCTAACATCGTGACCACAAGGTATAACCTCGGAAGGTTATAGCTATGGTCACCTAATGTGTTTGGTCGGATCCTAATGATCGACCAAATGGGTCGGGTTCGAAAGTATAAGCGATGGTTTAGATCGCTTACCTTACGACCCTATATAAGCACTAAACTAAAAGTGACGAGCTAAGCATGTTAGAACATGCTTAACTAAGATTAGAAAATAGGTTTGGCATCAAAACAAACGGCTTTGATGCTCACGAGTAGTTTGGTTACAAAATATGCAAGAATGCACATTTTGGCCGAAACTACGACTCGTCACTGAGCCTAGATAACGTGGTAATCAGTAGGTATAGTCACTACGGACTATAACCATCGTGATCACGCTCACGTTATGAAGTTCCAACGAACTTCGCATCGACCATAAATTTGGTCAATGCAGAAAGTCAAACATAGTTCGACTTTCGGACTCGAAAAGTGATAAAACAACGAAGGAACACTTACAAAGGATCCCCGAAAGCTAATCTTGATCAAAGAAACTCAGGTATGAAGCAATACTTCAACTTAGAGCTTTTTAGATCAGATTATTGTGGGTTTTTGCAAGAATGGGGGCGGGGGTATTTATAGGAAAAGCATAACCGTTAGGATCGTTTATCGAATACCGTGCCACGATCTCGCCCGTACACTTGTCGAATTATTGTGGTTACTGAGAAATGGCCCTTGGCTCTTGATTGGGTGAAAGGGCATTGCCCCTTGAATGAACGAAAGGCCAACTGCAAGTGGGTTCAATGAATTTGCTGTACTGGAGACCCCTTACGGACCGTATGGGTTTTGGCTTACGGTCCGTAAGCCCTTAGTTTGGCAGATTTACAGTTTTGGTCCCTGCAGCTCAAAAACTTGGTATTTGATGCATTTTTGACATGTTTAAGCCCCGTTAACCCCATTTCAAAGCTCTAAAATGATGTTAAAGTATAGGGAACTTAAAATGTGCTCAAAAATATCCCGGATGTCGGTTCGTTTGGCCGTACGGTCGCGATGTTTGGTTAATTATGACGGAATGTGCATAAGCGCGAAAGACGATCCAAATTGCGCGACGAATGGATTTTTCTCATGCCATACACTAAGGCATAATATAAGGATGCTTACATAAATTTTTGGATGTCCGGATGTATTCAGAACGTAAGTTATGCGCAAAAGTGCAAACTTGTGCACTTTTTGACACTTTTAGCCCCTGAATGATCCAAAAGTTTGTTTTAGCATATACCAAACCCCTCAAAGCCTATTTCTAAGCTATGTAAAGGATATTTATGGTATGTTTAACTTATGGACATGTTCCGGAATGTTCGTTACAGTTCAAATTGGCATACTTTCGTAGTTTGTCAAGTTTAGTCCCTGTAAGCGAATTAACTTGTTTTTGTCATACCAAAGCCTTCAAAACTTATTTCTAAGTTATGTAAGGGTTATTTAAGGTATGTTGAGTATATGTTGATGTTCCGGAGTATTTGTCGCATTAAACTGAGTACGTTTACGCACTAGTTTGCGTATAATTCTCCAGAAAGCGATGTAGAGTTTGAAATTGAACAAAAGTCAAAACATGAAAAATGTAAAACACAACCAAACAAACATTGGGACCAAATAACATTGTTTTATTGATAATTGAACTGTTCACAATGATTACAAGCACAAATGTTACAGTCTCCCCTACTTGTGGAAATTTCGTCCCGAAATTTATTTAGAGGAAACTCGTGGAAAAAGATGCGGATATTTCGCCTTCATTTGATCTTCACGTTCCCAAGTAAACTCGGGTCCACGTTTAGATTCCCAGCGAACCTTGACCAAAGGAATGCGCTTGCGCTTGAGCCACTTGACTTCACGTTCCATGATTTCCACCGGTTTCTCAACAAATTTCAGTGTTTTATCAACACGAATTTCGTCAAGTGGTATGTGGAGGTTTTCATCAGCTAAACACCTCTTGAGATTGGACACGTGAAAGGTTGGATGAACATTTCCAAGTTCAGGAGGTAACTCAAGTCTGTAGGCTACCTTACCGATTCTTTCGACGATCTTGAATGGTCCAACGTATCTAGGTGCAAGTTTTCCTTTCTTTCCAAATCTGATCACACCTTTCCAAGGTGAGACCTTAAGTAATACACGATCACCGACTTGAAAATCCAAGGGTTTGCGTTTTAGGTACGCGTAACTCTTTTGATGGCTTCTAGCTGTCTGAAGGTTACCACGAACTTTCTTAACCTTATCTGTTGTCTCTAAAATGAGGGCAGGTCCAGTAAGTTGGGCCTCGCCAATCTCATTCTAGCAGACTGGTGAATGACATTTTCGACCATAGAGAGCCTCGAAAGGAGCCATGTTGATGCTGGAGTGATAACTGTTGTTGTAGGAGAATTCAATCAATGGAAGATGTGAATCCCAACTACCACCAAAATCGATCACACAAGCTCTAAGCATATCCTCCAGTGTCTGGATTGTTCTTTCAGATTGACCATCCGTTTGCGGATGATAAGCTGTGCTCAGATTAAGTTGAGACCCCATAGCAGATTGCATGGTTCTCCAAAAATGAGAAGTGAAACGAGCATCCCTGTCAGAAATGATGTTCAAAGGAACACCATGTCGAGCTACAATTTCATCTACATAGATTTGAGCATGTTTGTCAGCCGAAAAATCCTCACGGATTGGCAAGAAATGCGCTGACTTGGTAAGACGATCAACGACTACCCAGATGGCATCGTGACCTTTCTTTGTGCGCGGGAGTTTAGTAATGAGATCCATGGTAATGTTTTCCCATTTCCAAACTGGGATCTCTGGTTGCTCCAATAAACCGAAAGGACGCTGATGTTCAGCCTTAACCTTAAGACAAGTAAGGCATTTTGATACGTATAAGGCAATGTCTTTCTTCATACCAGGCCACCAATACTGAATACGAAGATCCTTATACATCTTATCTGAGCCAGGATGAATGGAATAACGAGACTTATGGGCTTCATCCATAAGCATGGTATGAAGATTATCTTGGCTTGGGACCTACAAACGGTCCATGAAGTAATACGATCCATTGTCCTTCAGCTCTAGAGCAGGAATTATGTGATAAGGAAATTCCTTATCCATTAAACCTTGTGAAACACAAGCTTGTTGAGCCTGGGATATACGAGCTTGGATATCGGATTGAGCTTGCATAACAGATTGGACACGTACACAATGAAGCTTAGTACGTTCCTTGCGACTCAAAGCATCGGCCACGACATTCGCCTTACCAGGATGGTAGCGAATCTCACAGTCATAGTTGTTTAGAAGCTCCACCCAACGTCGTTGCCTCATGTTGAGCTCTTTCTGATTGAAGATATGCTGAAGACTTTTGTGGTCCGTGAAAACCACACATTTTGTACCGTACAAATAGTGTCTCCAGATTTTGAGAGCGAAGACAACTGCACCCAACTCAAGATCATGAGTGGTGTAGTTTTTCTCATGAATCTTCAACTGTCTCGATGCGTATGCTATGACTTTGTTCCTTTGCATCAGGACGCAGCCAAGACCTAATTTAGATGCGTCGCAATAAACGACGAAATCATCATTGCCCTCAGGCAATGTTAGGACAGGCGCGTCGCAAAGCTTTTGTTTCAAAGTCAGAAACGCTTCCTCTTGTTTGACTCCCCAATCAAAGGGCTTGTTCTTCTGTGTTAGAGCAGTTAGAGGAACTGCAATCTTTGAGAAGTTTTCTATGAAGCGGTGATAGTAACCCGCTAGACCAAGAAAAGAACGAACCTCAGTAGGGGTAGTAGGCGTATCCCAATCCTTAATCGCACTGATCTTGGAGGGATCTACATGAATACCTTGTTCGTTGACAATGTGTCCTAAGAATTGAACTTCTTTAAGCCAAAATTCACACTTGGAGAATTTGGCGAAAAGTTGCTCTTTCTTTAGGAGTTCCAAAGTAAGACGGAGATGTTGTTCATGGTCAGCTCGCGTCTTAGAATATATTAAAATGTCATCAATGAAAACGATGATGAACTTATCCAAATAAGGTTTGCAGACCCTATTCATCAAGTCCATGAAAATAGCAGGAGCATTAGTTAAACCGAATGGCATGACTGTAAACTCATAATGTCCATAGCGAGTGCGGAACGCTGTCTTGGGAATATCTTCTTCATGCACACGGAGTTGATGATATCCAGATCGCAGATCAATCTTTGAAAAGTAAGAAGCGCCTTGTAATTGATCAAAGAGATCATCAATGCGAGGTAGGGGAGATCGATTCTTGATGGTGAGCTTGTTAAGCTCGCGATAATCAATACACATCCTGAAAGATCCATCCTTCTTCTTTACAAAACGAACGGGAGCACCCCAAGGTGAAAAGCTAGGACGGATAAAACCTTTGTCGGAGAGCTCCTGAAGCTGTTTAGATAATTCTTGCATCTCAGACGGTGCAAGACGATATGGAGCTCTGGCAATGGGATTTGCACCAGGTACGAGATCAATACGGAACTCGACTTGGCGTGCTGGAGGTAGACCAGGTAACTCTTCAGGGAAAACTTCAGAATAATCCCGAACGACAGGAATATCTGAAATAGACTTACCCTTGCCTTTATCTGCTGTAACATGTGCTAAGAAAGCCACATAGTGCTTTCGCAGATATTTCCGAGCTTTAAAACAAGACATGAGTTTGAGACCACCGGCAGGCTTCTCACCACGAACCTGTAGGATCTCGCCTGTCGACAGTGGCACACGAACAATCTTCTCAGAACAAACTATCTCTGCGCGATGCTTAGATAACCAATCCATTCCCACAATAACGTCGAAGCTTCCAAGTTGCATTGGCGTGAGGTCAATAGGAAAAATATGGTCGTTAAGGTTCAACTGGCAGTTGCGTAGAACAGAATTAAGAACAATGGGTTCACCACTGGCAACCTCTACTGTCAAAGGTTTACCTAGTTTCGTTCTAGACACGCGAAGCATTTTCTCAAAAGACAATGACACAAAACTCTTGTCGGCACCTGAATCAAAAAGAACAGATGCTGGCTGATTATTAATAAAGAACGTACCGTTCACCACCTCGTTGTCTGCTTGTGCTTCTTGTGCATTCATGTTGAAGACTCGACCTCGAGCCTGAGCCTGATTTTGGTTTGCATTCTGGTTCTGGTTGGCTAGCCTTGGACACCGATTTCTGTAGTGGGTCAGATCCCCACAGTTATAACAAGCACCTGGTGGGTATTGTGGTCGTGCAGCTTGACCCTGTTGCTGCACAAGAGGCTGAGCAAATTGTTGAGCAGGGTTCTGAACTGCGCGATTTTGAGCAAACCGATAAACATCGGCAAGATGACCTAGCTTCCCACAGTTTGTATAGAAACGGCACTGATGTTGCGGCTGATGGTGACTGTTGCATTGATTGCACAAAGGTGCACTTCCTGAATAGGGCTTCTTTGCTGGAGGCTGGTTGGGAGCTGCCTGGTTAGCTTGGGCAGTGACAGCATAGTTTTGGGAAGCCTTACGCTTCTTTGCCCTTTTAGATGAACAAGACTCCTTTCCATTCTTGTTTTGACCTTTCTTGCTATCTTCTTTGTCAGCCGACTGCTTCTTGCCCTTGTCACCCTTCCTGTGTAACTTATTCTTTCGAATCTGCGACTCAGTCAACGTCGCTGATAACTCGATCGCCTGACGGAGTGTGGTAGGGTTGCTACCAGTAAGGATGTCTTGTACCAAGTCAGGCAGGCCGTCGATGTACCTTTCGATAGCCTTATCGAGTGGGGTAACCATAGTCGGGCAAAGCAGACTCAACTCCTCAAACCTATCAGTATAAGCCCTGTGCTCGCCACTATCTTGCTTCAAAACATCAAATGCTTTCTCCAACGCTCGTTGTTCATGACGAGGACAAAACTCCCTCATCATAAGAGCTCTCAGTTCAGCCCATGTCTGAGCTAGAGCAACTTCTGCACCTTGATCTCTCATAACCCCGTTCCACCACGTAAGAGCCCTCTTCTGAAACACACTCGAAGAAAACTTGACCTTGCGATTGTCAGGACACTGCACATGCCGGAAAGTGTTCTCGATGCTCTCGAACCACTGAAGAAGCCCAGTTGCTCCCTCAGAACCACTAAACTTGAGTGGTTCCATTAAGCCGAGTTAAAATCCTTGTATTTGCATGTACCATTGTTGTTGTTGTTGGCCTGGTTCCATTAAGCAAAGAGATTTGGGAATTGAGCAGCCATCTGCTGCGCAATAATTTCTGCCAGCTCGGTAGTAGCTATCTGGTTGTCGCGTCGAGGAGGCATTCTAGAAGAGAAAAACATGAAATGAAACGTGTGAGATGATTGGATGAAGAGAATGAGATGAAGCAAAATCAACAAAAGCAAAGATGGCGGCTATGTATCACAAAGCAAACAAGCGACATGAAATGTCTAGTCAAAGTAAATGGGTCAGAATTAGTGTATCGCGAAGACATGCTCGCCTATAAGTGAACACTCACCCCAAGAGTTCCCAGGTAAGAGTGACTGGTCCGATTATGTGGATTTGTACGAACACTCTAGCCTTAGACAGAAAACCCAGGGTACAGGCATTCACTCTTCCAGTTCGCACGTGTTCACACTATTAACCCAAAACTTTAACGGGATTTTTGAAATCCAAAGAGGTTCAAAACCATATAACAGAGGGTTCAAAACCTAGTAATCAATCATCCTCGAACAGATGATTAATTTTCAAAGCGGATTCGGAACCGAAGTTCTCGTTGTGTTTATCACCTAAGGATAGGTGATGTGCATGTTTTAAACTCTAAACACAAGAGAACTTGTGTTAGGGTCCTAGAAAGTTATAGTCTAGGTCAAAGCATTACTAATAACCTAATTCCCTATAACCAATGGCTCTGATACCAACTCTTCTGTCACACCCCGACCGCGTATAACATGCAACCGCGGCGGAAAACGTCGGGGAGTGTTGTGGACAGAATTAATTGTTATACAACCATGGAAATTAAAGTTACATTTTATTTATCAAAGACGGGTGTTACATTGTCTTAGAAGGGAGTACAGAATTCAAAACATAGTTATACTAGTTCTATCTTCACTTTTAGTCTCTAACACACAGGTCCGCCCTAGTATCGTGATCAACATCTTATGGAACAACTCCTGAAAACACATGTGAAAGTAGGTACGTCAGCATAAAAATGCCTGTGAGATACATAGGTTTTGTGAAAATGGGATTCATGACTTGAGTTTAAAGAAATGTTTAATAACAGTCAGTCATGAACCTTGTAATTTGTCTTGCTTTGTAAACCATTTGAAAAAAACGATAATATCAGATGATATGTATAGATAAACGTAAGGTTAAATGAGTAACCTAGTAAAATGAGTTGAATAAGATAAGTTGTTTTGTAAGACAATGTTTTATGATAAGCATGTTATTTGTATAAAATGTTATATGTCCAAACTGAAATGATTTAGATAACGCCCTAAGATATGTAATATTATGCAAACATTTATATATAGGAAGTACCAGTGGCGTATCCACCATGTTTGCATCATATTACATACTTCACGTTACTCAAACCATTTACCCAAACCATCCACCATGTAAGATCGTTCTTGTATAACTCAATTGTCAAGTGTTATTGTGTAAACCATGCCAAATGTCTATGTTCAATGTAAACCACCAAATGTGTATGTCAATGTCAACGTGTTTATGTTCATTGTAAATCATGTAATGTGTATCCCAAAATGTATCATGTACGATAAGCGAAATGTATCAACTTAAACCATATGTAAAATGCACAAAACAAGTCGTTGAAGTAAAACGTGGTTTAAATCAACGTTATGTTCTGTGGAAAGAAAATGCATGCTCTATTGATATTAACATTTATGCGGTATTGTGAAATATGCATACATCCAAGCCTTGAGACTGTGGCGATAAACCCTTAAACAAATTAAAGGTTTATCTAAGTTATGTATATCGAATTCGGTCATTCCTTACAATCCTATCAAACCCAGGACTTCAGGAACGGGAGTTGTCAATTCCTATGGTACCACTACCTACTAACGAACGGCGTAGCTAATGTTAATGAATGTATTGTCCCATGTTAAACAAACCAAATGTCATAACAAAATGAAGGCATGTGATGTAAACAATTGTACTAAGTATGCTAAGTAAACATACGAAGCAGAAATGTTCATGTAAATCAATGTGCCCATATGCTGAGTAAACATATGCAGCAGAGATGTTCATGTAAATCAATGTGTCCATATGCTGAGTAAACATATGCAACAGAAATGTTCATGTAAATCAATGTGTCCATATGCTGAGTAAACATATGCAACAGAAATGTTCATGTAAATCAATGTGTCCATATGCTGAGTAAACATATGCAACAGAAATGTAATGTAAGTCAATGTACTAAGTACGCACACAATGGGCATACATATCATGAAATGTAATGAAATCGTGTACTATAATGTACTAACAACATAGCAGGCATATGACGTGAAAACATGGAAAGCATGAGAGTAACAGATAGGCACATTGTTTCACCCCAAAACAGTTTGGAAAACAGTAAAAGATGGGGTTCTATGTACTCACCTGAGATTGCTTTGAGTTCTTGTATAATAATCAAACAATGCTAGATCACGGAATATCAAACGGCACCTAATAGGTAGCTATGTTAATATACCGGACCTAAATCGGAAGGATCAAATAGTATGCGGGTTCGTAAACCAAACGAGTATGGAGACTCGTGTAATATGGTTTAACAAAGCCTACATACTAAAATGAAACCTAACCTAAGTGCTTGCGACCCATTACGACCCGTTTAGGTAGTTTATGCTACCTTACGCGTCGTTCGCGTAGAACGCGTCTGGAACGCCTAACATCGTGACCACAAGGTATAACCTCGGAAGGTTATAGCTATGGTCACCTAACGTGTTTGGTCGGATCCTAATGATCGACCAAATGGGTCGGGTTCGAAAGTATAAGCGATGGTTTAGATCGCTTACCTTACGACCCTATATAAGCACTAAACTAAAAGTGACGAGCTAAGCATGTTAGAACATGCTTAACTAAGATTAGAAAACAGGTTTGGCATCAAAACAAACGGCTTTGATGCTCACGAGTAGTTTGGTTACAAAATATGCAAGAATGCACATTTTGGCCGAAACTACGACTCGTCACTGAGCCTAGATAACGTGGTAATCATTAGGTATAGTCACTACGGACTATAACCATCGTGATCACGCTCACGTTATGAAGTTCCAACGAACTTCGCATCGACCATAAATTTGGTCAATGCAGAAACTCAAACATAGTTCGACTTTCGGACTCGAAAAGCGATAAAACAACGAAGGAACACTTACAAAGGATCCCCGAAAGCTAATCTTGATCAAAGAAACTCAGGTATGAAGCAATACTTCAACTTAGAGCTTTTTTGATCAGATTCTTGTGGGTTTTTGCAAGAATGGGGGGGGGGTATTTATAGGAAAAGCATAACCGTTAGGATCGTTTATCGAATACCGTGCCACGATCTCGCCCGTACACTTGTCGAATTATTGTGGTTACAGAGAAATGGCCCTTGGCTCTTGATTGGGTGAAAGGGCATTGCCCCTTGAATGAACGAAAGGCCAACTGCAAGTAGGTTCAATGAATCTGCTGTACTGGGGAACCCTTACGGACCGTATGGGTTTTGGCTTACGGTTCGTAAGCCCTTAGTTTGGCAGATTTACAGTTTTGGTCCCTGCAGCTCCAAAACTTGGTATTTGATGCATTTTTGACACGTTTAAGCCCCGTTAACCCCATTTCAAAGCTCTAAAATGATGTTAAAGTATAGGGAACTTAAAATGTGCTCAAAAATATCCCGGATGTCGGTTCGTTTGGCCGTACGGTCGTGATGTTCGGTTAATTATGACGGAATGCGCATAAGCGCGGAAGACGATCCAAATTGCGCGACGAATGGATTTTTCTCATGCCATACACTAAGGCATAATATAAGGATGCTTACATAAATTTTTGGATGTCTGGATGTATTCAGAAGGTAAGTTATGCGCAAAAGTGCAAACTTGTGTACTTTTTGACACTTTTAGCCCCTAAATGATCCAAAAGTTTGTTTTAGCATACCAAACCCCTCAAAGCCTATTTCTAAGCTATGTAAAGGATATTTATGGTATGTTTAACTTATGGACATGTTCCGGAATGTTCGTTACAGTTCAAATTGGCATACTTTCGCAGTTTGTCAAGTTTAGTCCCTGTAAGCGAATTACATTGTTTTTGCCATACCAAAGCCTTCAAAACTTATTTCTAAGTTATGTAAGGGTTATTTAAGGTATGTTGAGTATATGTTGATGTTCCGGAGTATTTGTCGCATTAAACTGAGTATGTTTACGCACTAGTTTGCGTATAATTCTCCAGAAAGCGATGTAGAGTTTGAAATTGAACAAAAGTCAAAACATGAAAAATGTAAAACACAACCAAACAAACATTGGGACCAAATAACATTGTTTTATTGATAATTGAACTGTTCACAATGATTACAAGCACAAATGTTACAACGGACGTGGAAACAGCTTGATACTCTTTAATATGTCACTATTATTGATTTGATAGTCTTACAGCACCTGGACACAATTTGGCAGCACTTCGTTACACAAAGTTAATTTCGTGCCAAATGAAACGGGATCAGGGGTATTTATAGACATTTAACTCCGTGTGGAATTAACAAGTTTTGTTCAAGCGGAATTAGCTAAAGCTAATTCCGTGCGGAATTAACTTGTTAATCTCAAGCGGAATTAAATGTTCAAACGATGTTACCTATTCCGTGCGGAATTACCATTTTGGTAATTTCGTGCGGAATTACCCTAAACTTCCTAAAACCTACTTTCTCGAACTACGAGCCCTGATCTATCTATTCTATTACATGACATGATACAAGACGAAGTCAACAGACATAGTGCACTAACAGACTCCCCCTTGGATGTTGATGAAGTCTTTAGTGTCAAATCTTTAGCATAACACATCTTCAGTCTTGATCAGTCTTTTGGCTCTTTCCAAATTATCTAACACTGTAAGCATCCATCTATCTTTCTTCAAGTCTTTAGCTTCCATCTTGAATGATATACCAGAATCTGCTTCTGGCTCTTTCATAAACAACTTTCTTCAGGCTCCCCCTTTCGTTAAGCTTCCATGCTTTAGGGATCAACACCTTGCTTTCCAGTCTACAAGCTCCCCCTTCCTTCAAGCTTGTCTTTAGACTCCCCCTTAGACTCAGCTATCGGGATCGTAATCTGGAATACCTGCAATCCTCAAACATTCATAAGTACCAAACTTTTGAAATTGTCCAGAAATTGTAATCTGGCTCTTTTAAACTCTTTAACCACTTCCCCTATCAACAAACTTCCAATATTTGGCAGTTTCAGCGAAACGGATCGGAAACTAGCTCTTTAACAATATAAGCATCCAAATCCCTCTCAGTTAATCATCCAAGTCCAAACTAATGACCTTGGAGATCTCACAAACTGTTTTTGATTTTTGATTTTAAAAACTACAAGTTTCAAATTAATGAACTTGTTTTATTTTCAGAAACACGATCAACATACTCAGATTTTGAAACTCAGCAATCAGACATCGGTTGTCGAAAATAATGCAGAAATCAAAATCTTTTTGGATTTTTCTGAAACATAAAGTAGTAAAGAAATATTTACAAACATATTTACAGACAATATTTTTGTTTGAGTTCGTGTCAGAGGATCATATCAGTTTATGACAAATCACTAGTACCGTTGAGCTTTAAACAGTTCCAGTTCAAAACGATTCACTTAGATTGTCAATATACTGATCCACTAAAATTTTCACACAAAGTTCAACTGTTTCGAGATACAGATTTAGTGTTTTAAGGAATTAAACTTATTCGCGTGTCCCACCTCAGAATATACTCCCGTATCCAGACTTCTATATTCAGTCTTACAGGTGAATGTACACTAATGATATCTGTAAACGGGTAATGCGAAACCTTTAGAGCTCAGGTCAGAACTTCTGTTCAGCAAAGAGATGACGGCTCGACTTTCAGGTGTGTCCCGTGTGGGGATCTTTTTTTTTCAACTGCCATTGATACATATCTTTCGATATTTCTCAATTTTTTAGCAGAGGGCTTGCTTTAAAGATTAAAGCTTTTACAAAGCATTATACGAGGGCTAGGCTATTGCTTCCGCAAAATCCGAAGTCCAGGTATAATACCCCAGATATCATCACGCACAAAGACCTAGTATGTCTGAAATAGAAAGCCCTTCAAACAAGATTTCAGGGGTTACCTGTATATCTAAGAGATGTTCCCCACGAAATAAGTAAGTTTGAAATTTAGGTTTATATCTCGAACACAATCTACTAAGCGTGTAAAAATCTACTGGCACATTATTAGTGAGACCGTTTATCACAATTTAACTTTCCATTTCTTTAGCGTACTGTGATTGTCTACTGATGTACTATCATTTCCTCTTTTTACACAAAAACTCATTTTTGAATTTTATCATGTTTTTGGCTTTTTCAAATTTTCAAATGCTTTTGGATTTTCTGACAATATTACTCCCCCTAAAATGAAAAACCATTTAAAGAAAATTTGACAAACCGACACTGATAGCTTTGTCTCGCCATCCATTTTCTGCTAATGTTTACTGATTTGCAGAATATCTAACATACCCCCATGATTTACAACACATTGATATTTTACAGTTTGAAAACCGTGTTTCAATCTTGTGAAATTAATCATGTTTGTTCCGCCGTGAGGGTTTTGGCATATTCAAGTAACATATTTTTGTATTTTTTTAATATTTGACAAAAATTAAAAACAAACATATTTTTGTTTTTTCAATTCTTTTTAACAAAATGAAAACATATTTTTGGTTTTAATTTTTCATTTTTTAGGGTTTTTGAAATATTGTTTATTTATTTACAGAAAACAAACAAACTCCCTGTTTCAACCAACACAGGATTCAGCAGCCTCCTCCTCACGTTGTGTCAGGCTGCTCCAACTTCCATTCTCACAATCTTCGGATTTGTTGGGCACCTGCACATTCAAAGTATTCAATTACTTGAACAATTTAGCCCAGGTTTGTTTGACCTTAGGCATTTCAACACAATAAACTTCATTCAATGTTGGAAAGTCTTTGTCATCTTTCACAAAGATCTTATCATTTTTTACTTCAACTTTTTCATCAACTTTTGAAATCATTGGTTTATTAACTGACCAAGTTTGACCTTTTGAAGCACCTCTTTTGTAAAAATGTGAGCCTTTTTGAACATTTTTATTTTGAAAAACAACTTTTGATTTCCAAAACTGTTGGGGTTTTGTCATATCAACTGATGTTTTCCAACTTTGTGTTGTTCTTAATCTGGGTGTGTGAGAGTTCCAGGTCTATCTTGAATCGAACCTGTTCGGGTTTGATTTCCAATTTTGATTTGAAGCAAACTTGTTTGTATTGTACCTCCAAGTTTGTTTCGAATCAAATCTGGTTGACCTTTGTTTCACATCCTCAGATTTTTGTTTCTCAACATTTTTAGACTTCTTTTTGTCAACATCAACAGGTTTCAGATTTGGACACTTTCGTGCAAGATGTCCAATTTGATCACATTTAAAACATGTTCTCTTGGACACATCTTTGACATATGGTTGTTGCTTTTTCTTTTGAGCTAAGAACTCGTCATTAGACTGTCCTCTAAATTTTAGTTCTTTCTCTTCTTCTGAAGTTGTTCCATGAACAAAATTCAGTTTTGCCTGAAAATTTGGTGTTTCATTTTTCTTCCAATTTTGTTTCTTCTTATAACCCAACCCAGCCTTCATGTTTTTCTTTTTGAATCCAGGTTTGTTATAAAAAGTTTTGTGACCTTTTTCAGCAAACTTTGAAATTTCAGACTTTTCAATTTTAGCCATTTTGAAAACTTTGTCAATCTTTTCTGAAATCACATTCTGAATCGGGAAAACAACATCTAAGAATAATTTGTCCGATCTAATCATGGTATAAACCAATCCTTTTGAATCTTCATTCAAATTTTTCTCGGATTTTGTGTTTTTCAGATATCCATCATGAAAATTACCTTCATTTTCGTCCTGTGATTCAGAATTACCTGTTTCAATCGACTCTTCTTTCAACACACTTTCAACGACTTTACCTACCACCTCTGAATCGTCAGACTCATCAGATTTGGAATAGGTTATGTCAATGTTGTCTGGCAATTGATCTACCAAGTTGATAGCTTTTTCGACCTTTTCATCATCATAAAATACAAACTTTTCCGGTGGTGGAACTTGATGAAACTCTGAGCCAATTCCTTTCTTGTTTTGCTCAGAATCTTTTCCATCCGGTTTTATGTTGAAAATACGTTCAAGCACATATGACGACGCATGGTAACTTTTTAATTTGTTGTTATCCTGTTCTAAATCAGCAATCTGTCGTTTTAGCTTAGTAACATCTTCAATATATGAATTTACAACACCTTGTTTAATTTCATACATACGTTTTAGCTCCTTTGATGTTTCAGAACAGTAATTCAATCTTGATTGAACAAATTTCATTTCACCCTTCACCTTTTCATATGACTCTTTTGTAATATGATATGCCAATTTCATTGAATCATATTCTTTCTTCATTTCTTGACAAACAATTTCTTTTTTATCACATTCTTTTGTCTTTTTCAAAACATTTTCTTTCAAAATCTCATTTTCTTTTTCTAATTTTTTATATTTTTCGAAAAGTTTTTCATTATTTTCTTTTAAAACTTTTTAGTTTTCTAACATTTCTTTGCATTTATTTTTGAAAACTTCTTCAACTTTTGTGAATTCAAGATTTATTGTTCTGAACACTTCATCTTTCTCAGGACAAGCATTGCATGGTTCCATGTATTTCTTGCACTGTTCAATCATTTTTAAGATTTCAGAATCAGAATTTACCTTAGTGATTGGCACTTCGGTGTTTTCATCTGTATCTATCTGATCAGCAACTTTATGCTTTCCTTCAACATCAACCTCATCACCAGCATCACTAGCAACCTTCAAAATCTCATTCTTCACTTCAGCCAAACTTTCAATTTTCTTCTCATCTTCTTCAACTTGCTGTTCTTCTGTAACAGCTTCTTTTACAACAACTCTTTCTTCTACCTTGTCTTCTTCATCTATCTTCACATTCTCCACTTTCACAGCTTCACCTTTCACAACCTCAACTTTAACAGCTTCAGTTTTAACATCTTCAGCAACTTTCTTTAGACTGTTCACCATTTCTTCAACATTCTTCATCATTCTCTCTTCATCCCTCTTCCTCAAACACGATGTCATGGCATATCTTATTTCCTTTTCATGCCTTTTTGCATACGTGTCATGTTTTAATACATTTCTATAGTATTCGGCCGATGAAGGAATTATGAGAAGAACATCTTCAAAAATTATGTCTTCCTTGGGAACGACAGATTCACCTTCTCTGTTGAAATAACACTCTCTCTTCTTATCCCATCTCATATTGATAACAACACTCTCATACTCTTCTTGCATTTCATCCATTCTGTTCAAAACAATGTTTCTTTCTCGGTATGTTTTCTCACTCAGAATTTCTTCTCTGGTTTTCTCTTTGATTTCAGTTGTGCCTTTTTCTTCTTTGTTTTCCTCTTTTATTTCAGCAACAAAAACATAATGTTTGCTCTCTGATATAGCTTTGCCATGAGCTGTTTTTCGAATATTCTCCAAACGATCTTCTTCTGGACAAATCTGACTCCAATCATATCCTTCATCATCATGAATTACTGCACAAACCAACATTCTATTGATGCAAAGAACTACTCATACAAAGCATCATTTTTCAGAATAAAAACAAACGTTTGCCACTGATCAGCTCGTGGTAACGCTTCTATGATCTTATCAATGATTTCCTCTCTTATTTTGACAATGCCAAAACGATCAAGTTCAATTTTTAAATGACCAAATCTCTCTATCATTTGCCTCACAGATTCATCTTTTAAACTATCAAACAAATCAAATTCTTTCTTTAATAAAGCAATTTTGTTTTTCTTTATTTGTTTACCCCCCTCTACCTAAACCTTTAAGGCTTCCCAGACAGATTTTGATGACCCGTCATGTTGCAATAGAGCAAACATGTCATTTCTGATTGAAGATTGAATTAACGCAATCATTCTCTGTTCAGCTGCAAATTCTGCTTTGTCATCTCTTGATAATTTCTTGAGTTATAGATCTTCTCCTTTATCATCTTTTGGTCTACTGTAACCGAATTCCAAACAGAACCAACTTTCATGAGCATATGCTTTTGCCCAGTTGATGAAACGCTCTTCCCACCATGTATAGTCTTCAATATTTTCAAGAGTTGGTGGTTTTGAATGTGTGTCGTAGAAGTTGTCATGTTTAATGTTCTCATTTATCGCTTTAGTAATGGTTTTTGGTGTGAAAGTTGAGATTTCGGAAGACTCGGATGTAAACGCGTTGAAGAACGTGTTGCAGAATTCTTTATCCATGATGTGAATTTCTTGAATTATAACCTGGACACAAACAAATAAACACAATCAGTTTCAACAATATCAAATAACCTGAAATAAACTAACACTCAAAATATCCACTTTCAAACGGAATCACTTTGAAACGAAATTAACTTTGGTGCGGAATAAAAATTTCAAATGAAATTACTTGATTTGAAACGAAATTACTAATTCCGTGTGAACTGCTCAAACGGAATTAGACCTCTGAAGCGAAATTATGATTTCGCGCGGAATTAACTTCAAGTTCAAACGGAATTAACACAACCTAGCTAATTCCGTGCGGAATTAAGAACTGTTCAAATGGAATTATGCTGATGTCATAATTTTGCTCCAACTTTTCAAACGAAATTACAATTTTTATCAGTTTTAGGTTGATTTTAAGTCCAATTCTTTCAAGGCTTTGTTAAAACACTGTTTCGCATGATATATGTGAAATTCAATCCATTTTGACCGGGAAATCTTGTTCAATTTAGAAAGAAGGTGTAGAAGAATGAAATTCTGATGAAATCAAGCTGAATTTGATGAAACTCCTCCTCCTGAAGCTCTGATACCACTTGTAGGATCGTTGTATGACCCGAATTAGTCAATCAGAAGAGTTTTGAATCCGAATAAAAGGCGGAATCAATGAAACGGACGTGGAAACAGCTTGATACTCTTTAATATGTCACTATTATTGATTTGATAGTCTTACAGCACCTGGACACAATTTGGCAGCACTTCGTTACACAAAGTTAATTTCGTGCCAAATGAAACGGGATCAGGGGTATTTATAGACTTTTAATTCCGTGTGGAATTAACAAGTTTTGTTCAAGCGGAATTAGCTAAAGCTAATTCCATGCGAAATCAACTTGTTAATCTCAAGCGGAATTAAATGTTCAAACGATATCACCTATTCAGTGCGGAATTACCATTTTGGTAGTTTCGTGCGGAATTACCCCAAACTTCCTAAAACCTACTTTCTCAAACTACGAGCCCTGATCTATGTATTCTGTTACATGACATGATACAAGACGAAGTCAACAGACATGGTGCACTAACACCATCATCACCAATCTGATAGACTGGCTGCTCAAAATTGTGGCCCTCCTGCGTAATGCCATCTAGGTCCCCACACAACAGATGTGCGTCCGAATCAATCTCCTCAATCGTGCCCGGGAAATGTGTGCTCACATAAGTGTCGACAATGTCAACATAGTAGAGCGCATCATCCTGACTCTGTGGGTGCTGCATTGACCGCTTGATGTCAAAGGTCACATGCTCATCATTCACTCGGAGTGTAATCTGGCCCGCAGCTACATCTACAATGGTCCGGGCGGTATTCAAGAATGGACGCCCAAGAATCAAAGGTACCCTAGAGTCCTCATCCATATCCAGGATAACAAAGTCCACGGGAAACACAAACTTGTCAATCTTAACAAGCATATTCTCAACAAACCCACATGGATACTTGATAGAACGATCAGCTAGTCGAATGCTCATCCTTGTAGGCGACGGCTCACCTAGATCCAACTTAGTAAAAACCTTATAGGGCATAAGGTTGATGCTCATCCTTGTAGGCGACGGCTCACCTAGATCCAACTTAGTAAAAACCTTATAGGGCATAAGGTTGATACTCACTCCCAAATCAGCCAATGCATGGCTAACAGACATATTTTCAATCAGGCAAGGAAGCGTGAAACTACCCGGATCTCCTATCTTCATGGGCAGACGATTTTGAAGAATGGCAGGGCAGCTTTCATTCATCACCACATAGGACATATCCTCAAGCTTCTACTTATTCAAGAGGATGTCCTTTAAGAATTTCGCATACTTCGGCATCTGGGCCAAGGCTTCAACGAATGGAATGTTTATTTGTAGTTGTTAAACATTTCGAGAAACTTACCATACTGTTCTTCATTTTTCTGTTTCTTCAGCCTGCCCGGGTATGGAACTATAGGAGTGTAATCTTTGACCGGCTCCTGGACTTGTGTTGTACTTGCTGGGCCTCGCCTGGCGTGCACCTCGTCCGGTGTATCAGTCGGGACCGCTTCAGTGATCGGTGGTGAGTCCGATATGTTGGGTCCGGTAGTTCTGCCACTCCTGGTCATAACCGCATTTACATGCCCTCGCGGATTTGGCTCTGTGTTTCCTGGAAGACCACCTGGGGGTCTCTCCGACATCATCTTAGCCAGCCAACCAACCTGGTTCTCGATATTCTGAATCGAGGCTTTTTGACTCCTCATTTCTCCTTCGTGAGCTAAAAAGCGGTCTTCGCTTTGTTGATAACATTTTTCAGCTAATTGATTTGCACTAGTGGAGCTGCTAAAAAGTTGAGCCATCATTTCTTCCAGCTTGGAAGTTGATCCAGCTTAGGAGCTGATATGACTATATGAGTATGGACGTGGCTGGAAAGACTGATTGTAAGGCTGGAATTGCAGACCATGAGCTTGCTGTGGTGCTGGAGCCCGCTGGGCAAATCCTAATGGCCTCTGATTACCCACATTTGCAATTAATCCAAAATTCGGATGATTCCTCCATCTCGGGTTGTATGTATTGTTGTAAGGGTTGTTCTACGGCCTCACTAGATTGCTGACAAAATCCACTTCTTCAGGGCCCTCATACGTAACCCCCTGAAAACATGTACCAGGCTCGTGTGACACTCCGCACTGGTCACACCCTGAACTAGCCTGTGTAGCCATTTGGGCTTTATCAAACTTTGCCGAAAGCGCTGAGATCTGTGCAGTGATGGCTGTGTAGTCGTCCACAGCATGAACTCCTGGGCGAGATGATGATGTTCGGCCTCTCACCCCGTCTCGACGCAAGCTCGACTTTAACGCAACTTTTTCGATGATAGCATAGGCTTCATTCGGCGCCTTTGTCCCTATATCGCCTCCTGCGTGGATATCTAATCTCTCATGCGTGTCATAATTAAGCCCTTGGTAGAACGTCAGAACCAACCGTCTTTTGGAGAAACCATGGTGTGGAACATCGAGCAACAAATCCTTAAATCTCTCCCAGGCCGCGTGCAACGACTCTCCTTCGTCCTGATGGAAATTCACAATCCGGTTCCTTAACTTGGTTGTTTTCTCAGGCGGAAAGTATTTTTGCATGAACAATTCTGCCAGCTCATCCCAGGTCCTGATGGACCCTGTAGGAAGTGACATAAGCCATGCTCTAGCTTTGTCACGCAACGAAAATGGAAACAACCTCAACCGAATAGCGTCCTCCGAAACATCCCTAATCTTGAAAGTTGAACATACTTCGAGAAAAGCAGCGATATGTCATCCGGGATCCTCATGCTCACGTCCGTCAAACTGCACCGAATTCTGCACCATGTTTATAATACTAGATTTAATTTCAAAAGTAGGTGCGACTACCGTAGGTCGGACAATGCTTGGCTCCATGCCTGCACCTCCGGGCTGATTTGACTCGTTCAGTGGTCGTTCGTCATCTACCATGATTATGTTTCCTTCGTCCCCTGAGCCCTCGGCTTCAGCGGGTACCACCTGCTCGTCCGCAGCTGCTGCGAGTTGCAGCGCAACCGCGCGGGATCTCTCACGAAGACGTCTACTCAGATCACGTTTGGGTTCGTATGAAGGCTCAACAGCGTCGGGAGCGGGGGTTGAGGACATCAACCTGCAAACGAAAAATTGACAGGCGTGAATATTATATTATTATAACGAGGCTGTTTTTTTAGTCAGATTTTCTGTAAAAAGGACTGAAAAATTTTAGAAAAATTCAAAAGTAGGCCCAGAATTTTATAAAAATCAAAACAAATAAAATAATCAAATCGGCTAATATAAAAATAATTTTTTGAAGCCGAAAACTCAAAGAATAAACAAATAATTAGTTCGGATTCGAACAAATAAATGAAATAAAAATTTACAAGTGTTTAAAATAAGCTTGAAAACGAATAAATTAAATAAAAAACAAGAAATATTAACAAATAAATAAACAAATAAATAATCAAGAAAATATTTACAAATATTCACAAGTATGTAAACCGATAAGATATTGACTCGGGTCGTTCCTAAAGCTCGCCACATCCCCGGCAATGGCGCCAAAAACTTGACGTGTGCGTATATATACATGTTTTTACAATGAATTTTATACACGGTTTGGTTTTAAATTTATAAAAATGATTTATACTTCAACATTAAAACACATACGAAAGGGCAAGTGTACCCCGTCATATATGTAGTAAAGTATCAGTAAGAACCAAGTGTCGATCCAAGGATGTGGGTGGAGGAATAATACTAAACCGTTGTCATTAAATTACCGGTAGAAAGATAAGTGGGAGATTTTCTAAAAACTAAAAAAAAGACTAAACAAATATTTTTAAAAACATAATAGACTCCAAATATGAAAATAAATATATAGTCTTGCTTTATGCACAACCAAAGTATGTGAACTAAGTCGGTTTTGTCACTTAAAACACTTGGTCAATTTTCCATTTTTTTCAAGACAATTAGTATCCCTTTCGGGAATCCTAACATGACAATTCTTTGGAAAGCTAAAACGATAAACACACTTTAACCACCTAAAATTGTTCTTTAATGCCCGATTGACAAATGTCTTTGAAAATCCCCTAAAGAAAAGTTAGTCATCCGTTAAGAGTTTTCTAACTTCACTTAATTAAGGAAAGTGACACCGATAAACACAATGTAACCACCGAGACAAGCATAAACTAGATTAAATCACAACCGAGTTCATTTTACAAATCTTGAACATAAATTCACCAAGCAAGCAATTTTGGCCTAAACTACTAACTAAGCTAACAATTTATGTCAAGAATTCATAACAACACCATTTAACCCGTTAAGGTCCTTACGTGAGGGAAAGCTTTCTTGATTAATATTAATTACCCCTTATTAAACCACTAACCATTTCTAGTATCATGGTGCAAACATTTTAAACAAGTTAAACTAGTTAAACAAGTTCAAAGTCTACTAATACATGATTAATTAAGATCTTTTTGCAAATATCTCAACTAACCACATACTAATCATCCAAGATAATTAACTATAATCAAGAATTCAACATCAATAAATAAGGTTGCAAACTAGTCATCAAGGATTAACATAGAAAATGCTTCAAGTGTCATTACAAACATAAATAACATACTAATGGTTGTTGTTAAGCAAGGAATACTAGTTGTTTTGCCCTTAGGCTTACAATAATACATAATCATCAAACAAAATGCTTGAATTACAACAAAATCATGGAAAGATTCAAGAAATCAAACCATAAACAAGCACTAGAATGAGAATTCGGATGATAACGGAGCTAATCGGCACGATGTGGCTTGATTCCGGGTGAAAGCAGAGCCTCCGGAGCCTGAGTAATCGCCAGAAAAGCTCCCAAAAGTCCAGAGTTATGAACTGATTGCTGCCTTCTATTTTTTATAACATTTTCAGATCGCACAGTCATGCGATTAAAGTGCACGGTCGTGCACTTTAAGTTACTGTTCACCATACTGCGTGACATCAGCAAATCTTGACCGGTCTTCAGATCGGCACGGGCGTGCCATGAGTCGCACGAGCGTTCATCACCAAGATTAGGTTGGCACGACCAACTGCACAGGCAGTGCATCCGAGATCACAGACCACGCACGGTCGTTCCTTTTGTCGCACGGTCGTGCGTTTCCGAAGATGCCTTGCACTCCTGATCGCACTGGCGTGCATTGCCGGGTTGAGCCCTGTTGTTGGATCCGCATGATCGTTCCATGAGTCGCAAGGTCGTGCCAATTGCCCAGACCAGTTTTCTTCACAGAATCTGCGTATCTCAGTCGTTTTGCCCGGAAAATCCTCGTTTTCGTCATCTTCTTGTTTGGCACGCTGTTTTAGGCCTGTAAACAAAAATAAACCCGATTAAATATCCGATTCTCGGTTTTACGGCCAAAAACGCGTAAAAAGGGGGTAAAATGGGGGGATAAAACGTATGTATTTTGGTGAATATCACAGTCATTTGGGTTGGTTTGTCAAGTATCAGCTACAGTTTGATGAACTTCCCGGTGCTTTCCCATAGATGGTTTCTGGTATAGTTATTGTGCTCTTGACATCATCATTGTGGTTAGAGGTCAAGATGAAGAAAACACATTCATGGTGCTGAAAACTCCTGAAAAGTTTATAACATACAATGTTCATTGCAAGAGTTACAAACAAATACTTAGTTTAAGCTTTGTAATTATGGCTAGCTTATTGTTAATATGCTATAGTTTGTACATCTAAGAGTTTAGAATATAATTGATTTAACATCACAATGCAAACCCATCACATTTTTTTATACTTTAAATTTTAAAAACATTTGCAATTAGGAAGGATATTAGTTTTCAAGAAAGACAAATCTGCATACCGTTCAAGGGAGATATTTAATCTGATTATACTGGTTACTTATGTGATGCCTTATCACTTGATCCTAAATCACACTGCTGTCGTGTAAAAAAGAGACCAATACAGCTGACAAAGCTGCAATCTTGTTTCACAATGCCGCAATTCATATGATTTTTTTTTTAAATCAAACATTAAAGGTGAAAACAACTAAATCAGTAACACATCATTGTTTTAAACCACCATCCAAGACTGAAGTTCATGAAAACACTTATTTAAGTGAATTTCATCATTGTTTTGCACCGCCATCCAAAAATTCGGTTGGAATTAGTAATACACAAATAGAGGCTCGGTTAATTGGTATTAATGTTGTGGTTGGTAAACAAGGGGAATCGTGTGATTCTGTTTGTAAATCGGTTGGGCGGTCAAGTAAATTTGCATTAATTAATAAACGTGGAGTAATGCAAAATTATTACTCTATATCTTAAAACAAAAGGTCGGTGCCTGTCACATAACAGCCACTGCCGTTGCTTTATATATAAACAATGTTTGAGTATAAGACTTCAAAACGAGAGTTGGTATGGTGGCTGCTGCACATTAAGCAAAACAACAGCTTAGGAATTCGACTCCTTAGACTCCTGATTCTACTTTTTTTTTCTCAACAGGAGTTTTTAGTATCATATGATTCCTCCCCTTTTTCTTAAATTTTCCTTTTCTCAATCATGGTCTGGAGTTTATTATCATGTGATTCCTCCCATTTTTCTCAAATGGAGTTTTAATATCATGTGATTTCTCCCATTTTTCTGAAGTATCAATCAGAAGCTGTTCACAGAGATTAGCCTGGACACAGTACAATAGTATGAGCGTTGAACGGTGCGTAAAACGGTGCATCGAAGTGAAGTGGGGACGAGTAGTCATCCGATCGGATGACCTTCCGGACGGATGGGCATCCGGACGGATGGCCATTCGCTCGCAGGCTATCCATTTGGGATGGATGTGTTTGTGTATGATGGAACTTTGAAGTTTTTGTCGTAGCATTTTGAAAGACATGGAATGCCTCTACTCTTCAGGTCGTCTGGTCGGACGGTCATCTGGACGGATGGCCGTCCGCTTAGATGGCAATTCGAGTGGAGGTTATATCCTTTTGAAACTTTTGAATTGGTTTAAGTGTTAAACAACCCAAGTCACTGGCCCGAATAGCCATTCGATCGAAGGGCTATCCGATCGGATGGCCGTTCGTTCGAACGACTGTTCGAGTTGGAAAGTTTTGTAAAATCTTGACTAAGTTTAGTGTGTAAACCGAGACGGTGTGACATCGTGTCAAACAACGGAAACCCCATCAAGCCCAAGTCTTCTGTTCGAATGGGAATCACCCCGTCTGATCAGTAACTGTTCTTGACGGTACTTCATGTTCGACCCGTAAGTTGGTTGTCTCTTTGATAGTAACCCATTCTCAGGCTGACACTTTACTATAGAATGAGTAGAAGGTCTGACCGAGCTCAGATTCTATCGGTTTTCGAGTGAAAAGTTAAGAACATTGAAGAAAAGTGGAAATCAGTTGGAAAATATTTAGATTATAACGAAATCAGTGTTTAATCATGTGGAAATCCCTTAGATCTGAGTTGTTCTTGGTGGAATGAGGTCACACTTTGGTGTTTATGAGAACCCATGATGACATCATCCTAGAACAGCCTAAATCCATAGATTTCATGGTGAAAAGTTGAGATTTGTTGGTAAAAATGATGAAGAAGTGTGGGTAGATCAAAGAAGTACAAGATTTGGGGTAGAAACTTACAAGAATCGCGAGGAATCGAGAGAAAATAGGGCTGGAACGAGCTGGTCGAACGAGAGCTGTCACATCACATGAACAGTGATGTGACAGGTGCTATTTATAGGCAAGAGAGGAGAAAGTCGGTGCAGAGGTGGAGACGGATGGCCTTCCGATCGGATGGCTTGAGTGGGTTTGTTTCCGACTTTTGTTTCGTGCGTTGAGCGTTGCGAGTAAGCAATGTGATAGTATTACAAATACACAAGTACCATAACTAACATACATTATAATTCATAAACCTAAACATAACCATTCTGTGTTTTGTGTTGCGATTGAGATTGCGTCATGATAGAGTTGCGATTATGTTTTCGTATAATCACCACAAACAAATATATAAACATGCACAAGCAACACATAAGTCACACACACGTATAACAATATCCATAACCTGTAATTCGAGTTGCGATGCGATAGCGATGTGATAGTGTTTAATAGATTAGCGTTTAGTTATCTTTATCGCATTGTTACTTCACATAATACAACTAACAAACGTAAATTCAGGTATCGATTTATCGGAGCTTGAGAGTACAAGCAATAATTAAGCAAGGAATAACAGATCTGATTAGCAATATTTTCTTCCTTTGACTTTGACTTTGACTTTTACTTTAACTTCAAAAAGTCGGGTTGTTACACCTAGCTTCACCAGAGCCAGTATTAATCTCCCGTTACATCTGGGGATTAATCAGCGAGATTAGACATGTAGTCAAGGCAGCTAGACCACAAACCATAGAAGAAGCTGTAGAACTAGCAAATACCTTGACTGATGAACTAGTACTTACACTAGAAGAGAATCAGAGGAAGAACCTTGCTCAGAAACTTACCTAGGAATTTCGTTACAGAAATTCTAACCGTGGAAAAAGTATAGGTTCTACTTCTGCAGCTTATTGTAAGGTTTGCAAGAAGAAGCATTCAGGAAGATGCTCCACCTACTGCAACTTCTGCAAGATACTGGGACATAAGGAAGAAGGCTGCAGGAAGAAACCTAGCAATGGAGTATGCTTCAATTGTGGAGAAAAGGGACATATCAAGCCGAACTGTCCGAAACTAGCTCTAGCCATGAACAACAAGACTACTAAGAATACTAGGGCATTTGTTCTGACAGCCAAAGAGGCAAAGATATTCCGGACATGATTGCCGGTACGTTTTTAGTTAATGATGCTTTTGCTAAAGTATTATTTGACTCTGGTGCAAACCAAAGTTTTATTAATACTTCATTCTGCAAAATTCTTTACCAACCATTAACTAAACTCCAACAAGAATGTCTAGTAGAGATAACAAATGGAGAAACCATTAAGATTTCTGAAATCTTACGGGGAGCAAGAATAGAAATTTTAAACCAAAATTTTATTGCCAATCTTTACCCAATGAATCTGGCTGGATTTGACATTGTATTAGGAGTGGATTGGTTGGTAGCAAATAAAGCCAGTATTCTATGTGATCAAAAGTCAATTCAAATAAGTTCACCGAAGGGTGAAAAGATCACAATTAAAGGAAATAAACCGTCTCGATTCGCAAAATTCATCTCTGTGATGAAAACTGCAAGTTGTGCAAGAAAAGGATCACTAGTGTATATGATTTTCATAATCATTAACACTAAAGGAAAAGAATTGAAAGATATTCATGTAGTATCTCAATTTTCAGATGTGTTTCCAGAAGAATTACCAGGACTACCGCCGTACAGGGAAGTTGAATTCAAAATTCATCTACTACCAGGAAGGAACTGCACCAATTGCCAAAGCACCTTACCGTTTGGCGCCAGCAGAGATGCAAGAACTGAAGAAACAGTTGGACGAACTTCTAGAGAAAGGATTCATACAGCCAAGTTCATCACCTTGGGGAGCACCGATCTTGTTTGTAAAGAAGAAAGACGGGTCAATGCGTATGTGCATTGATTACCGAGATTTGAACAAAGTCACGATTAAAAATCGGTACCCGTTACCGAGAATCGATGATCTGTTCGATCAACTGCAAGGAGCTCGATTCTTTTCAAAGATCAATTTACGCTCAGGATATCTTCAATTAAAGGTACAGGAAGAGGACATTCCTAAGACCGCCTTCAGAACAAGGTATGACAATTATGAATTTACTGTCATGCCATTTGGTCTAACCAATGCCCCAGCTGCATTTATGGACATGATGAACCGAATATGTAAGCCATATTTGGATAAATTCATAATTGTCTTTATAGATGATATTCTCATTTACTCTAAGAGTAAAGAGGAACATGCCGCGCATCTGCATGCACTCCTAAATTTGCTGAGAAAAGAAAAGCTTTATGCTAAATTTTCAAAATGCGAATTTTGTTTAGAAGAAGTACAATTTCTTGGACATTTAGTTAATTATGAAGGAATTCATGTGGATTCCACAAAGATCGAGGCAATTACTAAATGGAAAGTCCCAGAATCACCAACAAAAGTTAGAAGTTTCCTAGGATTAGCCGGTTATTATAGAAGGTTTATCCGAGATTTTTTAGAATAGCCATTCCCTTAACCAAGTTAACATGTAAATCTGTTAAGTTTGAATGGGGACCAAAACAGGAAGAAGCCTTTAGAATCCTTAAGCAAAGATTAACCAATGCACCCGTACTAGCGTTACCATAAGGAACTGAAGATTTTGTAGTTTATTGTGATGCTTCTAAGTTAGGTTATGGATGTGTGTTGATGCAACGTCAAAAGGTTATAGCCTATGCCTCTAGACAACTTAAGAATCATGAAGAAAATTATACAACCCATGATTTAGAGTTAGGATCCATAATTTTTGCCCTTAAGATTTGGAGACACTATTTATATGGAAATAAAATTGTTGTCTTCACCGATCATAAGAGTTTAAGGTATTTTTTCAAGCAAAAAGAGTTGAATATGAGACAAAGACACTAGATGGAGATGCTTAGTGATTATGATTGTAGTATCCAGTACCATGAAGGAAAGGCTAATGTAGTAGCCGATGCTTTAAGTCGAAAGTATCACGAAAAGACAAAAAGAGTATGTTCTCTTAAGTTAAATCTACAGATAGATTTAAATGAACAAATTAGAGAAGCACACGAAACAGTAATCAAGGACGATACTGAAAAATTGAAAAGGATGATTAAGGAATTAAAACAAGGAACAAATGGAATTTGGAGATTCCATAAGAAAAGAATTTGGATACCTAAACTAGGAAACCTACGCCACCGAATATTAGAAGAAGCCCATAAGTCTAAATATACAATACATCCTGGAAGTGATAAAATGTATCAAGATTTAAGAAAGAATTTCTAGTGGATAGGAATGAAAAAGGATATAACAGCTTATGTTGCCAAGTGTCTAACTTGTTCCCAAGTTAAAGCTGAACATCAGAAACCCTCAGGTTTATTACAGCAGTTAGAAATGCCTGTATGGAAATCGGAATTGATAACAATGGACTTTGCTACCAAATTACCCAAGACACGAAAAGGTAATGATACAATCTGGGTGATTGTAGATAGGTTAACCAAGTCTGCTCATTTCCTACCAATAAAGGAAACATTCGGTATGGAACAGTTAGCCAACTTATATGTAAATGAAATAGTTACATAACATGGAATTCCTTTATCTATTGTTTCTGATAGAGATAGCCGTTTTACTACTCATTTTTGGACTAGTTTCCAAAAAGCAACGGGAACCAAGCTAAATCTAAGCACCGCTTATCATCCTCAAACGGATGGACAAAGCGAAAGGACCATTCAGACGATGGAAGATATGCTTAGAGCTTGTGTAATTGATTTCAGAGGAAATTGGGATGATCATTTACCATTAATAGAGTTTTCCTACAATAACAACTATCATACCAACATCAATGCTGCACCATTCGAAGCACTTTATGGAAGAAAGTGCCGAACTCCAGTCTGTTGGGCAGAAATTGGAGAAAAGCAACTGTCTGGACCAGAGATAGTACAAGAGACAACAGACAAGATTATTCAAATTAAGGAAAGACTAAAAGCAGCACGCGATCGACAAAAGAGTTATGCAGATAACAGGCGAAAACCATTAGAATTTCAGGTAGGAGATAGGTATTATTAAAAGTTTCTCCATGGAAAGGAATAGTAAGATTTATCAAAAGGGGAAAGTTGCTTAGCAGGAATAGAATCGACATTTCATGTTTCGCATTTGAGAAAGTGCCTTGCAGATGATTCTTTGCATGTGCCATTAAATGATATTGAGGTCGACAAACAGTTAACCTACATCGAGCAACCCATCGAAATTCTCGACAAGAAAGAAAAGCAGCTTCGCAATAAAAAGATTATGCTGGTTAAAGTTATATGGAAGCATCGTAAGGGATCTGACGTGACGTGGGAGGTCGAAGAGGAGATGCGTAGGTTGTACCCCAAATTATTTAGCTATGTATAGGTTTCGGGGATGAAACCTCTTTAAGGGGTGTAGACTTGTAAGGACTCAATTATATTATTGAAAGGAAAAATACGAGTCAGTGACAGTGACATGAAACTTGTTAGATACGACACCAATTATTATAAACCTTTAGAACCCTAGTTCATAAGCTTTCATTTTAAGATAAATGCATTCCACACTCCTATATGTTTTAAAAAGCATCAGAGATAAAATGCAACAATTCCTATGGATTATTTAAGATAAATACTAATGAATTGACCTTCTTCTTCTTCTCTTTGCCACCGCCTGATTTACACACAAAACAAGTACTATAGTATATACATCGGATCAAAAGATTAAGAATTACAAGGTCATACTAGAACTTGATGGCAGCAGTATAGTACTTACGTTTGATGAAACCTAAAATGCTAAAATTCTACGACTACCGAGCCTAAACATATGAAACCACAAAATTATCAATACAAATCATATTCGCCATATATTTCATCAACTAATTATATGGTCAAAGAATGAAGGTATTTATAAATTTATGAATATCAAGCAAACATAACCACATATCTGTATGCAATATAATCGTTATTCAATTAAATACCATAAAGATGACCACTTCAACTCAAACAAAATAGGAATGACATTGCTCACAAAAACAGTAAAAAATAAACCATACTAAGTTGATAGAGGGGTAATTTAGTCATTTTTTTAATTTATTTAATTTATCCGTTTATTATATCTTACCCCCATTTTAACCCTAATTTCACCCTCATTTCCTTTTCACCATTCATACATTCTTCTTCAATCCATAATCTGGGAACCATCTAAACATTACGACGTGCGATGAATGATGATTGGAGCATCTGTTATCACCGCTGACATTCACGCCGTAAGTTAGATTTTTTAATTTTGTGACCATACTGCTGCTACCTGATAAACTTTACTGCTGCTACCTGATAAACTTTGTTCTTTAAATATGTTCTTCAAGTTTAGGAAGGATTTTAAGTATGGGTAGACGGTAGCTTAATGAGTGTGTTAATTACGATTGAAGAAATGGTTAATTACATGAAAACGTAACTTACCTTCACCTTCAATTTCTTACCATTGTACGCAAACAAAAGTGTCGACAATTGAAAAGACAACAATATTACAGCCATATATGAGTGGTCTTTGGATTGAAGAAGAATGTATGAATGCTGAAAAGGAAATGAGGGTGAAATTAGGGTTAAAATGGGGGCAAGGTTAAAATGAGGTCCAACAGCTTTTATTGATGTACCTACTATTTCTTTACCCTAAAAAAGAACGTTATTTTTGTTCAGCCGCTCCCTCCCTCTACTTCTTTACCCCAAGTGTGTTTCGACTTTAATTTATGTTTTAACTATGTTTTTTATTTGTTAAATGTGTTTTGTAATCCATTTTTGTGTTTATTATTGATCAACAACTTAACAAGTAGAATATGTCATATTGATTTGTACAAATATCTATACTATATATATAATGCATATCTGAAAGGCAGAAATGGTTATTTGCCACTTTTTCAACATTTACAACCCCTTAATGCATATTATACAATCATTGAATGCACACAACAAATAATAAAAATGATAAATTCCACTTTTTCAATATGTACAATTCTTGAGAGGGATTTCCCTTGAGCGGGAATTCAAATTTCAAAACACCCTTATTTTTATTTCAGAACATTCTACCTCTCTCTCTCTCCTCGAAACCAATCCCCCCATTCTCTTTCACGAAACCAATCCTCCCTTCTCCCCCCCGTTCTGATGAATTTTGCTTTCAGTATTTTTATAATATGCTTCCCTGCATCCATGGACACACCTTCCACTTTTACATAACCCTACATCGTCTTTAATTTCGCTCTCACACACTTCGTATTCGTTCTTGGTTGATTACGACAAGGACCTTATCTGCCCCCTCTCATTAAGGAAATTTCACCAGATCCATGAAAATTTCACCAGATCTATGAAGATTCTGACCTCTCAGTTATGATTTAGGGCTTTTTTTTGGCGTTATTGCTACCTTTGTCATGGGTAAGTGACACCGTGTTTTGATTCTGAACACTATTTCTCATTCATTCAATGGATTTCACTTACATTTGTTTGTGTTGTGAGATGGATCTTCTTTTTTTTTGTCGGTCATGGTTTAAGGAATGTGTCACGTTTTGTAGGTCACCGTTGGCCAAGAAGCAGAACATGTATTATTAATTTCAAGTTTTCTGATTGAATTACTTGATGTGGACCTTCATGCCACGTCATCGGGTGCCACGTTATCAATCTTGCATTGTTACACGTTTCATTAAATTGCATTTGTTACACATTTCTTAATTCCTAGTTGCAGGGTAGTTGTTGATTTAGTGGTTCTGCATATTTCCTTCAATCATGGAAGAAGTGGGGCATGTCCCATGGTATCCACGTAGCATGCATGCACGTTTCCTTGTAACCCCTATTTAGGGACTTTTCCATTTTAATGAATGTATCAGAAAATTATCACAGAAAACAATTCCTTTCCAAAACTCTTTTTCTATTTGGGTTCGGGCCACATTAGTGGTATCAGAGCCTTTAGTGATTCATGGCTGCAAACAAGCGAACTAATGTTGAATTTCAGCAACAAACCGAAGAGTGTCTAAGCTAACACGATGCTGTCCTCGAAAGCATTCTGGCGGAACTGAAGACTCTTAATGCCACTCGAAACACACAGGGACCTGTTGTTACTTCCAACCACAAACCCTATCTCAAACTATTGTTTCCCCGATTCGAAAGCGGTGACCCGGCTGGATGGCTATACCAGGCGGAACAATATTTTGAATTTCAAGAAGTTGCGGAGGCCGATAAGGTGCACTTCGCCTCGTTTCACCTGGACGGGGTGGCTCTTCAATGGCATCGCTGGATTAAGAAAAGTACTGGTCCGATGTCATGGGATGAGTTCTCTCATGCTATCCAATCTCGCTTTGGCCCTACTGATTACGATGACCCCGGGGAGGCGATCACTCGCCTTCGTCACACTTCCACCGTCACAGCTTACCAGGAGGAGTTCGAGAGGCTTTCTCATCGCCTGGATGGGTTACCGGAGCCTTTCTTGATTGGTTGCTTCATAGGAGGTCTCAAGGATGAGGTTAGACTGGAGGTCCGTCTAAAAACCCTAAAACACTAAGTGCAGCCATAAGCTTGGCCTGTTTAGTTGAGGAAAAAATGGCCCTTTCCAAGAAGATTGGATTTTCTACTCGAACCTTTGGGTCTCCATCCACATCAAAACCATCATTTCCCTCCACTGGCCTACTAGGCCCAAGCCCACCACCACGTCTAGCCCTACCAGCCCCTACACCCATCCGACGTATTTCCCAAGCGAAAGCGAAGGAACGACGTGACAAAGGATTGCGCTACTACTGCGACGAGCGGTACACTCCGGGTCACAAATGTTCCAAACCCCAGCTTTTCATGATCCAAGACTCCACCGAAACCCTTGATGACACCATACTCGAAACCAATCTTGACTCCCCTGAAGATACCCAGGCTGAGATCTCCTTCCATGCGATCACTGGCACTGTTCATCCTCAAACTTTACGGCTTCCAGGAAAAATCAACGAGAAAGATGTGGTTGTTCTGGTGGATGGGGGAAGCTCTCACAACTTTATTGATCAGGCCATGGTCAATCGTTTCGGGTTCACCGTGGATCGAGATCTGACCTTTGAAGTTATCTTCGCTAACCGAGAAAAACTCTAATGCGTAGGTAGGGTCCGTAATATGACTATTGTTATACAAGGATATTCAATCATCACTGATTTCTATGTGCTTCCCGTTGCTGCATGCTCCGTTGTACTCGGAGTGCAATGGTTAAAAACACTTGGCCCAGTGGAAATCGATTACCAACGCCTCACCCTTCGATTCACCCTTGCTGGAGCGACACATACGCTGGCCGGATTAAAAGCCTCTGAGTTTCAAGAAGCCACTAGTCATGAATTAATGGGGTTGCATGGCCAAGCTTACTTGCTGCAGATCTGCTTAGTAACAAATGAGTCGCCAACCACCCATAATGTTCATCCTTTGTTGAAGCAGGTTCTGTCCCGATTTAAAAAAGTTTTCCAACTCCCTCAACATTTACCACCCACCCGATTTCATGATCACAGCATTCCGCTCTTGCCTTCGACCAAACCGGTAAGCGTTCGTCCATACCGCTATCCTTACTATCAGAAAACAGAGATTGAAAAACAGGTTCGAGAGCTGCTGCAACAAGGTTTGATCCGGCCGAGCCAAAGCCCGTTTTCTTCGCCGGTCCATCTTGTAAAAAAATCGGATGGTTCTTGGAGGTTTTGCGTGGATTATCGGGCATTGAACGAGGTAACCGTCAAGAATAAGTATCCGATTACGATGACCGATGAATTATTGGATGAATTACATGGTGCCCTTGTCTTCTCCAAGTTGGATCTTCGTTCTGGGTATCACCAAATACAAGTCCGTGAGGCTGATATTCCAAAAACGGCGTTTCGGACACATGAGGGTCATTATGAATTCGTGGTGTTGCCGTTTGGTCTTACCAATGCTCCGGCGACTTTTCAAAGTCTTGTGAATGATCTCTTTCGTCCTCACTTACGTAAGTTCATATTGGTTTTCTTTGATGATATCCTTGTATACTCGAAGTCGTGGGCCGATCATTGTATACATTTGCAAACTGTTTTAAGCATTTTGGAATCTAACAGTCTGTTTGCCAAGGAGTCTAAATGTAGTTTTGGAGTTTTCCAGGTGCATTATCTTGGTCACGTCATTTCAGCTGTGGGTGTGGCAGTGGAGGAATCTAAGGTTCAAGCTGTGAGGGATTGGCCAGTTCCTAAGTCGGCTAAGGGGGTGAGAGGGTTTCTTGGTTTAGCGGGTTACTACCGCAAATTTATTAAAGGGTTCGGTAGCATTGCGGCCCCTTTACACAAGCTGGTCGGAAAAGGTCCTTTCGAATGGAATGAGTTGGCAGCTGACTCTTTTCAGACTCTTAAACATGCCCTTACTACTGCCCCAACCTTGGCCCTGCCAGATTGGCGTCTACCTTTTACTCTCGAATGTGATGCTAGTGGGCTGGGAATTGGAGCCGTCTTAACTCAACGAGGTCGACCCATAGCGTATTATAGTGCACCCTTGAAGACAAGCATGTTGTCATGGTTAACCTATGAAAAGGAGATGTTGGCAGTCGTCAAGGCGGTTCAAAAATGGAGGCCCTATCTAGTGGGGCGGCAATTTGTGGTCAAAACCGACCATATGAGCCTAAAATACCTACTGGAGCAGCGAATATCCACTCCAGCACAAGCACGTTGGCTTCCAAAATTGCTTGGTTACGACTACCGAATCGAGTATAAGAAGGGGTCTAGTAACGCGGGTGCCGACGCCTTGTCTCGCAAACCCGAGTTTTGTCTACTATCTATCTCTGGACCTCAGGTTGGATGGTGGGATCAATTGAGGCAAGAAGTCAAAACAGACCCTTTTTATTCTCAGCTTCCGTTGGGTTTTTCTCGTACACAGACCGGGGTCGTACAACGTGATGGGTTGTGGTATAAAGGGTTGGCTGTGATTTTAAAACCCTCTTCTATTTTGATTCCCTCTCTTTTGGAGTATTGTCACTCGTCTCCGGAAGCTGGTCATTTTGGGTTTCACAAGACATTCGCTCGGGTCAAACGTAATGGGGTTTGGGCCGGAAGGAAAGCCAGAGTTAAGGAGTTTATTCAGCAATGCCAGACATGCCAGCGATTTAAAAATGATAGCCAAAAGCCTGCTGGGCTTCTTTAGCCGTTACCGGTTCCGACGCAGATTTGGTCTGACATTAGCATGGATTTTGTTGAAGGTTTGCCTTCTTCTGGTGGGTTTACATCAATTATGGTGGTGGTTGATCGGCTCTCGAAATACGCCCATTTCGTTCCTCTTAGACACCCCTTCACCGCAAGTTCAGTGGCCAAGTAGTTAGTGGTTCAGGTGGTTCGTTTGCATGGGGTTCCTACCACTATAGTAAGTGACAGAGACAAGATTTTCATTAGTACTTTCTGGCAAACCTTGTTCAAACTTCAAGGGGTGCAGCTTAATATGAGTTCGAGTTATCATCCAGAATCCGATGGCCAAACTGAAGTTGTCAACCGCACACTTGAACAATATCTTCGTTGTTTCACGGGGGACCACCCAAAAAAGTGGCTCGGCTGGCTTCCTTGGACCGAGTATAGTTATAACATGTCGGTACATTCGGTTACTAAAATGTCTCCGTTCGAAGTGGTGTATGGTCGTCTCCCACCTCGGCTTTTGTCATATGTATCGGGAACAACCAGGGTGGATGCAGTTGATGAATATCTCAAGGATCGTAATCAGGTGTTGCGGGACTTGAGAACTAATTTGCACATAGCTCTGAATCGAATGAAAGTGGCCGCTGACCAGCATCGACGGGAGGTAGAGTTTGAAGTAGGCGATTGGGTTTTTCTTCGATTGCAGCCATATCGACAGACATCAGTCGCTAACCGCAGTTCAGCTAAACTAAGTCCTCGTTACTTTGGCCCTTTTCAGATCTTGGAGCGAGTAGGGAAGGTGGTGTATCGTTTGGCGCTTCCAGCAGAATCGGTGGTTCACAATGTTTTCCATGTGAGCCTTTTGAAGAAACATGTGGGTCAAATTCCAAATCATGCCACCCCGAGTCCTGTTACAGTGGCACTTCCCCCAAACATACTACAACCATGGAAGGTTTTGGCTGAGAGAGTGATCAAGAAGGGTAAGTATCGGCCGCACAAGGAAGTTTTAGTACAATGGACGGGTCAACCTGCGGAAGACACGACATGGGAAACGGCTTGGCATTTAGCTCGAGCCTATCCAGAATTTCGCCTTGAGGACAAGGCGAGTTCGAGTGGGGTGGAATGATGTGGACCTTCATGCCACGTCATCGGGTGCCACGTTATCAATCTTGCATTGTTACACGTTACATTAAATTGCATTTGTTACACGTTTCTTAATTCCTAGTTGCAGGGTAGTTGTTGATTTAGTGGTTCTGCATATTTCCTTCAATCATGAAAGAAGTGGGGCATGTCCCATGGTATCCACGTAGCATGCATGCACGTTTCCTTGTAACCCCTATTTAGGGACTTTTCCATTTTAATGAATGTATCAGAAAATTATCACAAAAAACAATTCCTTTCCAAAACTCTTTTTCTATTTGGGTTCGGGCCACATTATTACTCTTAATGTTTATTTAGCCCTATTGATAAATATTTATTTATTGTTTTTGCTTTGAAATACGTTTACAAACTTATATTTCTCTTTCAAATACTTACATACTCACTCTGGCTTCAATTGTGACTTGTATTGGTTGATTAGTATTTTGAGCTGTATCTTATTACAAATATGTAGGTTTTTGATGTTTTAATTCCAACCTAAGAAGATGGTTGGTTCTATGTGTGTCATACTTGTATTTGATTTATGTAGGGGTGTGAATTTTTAACACGACTCGAAAACCCGACACGAACCTAACACAAAATTCACGGGTTTAGGTTTAGTCTAAACGGGTTCGGGTCAGTTTCAGGTTGAACCCGCAAACCCATTTAGGTTAACGGGTCGGGTTAACCTGGTCGGGTTGGCGGGTTGACCCGTTTAACATATTTATACTATATTATATTTTTTTACAATATATTTTATGTCATAAATTAAATAGGGTGTGTATTTTATGCCATGATTATAACATAAAAAGAAAAATCAACATATATTTTACAATTTAAATATGATATTATTATATACATTTGTGTTTTTAAAGTAAAAATTAAATTTAATATATTAAGTTTAGAACAAATAATTAAAAAGTTCAGGTTGAACGGGTCGTGTTCGGCTCAACCCAAGAAATTGCGGGTCATGTTCGGGCTCATATGTATGATACGATTTTCGGGTTCTGGTTCGGGTTCGTGTAAAATTTTCGGGTTCGGGTCGGGTTGAACCCGCCAACCCGTGAACACGACCCGTTTAGCACCCTAAGAATTATGTAGTTTCTTGTTACTTTGAGTCTTTATTGTGTTACCAGCTTTTGAGTGAATCATCTTACTGTAAATAGTAAATGTTCAGTTTTCTCTATGAGAAAGATTTGAATAATGAAAATGTGCAGGGTCGTCTCCGAAAATCTTCGAAAATGTGTAGGCCCTGTGCGAATATAAAATACGGACCCCTAAAATATAAACTTTTTAAAAAGAATATACAAAAAATTTTAAATATATGAAATGAACTAAAAATTTGTGGAATCGTCCGCATGTTGCGGCGGACTGCTTTTTTACATGGAAACGTAGATAAAAAGCACATCACACACGCATTTGGACAACGAAACATAGAAAGAAAACACGTTGTAAGGGTAAATTAAGAAAATGTAGAATTGTTGCATCGTAACATTAAAAATCGTTATTTACAATAATGTAAAACCATCGTAACCTATCCAAATTTATTTAGAAAAAATACACATAGTGAAACGAGAAAAAAAAAACAACCTTTTTAATAAAAATGGAACACACAAAACTAATTGTAGATTGAATAATATTTTAAGAAATTAACATAATAAACACTTTTAAACTAGATTTGAGAACTAACTACGATTCCCTTTTTAAACACAAAATTAGTCAATTAATTTATTTGCATTTAGTGCATAGGTAACAAACATAAATAAAAAAAAAATCAACTAAAAATGAAACTATACTAGAACCCAAGACCTATGTGCTGATAAAGTGACATGAGAACCACCAGACCATGGGCCTTATCTTGTATTTTTCGAATTCAGTACTTATATATTTAAAGCTCTACAGCATAACTTTATTAAAAAATAAAAATTTGGGCCCCGGAGGATTTGGGCCCTGAGCCGTCGCCCACCCCACACCCCCTCTAGGCCGGGCCTGAAAATGTGTGTGTATCAGGTAACTAAGGATTTTAGATGCATCTCTAAGGACTAAGATCAAGAGAGAAGAAAAAGATGCATGTAGAAGATCTGGAGTTGAAGAGCGGGTACTATGAAGGGAAATGCAGGAGATTGGGCTTATTACTCAAGTGGTATATGGCTAAGAATCAAGCCGTAGATTTTCATTGAATTGTCAAGTTTACTGTTATCTATATAATCGTCTACTCATTTAAAATCTTAAACTAAACACGCAGATTAAAGGAAAGGATAAAATATTAGCCGAACCGCCTCTTGTAGACCTGCAAACGCAAGAGAACATGGTCAGATTTTAGTTGAACCTTGGGTTAGTCACTCACGTTACCCTTGGCTTGCTTTTATCGTTTTTGATTATGCTTAAAGTATCCAATTTACTGTTACCTATATAATCGTCTGCCCAAAACTTAACTGATTTTGAATGGGTCTGAGGTCTTACTAAGTGTTTATATATTTTTACGTATTTATATTTGGAACCTATAAGAATAAGTAAATAAATTAAATTATATGTTTTTGAAACTTACTTTATTATGTTATATTGTTATGTTATGTTTTTATCTTGGTAAATATAATTCATCCAGAGACGAGAACTTGGAATGTTTGGAACTACATATGAGAACTTCGAAGACGTAATTTCAAATTTTTATCTGTACACGAAAACTATGCATTAATATCAATTCAGTTAGACATGTTAAGATATTAATTTCAAGTATAACATAAACTAAGGTAGCCCAAAAAAGGCATTGATGGCAGGTTGGTTAAATCGCTGGTTTTTTTTTTTTTTTTTTTTTAAATTTAAAGAAACATCTTGGGTTCGACACTTTTACCTTGCCTTTTTTTTGGCTGGCCAAAAAGAAAAAATTGGTTGGTCAGTGTTAGTGTTATATATGTAGTTTTCGTATAGAAAATTTTGGGATATGATTTATATTATAATATATAGGAATTTTAATAAAAATTAGATGGTCACATTGATAATTAAAAAGGAAAAGGAAATTTTTTAAAAAAAAGAACAGAAAGACTAAAACTTTTACGAATACTTATAGAAAAACTAAGATTAAAAAAAAAACACATAGTAAAAGAAAAAAAACATAAAACTCATGGCTGTAAAGTCTGAGAAACTAAGGTACTTATTTACATTAGATTGGAGGTTAAATATTGGACAGTCAGGCTGGTTTACTACTCTTTCTAAACCGGTTTTGTATACATGTTATGAAATCATAATGGTCAACTTGATTTTCATTACAAAGATACAACACTTTAAATACAAGTTACTAGACTAATAATAAGGAGAGAATTACTCCTCTAGACTAAGAAACTATTGACTACATAATAACATTGTATACATTGATGAAGGAGGATATTGCTCCATGAAATATGCTAGAGTCTAATACCCCCCGTCAATGCAAGTTGGTGGTGGACCAAGACGAAGCATTGTGTGAAATTTTTCAAACAACGGTTTTGGCAAACTCTTGGTAAAAATGTCGGCGACTTGTTTGTCGGTTGCGATGAATTTTGTGTGAAGCTTGCTGGCGGTTACCAATTCACGCACGAAATGATAGTCAATATCGATGTGGTTCGCTCTTTTGTGGGATATTGGATTTTGACTTAAAAATAGGGCACTCTTGTTGTCACATAATAGTGTCGGTCGACCCGGTGGAAGAGCATGAAGTTCCCTAAGAAGGTGAGTTAACCAAATAATTTCTGCGGCCGTATTTGCCATGGCACGGTATTCTGACTCACCGCTGGATCTAGACACCGTTGGTTACTTTTTAGCGCTCCAAGAGACTAAGTTCCCTCCTAAGTAGATACAATAGCCGTATGTGGATCTTCGTGTGTCGATACATTGAGCCCAACCTACATCTGAAAGACCTAGTTATATATATATATATATATATATATATATATATATATATATATATAGAGTGGGGATCCTACGGAAAGTGTGTTTTTCCTAAAAAGTATAAAAAGTCATAAAACACAATAATTTCAGGCATAAAACACACCTAAAACTCACAAATAATAGAATGAATATTACTAAAACACCATATTCAAACTCTAATAGTCCATAAAAACTTCAAACACACCATCTTAGAACTATGAATATAAAACACACAATGCTAAACAACATAAAACACAATAATATTTGTCATTCCACAATCAGAGCCTTAACATCTAAAACACAACACAAAATCCACATACATGATGTTTTAGTAATCTTCATCATATTATTTGTGAGTTTTTGGTGTGTTTTATGGTTGAAATTATGGTGTTTTATGACTTTTTACACTTTTTAGGAAATTTGGACTTTCTGGCCAACTCCTATCATATATATATATATATATATATATATATATATATATATATAGAAAAAGTATAATGTACATCAGGGCTTAACCTACATTAACATACATGACAAAAAATATAACGTGCGTTATTATCATAGAACGTGCGTGATTATAGTCCCATGCGTGATTATGTGGTCCCATGCGTGATTATGTGGTCCCATGCGTGATTATGTGGTCCCATGTGTGATTATGTGGTCCCATGCGTGATTATACCCCTGATCCAACGGTTACCATTGTCTCCTACGTGATGTATGATAAGGCTTTTTGTATGTTAACCTTACTATATATATATATATATATATATATATATATATATATATATATATATATATATATATATTTAACTTTGAGCGCTTCGTATACGTGAAGCTCTCGCTTCGCGTTCGAAGCTTCGTTTAAAGCTTTTGGAACCAAAACGCTTCGGGGAGGCTCGCTCTTTTTTAAGCCAAGGTATAACGAAAGTGTAAAGTCATTAGTACAGTTTTCAGGTTTTGGTATTTAAGTAAAGATTTAATTAGGAACTCGATAATTGCTATGTTGATGAATGGGGCCCTAGTTGTTATGCGTAATTGATATATGTTCCTTGTTTACATATTAACCTTACCGTGTATAATGTATGAACATGAAGTTTCTCTTTAACGACAAAAAAACTTGCAATCCTGTTAAGAACAACCTAATTTGGTTTTTAGTTTACAATATTCATTTTGTTTTGATGAAGTTTAACGTACCTAATTTGGTTAAGAACAACCTAATTTGGTTTTGATGAAGTTTAACGGCAAAAAAACTTGCAATTTTGTTAAGAACAACCTAATTTGGTTTTTAGTTTACAGTATTCATTGTGTTTACTTTCACCTTCAAATAATCAGTTTCGCAACATCCTAACAACAAAAATGTATCCAAAGTCCACATTTTTACATTATTATATTGCAATTTGAAGTCCTAATATTTAGATTTTATTCTTTGGAAGAACAAATTTAGCCTTTGTTATAGGGATCAAATAATTAGTTTTATAAACTGATTATTGAAGGTGAAAGTAAAGATCATTTTTTCAATCCCTTTTAACATAGTTGAGAGAGACTTCTATATTTTTTAACTTGGTTCTCAAATAGGCTTTTTATTGTTTCAGCGTACGACTATGTTGAAGTCCAATATGGAAATGATTCAAATAAGGAGTATCATTTCTATTCAATTAAGTTAAAGAGGAATTTCGAATATGATATTCTACTCCAAGATATGGTTCTTGGAATCAACACCAAGTTGGAACTCGATGATCAACGGTTGGATTTTGATCTTGAGGTTGATAAAGGCACAATTGTTGTTTCAATCACATATATTGGCACTTCGTTCCTTACATCTCACCAGGTAATATGAAAATTTCTCAATCTTTAATTTTGAGAATCTGAATTTCTTTTAGGCATACATATATTAGCGTTGATGTGCTGAAAATGATTATCTTTTTAATAATGCAATGTGAAGTTTTTCAAAACTTTTATTTTTTTAGTTTATCGCTATTTGCTATGTAGCATATAAATACCTTATCGCTATTTGTCGCTATTCGCCATTAACAACTAGAGGATAAAGTGATTCTTATTATGATTATCTGTTTATTTAGGGGTCTAGTATCAAACGTAAATTTGTATTGAATAATTGTAGATTACAACTAAGGCTCTATATATAGAGTAGGATATTACAGTTTAACCCCTCTACAATGAATTATAGGAAAATACGATTCTAACTTAAATAATATTGTTTAACATTCCCCTGCAAATTGAGGGCGGGGAACGACCTATAACTTGGACCGCAAAAACAGAAAACGTTGTGAAGATAACGACTTAGTGAACACATCAACAATTTGATTTCTCATAGATATGAACGTAACATTTTGGACTAATATAGTAAAAGTGATATAACCACAGGGGCTAAAAAAGTAATTTACTCTATATTTAATTATACATGTATAATTTATATTAGGTTGGATTTTATAAAGATAATTAAGTTTTATCGAAACAACATTAATTAAGTGATTAAAATTTCTGTTTATACAAAGATAAATAAGTTTTATCGAAACAACATTAATTAAATGATCAAAATTTCTGTTTATACTAAAAATGTAACAGAAAAAGCTTTTATTTACCTTTAAAAACTCTTAAAGATGTATAATTTATATTAGGTTGGCGTTGTTGCGGTTCAGATACAGGTGGGTGGGTTTCTATATCCCGATTCTTTTCTTCTCACTCGATTATTTGCCCAATGATCAATCAATTCATGTATTTCTGTTCGGTTTTCCAGATCCCTTATGCTAACAGGTATTTAAGTATTCATGGTTTGTTAAAAGTATCTAGAGAAAGAAATTAATCTTATATGTGAACCTCAAGTTATTATAATATTATAATCTACTTTCTGTTACAAATGCATGTTGCATGGATGTTATGGTGGGTTTACCACAAGCCGATTTTTTACATTATGGCAGTGTTGTATCTAGTTGCCGATTAATGCTAGTCGGCCCTCTCTACTGATTAATTCAGTCCATTAATCGCTAGTCGGTCCTAATCGGTCTTAGTCGGCTCAAATTGGCCGGCCAAAACTCGGGAAAAATGGGGAAAAATTGAAAAAAAAAATCAGAAAAAATCACATATTCCGGCAAGACCCTGCCAGATTCCGGTCAAAACCTGTCTACTTATAAAAATTACGTATAAAAATTTGTGTATATATGTATAACTTAAAATTATACATAAAAAATCCGATCCGATTAATCCTGATTAATCGTTAGTCCCCACCCCACCACCCCTAGCGAGTTATGCAACCATGTATTCTGGTGAGTTTTGACTTCCACTACATGAAACACTCAAATTGTAGTAGAATAATTTTATTTTGAGTTAATTGCCAAAATCGTCCATGAGGTTTGGGCACGTTTGCCATTTTCGTCCAGTCCAAAATGACACTTTTGTACCAAATTGCCCCAAATGTTTGTAACTTTTTGCCATTTTCATTCAAACCACTAACTTAATTTATTTTTGAGTTAATTGCCAAAATCGTCCATGAGGTTTAGACACGTTTGTCATTTTTGTTGACACTTTTTTACCAAATTGCCCCCAACGTTTGTAGTTTTTTGCCATTTTCATCCAAACCACTAACTTAGTTTATTTTTTTTGTTAAGTTGAGGATATTTGGATGAAATTGGCAAATATAAAACCACAGGGACAATTTTGGCAATTTACTCAAACCCTTTTTAATTTCTTTTATTTAATTATTTTTGTTACATATATAATAAAAAAGAATATATATGGAGTTTTTAGAAAAAAATTAATAATTTTGTCACATAATTTTTATAAATTTTCATTCAAATCACTAACTCAGTTTATTTTTTCTATTAAGGTGAAGGATGTTTTAAATTTTATAAATTAAGACAGAAATTAATTTACAGCTTCTTTATATAAATCAGTTTTATAAAGAGAAAACGTCATTGGCGTGCAACACATAACAATCGATTACAACTTTTAGTATTTATCAGTTGTAGAGATAGAAAAAATTGTAAAACGTTACATATTTTTTAAATGTGTTGAGCACTTAGGAAATATGTTGGTAGAAATAAAATATTTATTTAATTAAGATTAAGAGGTTAACTAAGTAATACTTATTCTGAGTGGCTTGAGTAAAGAAACTTTTGGTTCATAGCATTATAATTACAATTTGGTGCGTAATTTTAAGGTTTGGTAACAATACGTTGTTTGATTGGGGGGGGGGGGTACGGGCTTCTGTTTTTCCTTATGAGCGAATTTAAAAGACTAGAAGATGAATTACAAACTTGGTACATATGATAAGATTTTTTTATTTGGCGTTTTTCAATAAAGTCACCAGCATTTTAGTTTATAAAATTTAGAGGTTTAAGTAGATTTTATTTTTATAAAACTTAACTATATAAAAAATTAGAAATTATTTTCTGTCTTAGTTTATAAACATCGTTTGCCTTAATAGAAAAATTAACTTAATTAGTGGTTTGATGAAAATTTATAAAAATTATGTGACAAAGCTATTATTTTTTCATATAAAAATTGCATGTATATTCTTTTTTATTATATATTTAACAAAAATAATTAAATAAAAGAAATTAAAAAGGGTTTGAGTAAATTGTCAAAATCGTCCCTGTGGTTTTATATTTGCGAGTTTCATCCAAATATCCTTAACTTAACAAAAAAAATAAACTAAGTTATTGGTTTGGATGAAAATGACAAAAAGTTATAAACGTTAGGGGCAATTTGGTATAAAAGTGTCATTTTGGATGAAAATGGCAAACGTGCCCAAACCTCAGGGACAATTTTGGCAATTAACTTTTTATTTTTTCTGTTAAGTTGAGAATATTTGGATGAAACTGGTAAATATAAAACCACAGGGACGATTTTGGCAATTTACCCAAACCCTTTTTAATTTCTTTTATTTAATTAATTTTGTTACATATATAATAAAAAATAATATACATGCAATTTTATATGAAAAAATTAATAGTTTTGTCACATAAGTTTTATAAATTTTCATCAAATCATTAACTCAGTTTATTTTTCTGTTAAGGTGACTAATGTTTTAAATTTTATAAATTAAGACAGATATTAATTTACAGCTTCTTTATATAAATCAGTTTTATAAAGAGAAAACGTCATTGGTGTGCAACACATAACAATCGATTACAACTTTTAGTATTTATTAGTTGTAGAGATAGAAAAAAATTGTAAAACGTTACATATTTTTTGAATGTGTTGAGCACATAGGAAATATGTTGGTAGAAATAAAATATTTATTTAATTAAGATTATGAGGGTAATTAACTAATACTTATTCTGAGTGGCTTGAGTACAGAAACTTTTGGTTCATAGCATTATAATTACAATTTGATGGGTAATTTTAAGGTTTGGTAACAATACGTTTTTTGATAGGGGGGGGGGGGGGCACTGACTTTTGTTTTTCCTTAGGAGCGAATTTAAAATAGTAGAAGATGAAATTACAAACTTGGTACATATGATAAGATTTTTTATTTGACTTTTTTAATAAGGACACCAGCATTTTAGTTTTATAAATTTTAGAGGTTTAAGTAGATTTTATTTTTATAAAACTGGTCTATATAAAAAAATTAGAAATTAATTTCTGTCTTAGTTTATAAACATCCTTCGCCTTAATAAAAAAAATTAAATTAGTTAGTGGTTTGATGAAAATTTATAAAAATTATGTGACAAAGCTATTATTATTTTTTTTTTCATATAAAAATTGTATGTTTATTCTTTTTATTATATATGTAACAAAGTTAATTAAATAAAAGAAATTTAAAAGAGCTTGAGTAATTTGCCAAGTCTTCAGAAAAAGATCCCCTTCTAAGGTTTTCACTAGGAACCAAAAAGAGGAATCAAGTCTTTAGAGAAAAATCCCCTGCTAAGGTTTTTACTAGGAACCAAAAATGGCAACCATTTCTAGAGAAAGATCTCCTTCTAAGGTTTTGAGTAGGAACCAAAAAAGGGAACCAAGTCTTCAGAGAAAGATCCCCTTCTAAGGTTTTTTCTAGAAACAAAAAAGGGGAACCAAGTATTCAATTTGTTAAATGCATATTTACCCAACCCCTAATTTTAAGGTTTTTTTAGGAACAAAAAAGGGGAACCATACGACTTACTAGCTGGATTAACTGTCGCACCCTTTCTTCTTAACTCTTCTTACAAAACTGTAGCCAGACCTCTGTGAATCTTGACTCGTTTCGACCTTTTGTTTTAGCGTGAGTCAAAAGAGACTGTAGGCTCTTATACCAGTCAATAGCCCCAGGCCTGTTCAGACCCGCAGGGCAATGCCACTGCCTCGTCGGCTCATTGACCTGGTCAACAATCAACAAGTCCAAAGTCTTGAAAAACTCCAGATACCACCTGTACTTCTTTTGCTCCTCATGACTTTTAGGCATTTCATCTGAATCATACTCATCACTTTGGAGCTCGTCATCAGACTCTTCAACTTCCTCAGTTTCATCATGATCTTCAACATGTTGTTTTGTAACATGTTGCGAATCCATCTAATACCAACACCATATGAATGAGAAATACAATTAGCATATAAACTATTACTCTATGCATATGCAAAAAACAAATTTGCATATGTACTATAACTTTTCCATATATCCTATCATTTATCCTTCTACTTCTTGCGCTACATACTTCTTTTGCTTGTAAACTATTACTTATGCATATTGCTTTGTTGTTTTTTTTTCTCAAAAGGTACACACAATGACGGAATTTACCAATCAATTCAAAAACCAATACTCTTAACAAAACAAACCACCTAATTCACACAATACCAATCTGCTCATAACACCACCACAGACCAGCAGTCAAGTTATACATTCACAAGCAACAGCACTCACTGCCACGATCTTACTCATTCACAATTCTTGGTATTACACCCCATCTATCAAACATGAAACACCCTTACTACATTAGCAGTTTTGCGCACCCTTAGGCTCATAAGTCTCCATCTGATAGTGTCACTTAGATCGAGTATACAAGCACCCAAAATAACTTTAGATTGAAAGATTATGTACCTGGTTGATGATGGAAAAACACTATGAAGTACAGCAACAATCAAAGTGAGAACAGGAACAATCTTCGGTCAGTGAAAAAATGGTGTTGATAACGTGAAAGATTTTTGAATATTCATTTAACTAACACCTTATTACATCTCTATTCTTCAATATATAAATATACACAAGATTTAAAACATTTTTTTTTTAAATTAAAAGAATTAAAACAATTTTTTTAATATGCAAACGGTTTAACTGCAAATGGAATACCCTACTTGTCCACTAATCGAGTTTTTTCCCAAAAGGGTGTTGGTGGAAAACTTATTTACCAAAATAGGTGATTTAAAAAATAATTACCAAAATGGGGTTTTTTCTATATTTCTTTATTTTTTAACTAATCTGTTATAATTCTTCTATTTTTATTTAATCAACCTATCACATTTATATTCTTTTCTTCCATCTAACTCATTATATAGATTTTTTTAACTAACTTATTAATTATTATATATATTTTTTTCCTTTTTTTTATAATGAAACCCATGTTAAAACAAACTGAGTGCTAATACCTCTCATCTGTTGTTTTAATTTAATTTTTTTGAGATTATTTTTTCATTTACTATTGTTCGTGTAGTTGATTACCAATTCAAATGAAAACCCATAATATAGTATTTCCTAAAGTTACATAAATTTTATTAACAATGGGTTGATGTAAACATGAACACATGCCTCGTTTACAAAAAAGAAAATCATGTTTGTGTTTGATTGTTTGTTCGATTAACATTAAATAAATGAACATGAACTTGCTACTTTAGTGATTGTTTACATCTCTAAAATTAGAATGATTTAGCTCACATAAATGTAAAAGGAAATAAAAGAAAAAATGTTATGAAAAAGAATTATATTTTGGTTGGTTAAAAAGTAAATACAATATAAAAAGGGGTAACTTTGTAAAATAGTAACCAAGTTTCACATTTGTTTCATTTAAGTCACTCAATCTTTTTTTGTCTCCTTAAAATCACTCAAGTTTCATTTTGTGTTTCAAACATATACAATTTCCAGGTTTCCAGGTTACCTTGATGATGTGTCAGGTCACATTAAGAAAGAATTAGTTTAACGCAGATTATATAACATTTTAACTTAAAAACTCATCTTTATCATTTGCCTGGTACACTCGTTTATCACCATATTCAATTTACACATACCACTTTTTTAAGTCTTTTATAATGAACCATTTTCATTTATATTTTTCATCTAACTCCCACTCGTCGTCATCATGTGATTATTGAAATAAAATATTATTTTTAGTGGTGGAGTGGTGGAGAGACCTTGTGTTCCAAGTGACCCAAGTTCAATTCCTGCCCCTAGCATTTAGTTTCTGCGGCACCTGGTGATGATGGGAGACTAAGCGAGTAGGCGGCGATCGCTAGTTCGATCCTTGAACTGAGCGGGTTTTACCTCACCACACTGTCGTGCCTTCGGGCGAGTGTTCACGGGCTTCGGCCCTAGGTGAGAGTTTTCCCCGGTTCGGAAGGCGAGTGTATCCCGATGTGGTGAATTTCACCAGTAGCCCATTTGGAGGATTCGTTGGCCGTTCAAAAAAAAATATTATTTTTAGGTTTAAAAAATCCTTTCCCAAAGCATAAAGGCAAAGTTGCCTAAAACATACGACTCTGAGTTCCAGAGTCCACTTTGCAAGAATAGATTTACAGTGGATTTGATTTGGGAAATGCTGAATTAATATGGTTTAGATAATGGATTTATGATCGACCTTGATCTGGGAATTCTTGATGAGCTGATGAATTTGATTTGAAAACTATTTGATTTCTAGGTAACCAGATCGAGATTTGTGTTATCAGTTGGTTAATCCAAAGATTTTAGGCATTGATTATTTTTTTTAACTAACGGTAACCTGATGACCTGGTAATTACGTAATATTGGAACATAAAATAGAACTTGAGTGAGTTTAAAGAGACAAAAAAAGATTAAGTGACTTTAGTGAAACAAAAAGGAAACTTGATCACTATTCTGTAAGGTTTTCCCATATAAAAAGTAATTGTTTGGAGAAAATAGATTAAAAACATATTAGGTTAATTGAAAAAAAAGAAAAAAAATAATAGATTAGTTAATAATAAAGAAATAAGAAATAACACTCATTTTAATAAATTTTTAAAAATCACCCATTTTGGTAAATATTTTTTCCACCCTCACCAATTTGGGAAAAAAGTCATTGCAAAACATCTATTTTGATAATTATTTTTCAAATCACCCATTTTGGTAAATAATTTTTCCACCTACACTCTTTTGGGAAAAAACTCTCCACTAATCCCACTCAAACCCTTCTTCTCTCTCCCCTCTTCTCTCTTTTTTCTTCAAAAAAAACCGTTTGTATCCCCTATCCTCTCTTTGTATCCCATTAGAGATGCTCTTATACAAAAGTAGTAAATTTCATAGCAATTATGTTAACTTTAAACCTATATACAAAGATTAGGAATTTTGAGTGAAAGAGCAACTAATTTCAACAACTGATTGTAACATTATTTTACCTTTAAAAGATGGCTCTTCACGGAGGTTCTTCACAGTGGAGGAAGGGAGTTGCAGGTAGGGAGAGAGGAGGATGACAGGGGTTTATTTTTTATTATTTTGACCGACAACTAATAGGGGTTAGGGTAAATGATCAACTGCAAATGGTTAATACTTGATTTGATAGGGTAAATGATACGAAAGGAAGGGTGGGAGATCTTTTTGGAATTTTGATAGATTTCCAAGAAAGATTTTTAATAGTGTAGTACATTTAAAAATTTATTAAGTTATTCTTTCCATTACGATAATGTTTCGTTGGTATTTAAACGGTAATAAACAAAATAATAAAAAGTTATATCTTTAAAAACCCTAGTGTATTACACTGCCTGAATAGATATGATTTTATATACAATATAATATTTATACATATAATTATATCATGTCTTAAGTTAATATATATAAGCTTGGTAAACGTCATACATTTTGATCATACATGACACAAAATTTATTCTAACATTTGAAAAGCTTCTCAAGAATATCGTTTTATAATTCCAAAACTTTTATTACTAACTATTTGTTTTTTTCTTTATTCAATCTGTGTAAAACATGAGTTTATTCTGACAGACTTTTTAAGAATACATTCTTTAATAATCTCATTACCTTGAAAAGAATTAGACATAACAAGGTTCCATATATTTTCTATTTTTGTATGTTATTTAACTTCAAAAAATTTAATATTTTTAAAAGAATCACAAAATTGAAAAAATGTTTGAAATTTAAGTGGTTTCGAGGGTGTGGGGATAGATCTTCCCGTATATAAAACAAAAGGAAAGTAAATCACTCTATACCCTCACATCTTCAACTTCCATCTCTCTCTCCCTCCCTCCCACAGGCAAAATATCCCGCCAAAAATAATCTCTTCATCTTCTGAATAACTCCCCTTCAGTGCCATCTATGGTTTACAGAAATTAGCAGGTACTAATTAACAGCGGAGTTCACGACGTAATCGCCTAACCTCGATCGGTATATTTTTATTTCCCATCTGCACTAATTAACAAACATAAACAATAACAGTGGTGGTGTTGGATGGGTGTTCTTGTTCAGGTTAATTAATGGAGAAGATGATTGTTACATTTTTTTCAAATGAAATAAAAATCCAAGTTTATTAGATTATAAAACTGTATATTAAATGGGTTGTAGAATTGTAGCCTTGGGCTTAAATCACATTACTGTAAGAATAATTGTTACCATATGATTCAACTCGTCAGTCAATCGAAGTGAATAGCAAGACATATTGCGTATTCCAGGCAATGTTTATAAAATCGGACCGGATAATGAATTAGTCGTTATATGGAGTCAACCAAGAGACAAAGGCAAAACTAGTACCGCCGGTATTAGTCTAATTTTGTCAATTGATGTCCCCATGCACGACCTTAGCCCCTTCTTTATATTTACATTTCATTTTTTCTTAGGCCCCTTCTCTTAAATTGGAACAGGGTCTCCAAAGGTCTTTGTGCAGACGGAGACAACTTTGTTTATTAGTGAGTGTTTTGATTAAGATAAACATCCAGCTTTTTCCAATGGATATTGGCAATGTTTATTTTAGAAATAACTTAGTGGACGAGGATTTAATTGGCAATGTTGATTTTTTGAACGATGCATCTCTGTTTGACAACAATCAAATGGACCATGGTTCAGTTGTAATTTCAGTTCCATATACTTTGGTCCACGGAAAACCAAATAATTTTGTATATGTGAATGAAACAATATTTTGCCCAATCACTATCGAGAACACTACAAGGGATGCGTTAATGTTATGGTCGGTTATGATATATGATTCTAAACTGAAAAACTCTTTTACCCTCTCTCTGATGAAACCTCTCACACCTGATTCCGATGCGGATTACGTCAATTCTTTTCTAGAAGGTTTTGAGATGGAAGACAGGGTTTTGAGACATGATAATATTTTGACCATCTGGTTATCCTGTAAAGGAAGTTTCAAAGGCCTGCACACAACATGTGTTGAGTTTACACTTAACGATGAGATCATCCGGCGGTTTGGATTTGTTGTGGCGGAAGATTAGTTCTCACGGTCATGATTTATAGACACAATAGACCCAGGACCCTAATCCCCATGATTTATAGACACAACAGACCCAGGACCCTAATCCCCAGACCCGTGAGAAGTTTTCCGATTGTAACATATTCAGGTTTTTCGGAAGCTTTTATAGGTGTTCATGGTGTTGACGAGAAGGAAGGGTATGGCGTGTCGTCGTGGTTTAATAGAATTGAGGCGAGTGTGGTAGTGGAGGTTGTGGTATTCTTGATATCTTAGGGGACATGTGGAAAACAGATAGGGGTGATAACACCATACGACCCACAGGATGAAATGATAAGAGAGGGAATTAAAATATTTGTTTGGCAGGGGTTGGATATTAAGGTGGGGAAGGCGGAGTCCTTTAAACCCCAAGAAATGGAAGTCATTATTTTTTCCAACGTGCGCTCTACAATGAAATACAACGATCTTGACAAGAGAGATGGAATACATTCTTGATATTTAATGTTGACTAAACTTTTAAACAATAACATTCATGACTCTACAAAAATAATCAAGCTCCCGATACCATAAACATGTATGACAATTTGAAATTTCACTATCTCCATCTAAACACCATCCCCTCTTTTCAAAACGAATGGCGTGATCTTGTTCTTCGCAAATTGTGTTGATTTTTTTTTAAAGTAATCCGGTTGTTAATCCACATTTGACTTAATACCTTATCAACTTTATCTCTACAATCTCGCACATTCCAATGCCTTGCTCTTGAATATTTCATGGAATTCAAAAGTTTTAATCCTTCTTGACTTGCTCTTGAATCATTCCGTACACATATGTCGCCTCTAAATGTCCCTTGTCAACCGCCATTTTCAAAAGCTCTAGCCCAAATTGGACATTAACTTCCTTAAAATACTCAATCTATAAAAAAAAATCATTGTAGTTAATTAAAAGTTTGAATGATAATATTAATCAAAGAGTGTAAGATTAGAAGTGGGTTGTCATCTTTGTACATCGAATTTTACACAACCCTAAACATATATAAATATTTTTAATTAGTCTTACCATTCCTTGTCTGAATAGTGACTCAGGATTTCGTTTTTTAAAGCGTGAGTTAAGAAAAAATTCGCTCTTTGACTTGGTTTAAACTAGTGAGGAAGTGCAAATTTGTCGAGTGAAATATGTTGAAAAATATAGTCATCTTTTGTAGATTCGAGAAATTCCTTACAACTGTATAACAACAAAATTAACTGGTTAATAAGCTAATACTTAAACTTGAGAATAGATACATGATATTTTGTTACCCTATAGTCCTATACATACAATAATATTAATAACATATTTTAACAAAAAGTGTGTTGGCTTGTTGTTTGCACATAAAAACTTGTTTACTATACAAAAACATCAAAAGAAATTGTGAACAATAAAACCGAACTTAAGTTGAAAGAAAAACAACGTCTAGAAAATCAAGAAAATAGATTATGAGATTAGGAGACTAACCTTAATTTGGCGTTAAAAAGATCCGTGAAAGAAGACAAGAAGACGATGCAACTCGGGCAAGAACGTCAATCAAAAGATCCTTTGGAAGCGATCCGATTGTCGTTGTTGATAATTTACCGACTCGTGTCTCTTCATGTTTACGGACACTCAAGCTCTTGGTGATTTTTCTTGTAATGCACATTGTTAGAAGTTTCAAGAAAACAATAAACTACCGGATGATAATAACAATGGGCGTTCCAAGAAAAATCACGAAGAGCTTGAGTGTCCGTAAACATGAAGAGACACGAGTCGGTAAACTATCAACAACGACAATCGGATCGCTTCCAAAGGATCTTTTGTTTGACGTTTTTGCCCGAGTTGCATCGTCTTCTTTCACTGATCTTTTTAACGCCAAATTAAGGTTAGTCACCTAATCTCATTATCTTTTCTTGATTTTTTGGACGTTTTTTTTTCTTTCAACTTAAGTTCGGTTTTATTGTTCACAATTTCTTTTGATGTTGTTGTATAGTAAACAAGTTTTTATGTGCAAACAAAAAGCCAACACTTTTTGTTATAAAATGTTATTAATATTATTGTATGTATAGGACTATAGGGTAACAAAATATTTTGTATCTATTCTCAGGTTTAAGTATTAGCTTATTAACCGGTTAATTTTGTTGTTATACAGTTGCAAGGAATTTCTCGAATCTACAAAAGATGACTATATCTTTTAACATATTTCACTCGACAAATTTGCAGTTCCTTACTGGTTTAAATCAAGTCAAAGAGAGTTTTCTTTCTTAACTCACTACTTTAAAAAAGGAAATCTTGAGTCACTATTCAGACAAGGAATGGTAAGACTAATTAAAAATATTTATATATGTTTAGGGTTATGTAAAATTCGATGTACAAAGACGACAACCCACTTCTAATCTTACACTCTTTGATTAATATCATCATTCAAACTTTTAATTAACTACAATGATATTTTTTTTATAGATTGAGTCTTTTAAGGAAGTTAACGTCGAATTCGAGCTAAAGCTTTTGAAAATGGCGGTTGACAAGGGACCTTTAGAGGCGAGATATGTGTACGGAATGATTCTTCTTTTAGGCGGGGATCAACCAAGTCAGGAAGGATTAAAACTTTTGAATTCCATGAAATATTCAAGAGCAAGGCATTGGAATGTGCGAGATTGTAGAGATAAAGTTGATAAGATATTAAGTCGAATGTGGATTAACAACCGGATTACTTTAAAAGAAGTCAAAACAATTTGCGAAGAACAAGATCACGCCATTCGTTTTGAAAAGAGGGGATGGTATTTAGATGAAGATAGTGAAATTTCAAATTGTCATACATGTTTATGGTATCGGGAGCTTGATTATTTTTGTAGAATCATGAATGTTATTGTTTAAAAGTTTAGTTAACACTAAATGTCAAGAATGTATTCCATCTCTCTTGTCAAGATGGTTGTATTTCATTGTAGAGCGCACGTTGGAAAAAATAATAACTTCCCTTTCTTGGGGTTTAATATCCGACCCCTACCAAACAAACGTTTTAATTCCCTCTCTTATCATTTCAGTCTGTGGGTCGTATGGTGTTATCACCCCTATCTGTTTTCCACATGTCCCCTAAGATCTCAAGAATACGACAACCTCCACTACCACACTCGCCTCAATTCTGTTAAACCACGACGACACGCCATACCCTTCCTTCTCATCAACACCATGAACACCTATAAAAGCTTCCGAAAAACCTGAATATGTTACAATCGGAAAACTTCTCACGGGTCTGGGGATTAGGGTCCTGGGTCTGTTGTGTCTATAAATCAATGACCATGAGAACTGATCTTCCGCCGTAACAAATCCAAACTGCCGGATGATCTCATCGTCAAGTGTAAACTCAACACATGTTGTGTGTAGGCCTTTGAGACTTGCTTTACAGGATAACCATATGGTCAAAATATTACCAGGTCTCAAAACCTTGTCTTCCATCTCAAAACCTTCTAGAAAAGAATTAGAAAAGAATTGACGTAATCCGCATCGGAATCAGGTGTGAGAGGTTTCATCAGAGAGAGGGTAAAAGAGTTTTTTGGTTTAGAATCATATACCATAACCGACCATAACATTAACACATCCCTTGTAGTGTTCTCGATGGTGATTGGGCAAAATATTGTTTCATTCACATATACAAAATTATCTGGTTTTCCGTGGACCAAAGGATATGGAACTGAAATTACAACTGAACCATCGTCCATTTGGTTGTGTTGTCAAACAGAGATGCATTGTTCAAAAAATCAACATTTCCAATTAAATCCTCGTCCACTAGGTTGTTCCGAAAATAAACATTGCCAATATCCATTGGAAAAAGCTGGATGTTTTTCTTAATCAAAACACTCATAATAATCAAAGCCGTCTCTTCTTGCACAAAGACCTTTGGAGACCCTGTTTCAATTTAAGAGAAAGGGCCTAAGAAAAAATGAAACGTAAATATAAAGAAGGGGCTAAGGTCGTGCATGGGGACGTCAATTGACAAAATTAGACTAATACCGGCGGTACTAGTTTTGCCTTTGTCTTTTGGTTGACTCCATATAACAACTAATTCATTATCCGATCCGATTTTATAAACATTGTCCGGAACACACAATATGTTTTGCTATTCACTTCGATTGACGAGTTGAGTCATATGGTAACAATTATTCTTACTGTAATGTGATTTAAGCCTAAGGCTACAATTCTACAACCCATTTAATATACAGTTTTATAATCTACCCAACTAACAGTGATAAACTTGGATTTTTATTTCATTTGAAAAAAATGTAACAGTCATCTTCTCCATTAATTAACCCGAACAAGAACACCCACCCAACACCACCACTGTTATTGTTATGTTTGTTAATTAGTGCAGTAGTTTCTAAAGAAACAAGAATAGATCGATTGGAAATAAAAATATACCGATCGAGGTTAGGCGATTCCGTCGTGAACTCTGCTGTTAATTAGTACCTGCTAATTCCTGTAAACCCTAGATGACACTAAAGAGGAGTTATTCAGAAGACGAAGAGATTATTTTTGGCGAGATATTTTGCCTGTGGGAGGGAGGGAGAGAGAGAGATGGAAGTTGAAGATGTGAGAGTATAGAGGGATTTACTTTCCTTTTGTTTTATATATGGGAAGATCTATCCCCACACCCTCTAAACCACTTAAGTTTCAAACACTGTTTCAATTTTGTGATTCTTTTAAAAATATTAAATTTTTTGAAGTTAAATAGCATACAAAAATAGAAATATATGGAACCTTGTTATGTCTAATTCTTTTCAAGGTAATGACATTATTAAAGAATGTATTCTTAAAAAGTCTATTAGAATAAACTCATGTTTTACACAGATTGAATAAAGAAAAAAACAAATAGTTTGTACTGAAAGTATGCGAATTATAATATTCTTGAGAAGCTTTTCAAATGTTAGAATAAATTTGTGTCATGTATGATCAAAATGTATGACGTTTACCAAGCTTATATATATTAACTTAAGACATTATATAATTATATGTATAAATATTTTTTGGTATATAAAATCATATCTATTCAAGCAATGTAATACACGAGGGTTTTTAAAGATATAACTTTTTTATTATTTGGTTTATTACCGTTTAAATACCAACAAAACATCATCTTAATGGAAAGAATAACTTGATAACTTTTTAAAAACTACCGTACTACACTATTAAAATTTTTTCTTGGAAATCTATCAAAATTCCAAAAATATCTCCCGCCCTTCCTTGTGTATCATTTACTCTATCAAATCAAGTATTAACCATTTGCAGTTGATCATTTACCCTAACCCCTATCAGTTGCCGTTCAAAATAATAAAAAATAAACCCCTGTAATCCTCCTTGAAAGAGGATTGAATTTGCTTATCTGCAAAAAACATATTAAAACTGAATAATAAAAAATAAACCCCTATCAGTTGCCATTCAAAATAATAAAAAAAAATTTGCTTATCTGCAAAAAACATATTAAAACTGAATGAGTCTAAACTTTTTCTAGCATTATTAATGTATTATTCCTCATCATTGGTATCTTCATCACTTTCTGATGATCTGAAAATCTTCGTTCTTTTTGGCTTAGATTTGACTGCTTCTTCTTCCAAGATTCGAGCAACAAGTCCTAAATCAGCCGGAATGTATTTGTCCCAGCTAAATCTCTCTGTCACTTTTTCATCGTCTTGATTAACAAGATAAGCTTTCTTCTTTCCGTATTCAATAGCGCGGGATGATGATGGTTGTTGAACAATCTGATGAAAAATTGATTTTTGATAATAATCGTTCTTTCCAAACGGATCTTGTCTTCCGGTTGCTTCTTTATTTTTACATTCTCGTTTAAAATGCCCCTTTTTCTCTGCAACGAAAGCATGTAACCTTTGAATTGTCAAACCCTAACGGTGATGTAGCAATATCACGAAGATCATCTCTTCCGGTGATTTGTGTGAATTTTTCTGCTCTTCTTACAACACTTACTAAACACCACTTGATGTCCATCAAATCAAGTTCCTCAACATCAATCTGGTCATAATCCTCTTTAGTAAGCATTGGATTTCCAATTCTTCCAGCAACTAAGCTTTCATACGACTCTAACATAGTAACAAGTGATGCTATGTGTTGCTTAGCCACTTCTGGAGAGAGATTTTGACCATTTTGAATATTCAATGTAACATTGCATTGCAGATTTGTTGAACTCTGTCTTTGAGAACTTGATGTTGTGAAATTCGGATAAAAACTTGAATACGATGATGAATATCCACCATTCTGAGTTGTAGTGCTAAAATTCGTTCTAGAAGAACTATCAGCACTGAAAGTAGTTTTAATCTTTGGACTCGGAGTAGTCTCAAATTTGCTTCCTCTGTAATATAGACTAACATCTTTTTGAGCATTTGGATTATTCATGATAGCAGTTTTCTAAATATCCAATTCATGTTCTTCTATCTTCTGAATGAACTTACTCAAATTCATACTTTCAGATTTTCTCATATGTTTCAAAATCAACAAATATGTTCCCCATTTATTCTGTGGTAGAGCATCAGCAAGCTTATCAACCCATTCATCATCTTCTTTCTTGATCTCCAATCTTCTCATTTCCTGAACAAGATGACAATATCTATCGATAGTCTTCTTAGTCGTCTCATCTTCAAAAGCTACAAACATATCAAAAGATTTCTTTAGTAATGCACGTTTATTTTTTATCATATCAGCACTTCCCTTAAACTTCTGAATCAATGCCAACCAAATTGATCTAGCAGTTTCCTCATGTTGAAGCAAAACAAAAATATCTTCTTTAACAGCTTGTTAAAGAATGCTAATCATCATCTATTCACTTGTGTATTTTAACTTCTCGTGCGCTGAATATTCACTTAAAGGTTTTTCATTTCCACGATCATCTATCGGTTTAACGTAATCTACATCTAACGAGCACCATGCATCAAACTTTTAAGCTTGCACCAAGTTTTCAAACCTATTCTGCCATCCTTTAAAATCCTCAATGTACATAAGCTTCGGAGGCTTTTGAAAAGTTCCCGTTTCATTTTCGATTTCAATAGTTTCGGCAGCTGTGACTGGGGCAGCTGGAGTAGTAGCAAACGCATTGTAAAATTCTTCTTCCATGTTTCGGTTTTGAAATTTCACAAACTCAACCCTTCAAACGAAATGAATCCAATCAAGCGAAATGACTTTGGAGCGAAATGGATTTTTAAACGAAATGACCTACTGGATAACTTCGTACGAAATGGCTCACGTGAAATGAATACTTTCAAACGAAATGGATGATTTCGTGCGAAATGGACCTAAAAACTCATTTCGTGCGAAATGAAAGTGCTTTCAAATGAAATGGGCAGATTCAAGCGAAATGGATACCTGGAAGTCCAATTCGTGCGAAATGGAAGACAATTTTCACACGAAATGGGCTATTTCGTACGAAATGCTGCCGATGTCATACTTTCGGCCAGATTTTTTGTCAAAATGATCAGGTTTTAGGTCGATTTTAAGTCTGATTCTTTCAAGGATTGTTTAAAATAGTGCCACACGTTATATGTGAATTCAATCCATTTTAACCGTAAAATCTTGTTAATTTTGAAAAAAGAAGGTGTAGAAGTAAGAAATTTTGGTGAAATCAGACTGATTTGTTAAGAACTCTTCCTCCTGAGCTCTGATACCACATGTAGGATCGTTTGCACGACCAAAAAAAGTCGTTCAGAAGAGTTCTAATCAATACGAGAGCGGAAACAAACGTATCGACTTGAAATCGGCTAGATTTACACACAAAATCACTTTTAATGTCTTGTATATTGATTTGTTGGTGCATCCGTCTGTCGTCTACGTCTTGTATCGAGTGTTGCGTAGAATAGACTAGATCAGGGCACGGAATCCAAGATATTGTGTTTAGAGGTGATTCCGCTCCAAATGACATCTTGTCATTTGGAGCGAAACCCCATTAGATTCTGATTCCGCTCGAGAGGTCATAAGTTCTGATTTCGCTCATAAGGTCTAGTTCTGATTTCGCTCTTGTTGTAAATGCTGATTCCGCTCCTAATGATCATGCATGTTGGAGCGAAATCAGGACAACTATATATAGGATGTCAGTTGGAGCGAAATCAGATATAGTTTTAGGGTGATTGTCTTCCGGTGAGCCACGAAGTGCTGCTGAAGTGTTGAGTCAAGTGTAAACGTCGTTCAATCAATAGAATCAACAATTAAAGGTGAATATTCGGTGAATTGAACCTGATTTGTTTGTTTCCGCCGCTCAAATTAGGAATAGTTCTTCTGACAGACTCAATTGGGTCCGAATCCGATCCTACAAGTGGTATCAGAGCTAAGGAGGAAGAGCTCTTGCCAATTCAGCCGAAAATTCTGTTTTTCTACACCTTCTACACTTACTTTTGAAAATTGACCGGGAAAAAGTTGTCTAATTGATCTGATTTTTATACATGTTGCTTGGAATTAGTATCTGACAAAGCCTTGAAAGTTTTAACAAGTAATTCGAATTAAATCTTGACATTTTGCTAATTCCGCTTGAAACAGGTTCGAGAAAACATGACGTCACATTTGATTTCGCTCGAAATTGTAGTTTGATTTCGCTCAAAATCGTAATTCCGCTCCAAAGTCATTCTGATTTCGCTCCAGGAAACATCATGATTTCGCTCTAGAACACCTTGCGATTCCGCTCCTGGAAACATAGTGATTTCGCTCCTGATCACTTAGTGATTTTGCTCCTAATCACTTGGTGATTTCGCTCCTGATTAGTTGTTGATTCCGCTCCGAACAGTGATCCTACTAATATTGTTGATTTCGCTTGAACCAAGGCTAGTTTTGTGAAATTTTAAATCTGAAAAATGGATGAAGAATTCTACAACGCATTCGCTACTCCGGTGACCCCGATCACTATTGCACAGAACACAATGCTAGAAAACGAAACGGGAACAATGCAAAAACCGCCCAAACTCATAAACATTGAAGAATATAAAGGTTGGGAAGGTCGTTTCGAAAACTGGGTACAAGCTAATTACCTAGACGCTTGGGAGTGTGTTGAGACGAAGTATGTGAGACCGTTAAATGACGATGAAGAGGAAGTTGCGATCAAGGATATGAGTGCAGATGACAAAAAGAAGTACAAAAATGAGAAAATGATGTTAAGTCTGCTACAACAAGCTGTGAAAGAGGATATTATGGTCTTATTGCAACATAACGGAAGTTCTTATTCTATATGGAAAGCTCTTAGATCAAAGTTTGTTGGTAGTCAGGAAATGATCAAAAACAAGAAATCACTCTTGAAGAAGGAATTTGATCTGTTTCGTGGATTGAAGAATGAGAGTACAAAGCAGATTATAGAAAGATATTGCAATTTGTTGGTGAATATGAAAAGGGTAAGCATCAACAAAGACAATGAAGAACTGATAGAGAAGCTAGCAGATGCATTGCCACACGAAACATGGGGCACATACTTGATGATGCTCAGGAACAAGAAAGGATTTAGCACGTTAACCTTGAGCAAATTCATTGAGAAGTTGGAAGCTCAAGAGATGGAGCAAAGAAAGATTGTTCGAATGAAAGATTTCGACGGTGAACAGGATATTGGGTTGTACTACAAAGCAGGGGTGAATGAGAAATCTACAAATTTATCTCCAAAAGTGGAAACTACTTACAACGCCAAGAATTCAACCGGAAGTTCATCAAAAGGATCAAACAGCAACACAAGTTTCTCATCATTTCCTTCGTTTGATCCGAACATTTCAGCAACAAAGAATGGGAGAAAACTTCAATGCAATATTGTATCAAATCTTGAGAATGGTCAAGATTATTCAGATGAAGTTGCTAAAAATCAATTTTCTTTATTGGGAATGGTTTTAGAATTTTACAGTTGTTTTGTTGCAGGTCGTATCGGGAATCCAATGCTAACAAAGGAGGATTACGACCAGATAGATGCTGAAGAGATGGAGCTGATGGACATAAAATGGTGTTTGGCCAGCGTGTTAAGGAGAGCTGAGAAATTCAAGCAGATCACAGGGAGAGATGATCTTCGTGAGGCTAATGTTTCTACTTTGGGTTTTGACAAATCTAAAGTCACTTATTTTCGTTGCAGGGAGAAAGGTCACTTCAAGAGGGAGTGCACCAACCGCGAAGCAAGTGGAGTTCAGAATCCTTTCAACAACAACAATGATTACTACCGAAAAGCCATCTACCATCAAGTTGCTCAACAACCATCTCAACAACATCAACATCCAGCTCAAACTGCACATGAAAGAAATGTGATTGAAGATTCTGGAAAGAGAGCTTGTGTGGTTAATCAAGATGAAAAGAAACCATTCAACTGGGATAAATATGTCTCAGCTGATGGAAAAGCTTGTGTGATTGATCAAGATGATGAGAAATTACCTGAGGGTTTTAGCTGGGAGAATTTCACTTGGGATGATTATATTCCTGATTAAGCCACAGCCCATACAGCTCACAAAGCTTTTGTTGCAAGAATTGAAGAAGACAGTGATGATGATGGAACTGAGTATTATGCGAGACAAATTGCACAACATCTGAAGATGATGGCAGAAAGCGACAGTGAAGATGAGAAGGCAAAGAAGAAAAGAAAAAGGTAAAGACACCTGTTGGTGCACTACATCTGTCGACTTCATCTTGTATCGAGTCTTAGTTTGCATTGTATAGATTAGGGCATGATTTACGAGAAAATAGGAGAATATATGAGTATTAGAGGCTGATTTCGCTCATAAGGTTTTAAGTATGGGTTTCGCCCATGTGAACATGGTGATTTCGCTTTTGTGTACATGTGGTCATTGGGGCGAAATCAAGACCCTATATATAGGTGTCCATGAGCGAAATCACATAACAGTTGTACGAATTCCATGCCGAGGTGCTGCCGGTGTGAAGACTGCTTGTATTCGTGATCTTATCAATACAATCAGTAGTTTAAGTGAAGAATCAGCTGTTTCTAGCTTTGTTTTGTGTTATTCCGCACCTGAAACAGAGTAGGACACCTCTGAACGACTCATTCGGGTCAGGTCACCGATCCTACAATTGGTATCAGAGCTCAGGAGGAGGAGTTCTGCAGAGATTAGCTGGAATTCATCTTGTTTTCTTTCTTCTACACCTTCTTTCATCATTTCAGGAAGTTTTATCGGACAAAACCGGATCAAAATTTCACAGACTGTGCGTAATTGGACATAGACAAATCCCTAAAAGTTTGAGACCTAAATTCGGACTAAAAATGGACTAAAATTGGACCCGAGTTAATTTCGCTTATATGGACACCTGGTGATTTCGCTTATAGTACACATCAGATTTCGCTCTTGGGAGACTTATTGTGGGATTTCGCTCCAGAATAGCAAGTAATTTCGCTCCAGTGTCACATAATCAGAGATTTCGCTCATATGAACATCTTGATTTCGCTCCAAGGGAATTAAGTTGCTAATTTCGCTCCAGTGTGCAAACAGGTATTTCGCTCCAAAAGTTTGTATCAGATTTCGCTTTTGTGTACCTTCTGCTGATTTAGCTTTTGAAGTTCATATCTAAAATTTCGCTCATATGTCACTGATTTTGAAAAACGTGTTAAGTCATCATGGATACCGAGTTCTACAACGCATTTGCTACTCCGTCTAGTCCGTCCGTCATTGCTCAAGTTATGAATTTAGAAAATGAGACGGGAACCACTCAAAAGCCCCCGAAACTGATGATTATCGAAGAATACTACGGGTGGAAAGACAGATTCGAGAACTGGGTTCAGGCTAACCATCTTAGGTCGTGGGAATGTATCTTGAAGAAATATGTGTTGCCTCGAACAGAATTGCAGGTTACCAAAAATTTATCAGAGTTTACTGATCAAGAACGGGTCATGAAAGCCGAAAAGATGATGATCAGTCTGCTTCAGCAAGCCATCAAAGAAGATATCTTCATATTGCTTCAGCACGACAAAACTGCAAAATCAATCTGGGATGCACTTAAAGTTAAGTTCGAGGGTAGTGAGAACATGATAAAAAGCAAGAAGGCACTACTAAAGAAAGAATTTGATCTGTTTAGCAGTCTACCAGGTGAAGACACTAAGAAGCTGATTGAACGCTATTGCCACTTAGTGCGATCCATGTCAATGCTGAGTATTACAAAAGATCGTGAAGAGTGGGTAGACAAGCTAGCCGATGCGTTACCGCAGAAAGAGTGGGGAACGTATTTGATGATTTTGAAAATACGGGTGTTTATGATGGGCTAACGATTTCTCAGTTTATTGAAAAGATTGAGAGTCAGGATTTGGAACAGCAAAAGATCGCTAGGATGAACAGTCCAAGTGGTCAACAGGACGTAAAGATGTATTACAAAGGTAGTGTTCCAGTTTTGGAAGCTGACAGAAGTCCGAAGATACAAACTGCATTTAGTGTTGGGGATTCATCAGAAAAAGCTGATCAGGGTTCTAATAAAAGCAGCAGTGGATTCTCATCATTTCCAAGTGTCAATCCTAAAGAGTCAAATACAAGATTTCAGTCTCAGAGCACAAAGACAGGAAATGGTTACGTAATTCAGTGCAACATCGCTCTAAATCTTCCGGAGGGTCAAAATTTTTCGGAAGAAACTGCTAAAGACCACATGGCTATACTTGGTTCTGTGTTGTTATCTTATGAGGGTCTAGTTGCTGGTCGGATCGGAAATCCTATGCTCACCAAGGAGGATTACGATCAAATAGACGCCGAAGAGATGGAACTAATGGATATCAAATGGTGTCTAGCTAGTGTCCTTAGACGTGCTGAAAAGTTCAAGACAATTACCGGGAGAAATAACTTTCTTGATGCTCATGTTTCTACTTTAGGTTTTGATAAATCTAAAGTTACTTGTTTTCGATGCAGGGAGAAAGGCCATTTCAAGCGAGAGTGCAAGAACAGGGAAGCTAGTGGTGCTCAGAATCCGTTTGGAAAAGACGATTACTACCGGAAAGCCATTTATCAGCAGGTTGGTAATTCACAAGACTCACAGACGGCTCATGGTAGAAAGATTGAGGATTCCAAAAGAGCATGTTTAGTAGACTTCAACTGGAACAACTACATATCACCTGAAAGCAAAGCATGTATAGTCGATCAAGATGATGAAAGACTACCTGAAGGCTTCAGCTGGGATATGTTCGTTGATGAAAAAGGAGAATTCAAAGCTTTCATCGCTAAGATTGTCAGAGAACCAGACATGTTTGCCACCTGGATGAAGTCTATTGGAGAGACTGTGAAGAGCGTGGATGAAGAGTCTGTTGTTTCTGATAAGAGTTCAGAAAGTGCTGATGAAAACTCACAGAGTTCAGATGAGAGTGTACAAAATGATGCAAGCTCAGAAAAGGAAGTTGTCTTTGATCAAACACCATCTGATTCTGGTTTATCAGATGCTAGTTTTGAAAAATCTGTACAGTTTGATCAGTCACCTCCAGATGATAGCAGTAGTGATGATGAGGAAGAGAAACATATCAATGTTGCTAAATCTCATCTTTCTCCTGAAAGTTTTCATTTCTATTTTGCAGATCGTATGGAGAAACTGAAGGAGAAATGAGCTGCTAAAGAACAACAACAAAGGAATACTGAAGATGTTGTTCAGATTGAGAAAGTTGAAAGTGTGGCTGAGGAGATTGCTAAAGATGAGGAGATGGTTGAGACTAAGAAAGTGAAGGTAGAAGAAAAGGTGAAAGAAGAAGAAAAAATGGATGAAGTGGTGAAGACAATCGAAGTTGAAAAGATTGTTGAAGTTGTCAAGCCTTGCGAAAAGTGTTTGGAAGCATTGAAGGGTTGTGCAGCAAAGAATGAGATAATTGCTGAGTATGAGAAGAAGAAAGAGCAGTTACTGTTCAACCTCAACTATGTGAAAGAATCTTATGATGTCTTGAACAAAACAGTAACTGGTCTTCAAAAGACAAACTCAGAAAGAGAACAAGCACTAACGATGATGAATGCTGTAATGATGACAAAGCAAAAAGCAATAAATTTTTACATCGAAGAGAGTGCTAAGTGGAAGCAACAGTTGGAGACTAAAAAGATTGAAAATGAGAGAATTAGACGTTTGTTACAAAGTTATTCTAGTTCTGATTATCTCATTGATCATATTTACCCAACTGTTACAGGTATGGAAGCTTTTCAAGACGACAAACCGAAGAAAAAGGATAATGGTAAGAAACTGACTGTTAGCTATAACAAGTGTCCGCCTCCGATTTGGGAAGGGTATTTTCCTAGAAAACCAAACGAGGAGCAACTTGAAAAAGCAGTCAATATAAAGCTAAAACCGACACAACTGATGAATTACCAGAAAACATTGATGTTATGTTTACCTCGTCTGACACTGATCATGAGTGTGAGTTAATAAAAAAGGTGGTCGATTAGGTGTTGGATACTGATGAGGAGTCCGAGTCAAAGTCTGAGTCTGGAGGGTCAAATTCGTCAATCAACAGTCAAAAGTCATCGGTCAAACGGTCTTATAGTAAAGAGTTTCTATTATCAAAAGAAATTTGAATGATGAAACATTTGAAGTAGCATACACTTTAAATGATTCTGACAAATTATACTCTGACAAAGAGTTTCCAATAAGAAGTGTTCGTTTTGACATGATCAAAAAGGTTTTCAAAATGACAGAAATTAATATTTCTGAAATAAAAGATTTAAATCTTACTGGAAAACCTAAAAAATACACTTCAAGAGTTCAACAACGTTTAAACAAGAAAAAAAGTTACAATTCTGGTCCTGGTTTTCAAAATAAACCTAACCAAAATCGTAGCTACAAAAAGAAAGGTTTAGGATTTATTCCACCAGAAAATCATAAAAATGTGAAAATTCTAAAACAAAAACAGAATTTGTGTCAGGAGGAAGTGCAGAAGAGGAACAGAAGAAACCGTTCTGGAGACAATCAAATCAGGAGTTTATTGCTGAAAAGAAAAGAAATGGAACTGAAATGTTTCATTCAAAGGAAACTCTGTTACAGATGCAATGAAGCTGGTCACATTGCATGGAACTGTCCGAAAAATGCAAAACTAAACAGGGAGTTTCTAAGAAGTTGAAAGAAAAAGTTGTTGATGTTGAACCACCAATCGAGAAATTTAAAATTTTTGAAAATTCAACTTATGAGATTGGTGAGTGTTCTAAAAAGACTTTTTACAAAAAGAAAGAAAAAGACAACCAAATGTGGGTTGTTAAGAAAGTTGATGAGAAAGTCGGCGATGAATCTGGTTCCACAAAGCCAGAAGAGCCACAGGTTGAAGTGAAAATTTCAGTGAATGATGATGAATTTCCATCACTGAAGTTTGAAGAGGTTAAAAAGAAGGTTGGCAAAGTTGATATCTCGAATCAGTTTTACAACGAGAAAACTAAGTTTGATGTCGAGAAAACATTCAATGGGAATGTAAAGAAAATTTTTGGGAAAATGTTGAATGGGAAAGCAAAGGGGGTTAAAGACTTTTATGCAACTAAAAAGGCAACATACAATCCCACTGCGCAAGAATTGAAAACCATCAAGTCTGAAAAGACTTGGATGGAAGTTTGTTTCCCTTAAAGTCTTAGGACTATGCCGGAGATCCCAAGTTTGTAATCGTGGATCAGGAATCGACATCTTTCATGATTAATAAGGTTGTGATGAAAATGTTTGAAATTGTTAAAATTTTACAGGTTGAAGGACTACGCCGGAGCTTCCAGGTTGGTAAGTGTGAAGCAGGAATCGGCATTCTGATTGGTAAAATGATTCATGTAGATGTAACATTCCTACAAGTGGTATTGTTTGTGATCTTACAAGTGGTACAGAGGTTGCTTGATTGCAAATGGTAAATCAGGGACATTAAGTTGTACTTGATTTACTAACATGATAAAAAATAGACAAGATGAAGAAACATATCCCCGTATTTTACAAGTGGTAAACCTTCATGTGGTAAAAACAAATTCATTTTCCAGAAAAATCATTTTGATTAAAACAAACTTAAGTGTTTTGAAATCTAAATGAGAAAATGGTTTGTGAAAGGGGGAGTTCAGATTGTTTATGCCTAGTGGATGGCGAATTGATGCAATTCAATGTCAGTTGTCAAGTTTTTTTTTTACAGTTTGGTTTTACAATTGGGTAAAGCGTTTAATTGTGTTCAAATTTATTTTTAATGTGTTAGAATTTTAGGGGGAGTAAAACTTTTCAGAAAATCCAAAAACATTAGAAAATTTGAAAAAGCCAAAAACATTGAAAATTTAAAACGAGTTTTGTTGTGAAAAAAGGAAATGATAGTACATCAGTAGACTGTCACAACATGCTAAAGATTTGGAAAGTTAAAATGTGATAAACAATCTCACTGTGGATGTGTCAGTAGATTTTTACACATTTAGTAAATTGTGACGAGATATAAATATAAAATTCAAACTTGCTTGTTCTGTGGGTTAACAACTTCTTGGATATATAGGTAACCCTTGAAATCTTGTTTGAAAGGTCCCTTATTCTGAGATACTAGGTCTTTATGCTCAGTGATATCTGGGGTATTATCCCGGGACTTCTGCTGTATGGAAGTACTGACCTAGTACCCGGATAATGCTTTTCGCAAAAGCTTTGAAATATAAGCTCGCTCTCAGCTAGCTGATGAAACAATAAAATTGATAGTCGCTGCTGTTGTAATCAAAAGATCCTCTAAAGGGGACACACCGAAAAGTCGAAGCCGTCATCTCTTTGCGTATACGCAAGTATCGACCTGAGCTCTCACGGCCCTCGCATTTATCCCTTTACAGATATAATCTGTGGTATACTCACCTGTAAGACTGAATATTGGGATCTGGATACGGGAATATATTCAAGAAGTAGGACACACGAATAAGGTTAAGTGCTTAAAATATTAACATCGTATCTCGGATCAGTTGAAGTTTGTGTGAAAATTTAAGTGGACAAATATATTAACAATCTAGGTGAATTGTTTAGAGCTTAAAATGTAATCAGCTTAACGGTGTTCGTGACATGTCTCGTAAACTGATATGATCCTCTTACGCAAACTCACAAAAATATTGTCTGTAAATATTTCAGTTTGTGCATTCTGTTAATTCTACAGTTGGTGTCATTTACTTTCTTTCAGAAAATTCAAAAAAGATTTTGTGTGTGTTTCAGCATAAATTTTGAAAAAGTCAAAAAGATTTTCGACAACTGATGATTGGAAAGCTGATTTTCAAAGTCTCAAAGTGCTAAACATGATGACATTGTTGTGAGGGGGAGAGTGTGCTTTGAATGTGAAAATATGTTTTTAAATCTAACAAATGGTTCATCATAGAGGAAGTTCTTATGAGAGGGAGTCGTTTGTTTATGTCAGTGTTGGTGCATACTTAATAATCAAATTGTTAAATGTGTAAATCTTAATTTGAAGTAGAGTTTATGCAGGAGTCAAATTGAGCCAGGTCATTCAATCCTGAGATCTAAATTAGACGAGAGCTAGGTTACGATACCTACGGACTCTGATTGAAGAAAGCCAAGTTTCTGATTCCTGTAGACGCTGAAGACAAAGTATGAGCCAGGCTATTGATCGTAAGCAGAACTAGAGCCAAGTTTCGATCTTGGAAATTAAAGACTCTGTGGAGAGAGCTTGAGCCAGGTTTCGATTCTGTGGACAAAGTTAAAGCCAGGCTGATCGATCCAGAAAACCTGTGTGATGGAAAGCCAGACAACGATACTGATACAGATGTTGCTGAAGAACAAAAAATACCAGCACATTGTTAGGGGAAGTCTGTTGATGAAGAGAAAGAGAGAAAAGCCCAGAGAGGATGATCAAGACTGAAGTTTGAGAAGACTCGATGGACGACTTGCCAACATCTGAGGGGGAGTCTGTTGGTGCACTACATCTGTCGACTTCGTCTTGTATCGAGTCTTAGTTTGCATTGTATAGATTAGGGCACGTTTTACGAGAAAATAGGAGAATATATGAGTATTAGAGGCTGATTTCGCTCATAGGGTTTTAAGTAGGGGTTTCGCCCATGTGAACATGGTGATTTCGCTCTTGTGTACATGTGGTCATTGGGGCGAAATCAAGACCCTATATATAGGTGTCCATGAGCGAAATCACATAACAGTTGTACGAATTCCATACCGAGGTGCTGCCGGTGTGAAGACTGCTTGTATTCGTGATCTTATCAATACAATCAGTAGTTTAAGTGAAGAATCAACTGTTTCTAGCTTTGTTTCTTGTTATTCCGCACCTGAAACAGAGTAGAACACCTCTGAACGACTCATTCGGGTCAGGTCACCGATCCTACAACACCGGTGAGTAGTTATGATGAGACAGTACCGGTGGTGAGAAGAAAAGTGAAAGAAATTCCAAAGTTCGAGATTAATGAAGAAGCTGTTGCAAAGAAGTGTTCAGTAATTTGTGAAAATTGTGAAGCAATGAAGAAACAAAATAGCTCTTTGATTCACAATATGAACAGATTGAAAGAATCTTATGATGTGCAGAACAAAGCGATGAACATGTACAATGATACAAGTGAAGAGCAAGCAACTGCGATGAAGACACTTCAAGGAGCGTTCATGGTCAAGCAAAAAGTTGTGAACAATTATATCGAGAAGTGTGCTGCTCTTGAACAGAAACTGGAACTTCATAGGATTGAAACTAAAAGAGTTAATCGTTTGTTGAAAAGTTACTCATGTTCGTCTTATGTCATTGACAGGATTTATCCGACAGCTGAAAGCTTCAAGGCATTTGAGGACAATGAAGTAACCGTAGAAAAGAAAATCTCAGAAGAAAAGAAAGAAGAAAAGACTCCAGTGAAAAAGACTAAAAAGAAGAAAGACACTGAAAAGACGACATCTGGTAAGAAATAAGGTGTCAGTTACAACAAGTGTCCACTCCCGCTGGAAAATGGATATTTGGCTAGAAATCCAAATGATGAAAGAGTCTAAAAGGCAACAAATTTACAGTGGGAGTCGGAGTCGTCAGTAAACTTGCCAGATAACATTGATGTCGTTTTTACATCGTCTGACACTGATCAACAATCTCAATTGATGAAGAAAGTCGTGGATCATGTGTTAGATAACGATGAGACAGAGGAGTCAAAGTCAGAGTCTTTGATAGAGTCAAAGTCTGAGTCAAGCACTCCGGGTCAAACAGAAAAAACAGGACAAAATAGTTTATGATAGAAATTTCCTGTTATCAAAATCTAATTTGGATGATGAACCGTTTAAAGTTGCTTACACTTTGAATGATTCTGACAAATTATATTCTGATGAGTAATTTCCAATAAGAGGTGTCAAAACTGAACTGATAAACAAGGTTTTCAAACTCACAGAAATTAATATTTCTGAAATAAAAGACTTATGTCTTAATGCAAAATCTAAAAAATACACCTCAAGAGTTCAATAGAAATTAAACAAGAAAAAAGGTTACAGTTCTGGTTTAGGTGTTCAAAAGAAATCTAACCATAACGGTAATTTCAAAAAGAAAGGTGTTGGTTTTACTCCAACAGAAAAACAGAAAAACGAAAAATATATTCGTGATTTTAAATCCAAGATGACATTTGTTTCAGGAACATCATCTGAAGAAGAAGAAAAGAAAGCATTCTGGAGGCAGTCAAACAATGAGTTCCTTGCAAAGAAGCAAGATGAAATGAAGAAGATGGCTGAGCCGAAGAAAGATACGAGAACCTGTTTCCAATGCAACACTGTTGGACATATTGCCAGAGATTGTTCTAAGGCAATAGCACCAAAACAGGGAGTATCTCGTAAACTGAAGAACAAAGTTATTGAGTTTGAACCACCACTTGACAGAACCAAATTGTTCAAAAATTCAATTTTTGAAACTGGTGAATGTTCAAACAAATTTTACAAGAAAAGAGCAAAATCTGATAATCAGAAATGGGTTGTTAAGAAAGCTGTTAAAAGCTCTAGCGATGATTCTGATAGGTCAAAATCAGAGGAGCTATCTTCTGGCGATGAAACTGACTCCATAAAGTCAGTTGAGCCACATGTTGTTTCAAAATGGGAAGCTATGTTGAAAGCTAAGAAGTCAGTGCCGATGGTGGATGATGAGAATTTTCCATCACTTTGGGCTGGAAATTATAAGAAGAAAATTTGTAAAGTTGAAATTTCTAACCAATTTTATTCTGATAATCAGGTTTTTGATGTGGAGAAGGCTTTTAACCCCAACGTAAAACATATCTTTGGTAAGATGATTGACCGAAAAGTCAAAGGGGTTAAAGAATTTTATGAGAAGAAGAGAGGAGGTAAGAAACTGAGTGTTGATAACTCGGTGACACCCAAGGCTGGTCAGGCTTGGGTGGATATTTTCTTCGACTAAAAACCTGACTTGCCGGAGATCCCAAGTTTGTAATCGTGGATCATGAATCGGCATCTTTCTTGAGAAGATTTATTCGGTAATGTCATCATACAAGTGGTAAGAGGTTTGATTATGCAAAATTGCACATGGTAAATCAAGGACATTAATTTGTACTTGCATTTTCCTACAATTAATTGAAAGACAATATGATGAACCGCATCCCCAAACTTACAAATAGTATACGTACAAGTGGTAAAATCAACCAAACTTATTTTCCGGAAAAACCATTTTGATTAAAACAAACCAAAGTGTTTTGAAATCTTAATGGGAAAATAGTTTGTTGATAGGGGGAGTTCTGATTGTTTATGCCAAGCGGATGGAGAATTGAGGCGATTTATATCAGTTGTCATGTTCTGTATAGTTTTGTTTTCAATTTCTTTAAATGTTTTTGAATTTTAGGGGGAGTAAGAAAATCAGAAAATCCAAAAACATTAAAAAATTCGAAAAAGCCAAAAAAATATGATAAAATGCAAAATGAGTTTTTGTTGCATAAAAGAGGAAATGATAATACATCAGTGGATTATCACAACACGCTAAAGAAATGTAAAGTCAAAATGTGATAAACAATCTCATTGCGGATGTGTCGGTAGGTTTTTACACACTTAGTAAATTGTGACGAGATATAAACCTAAAAATTCGAACTTGCTTACTCTGTGGGTAACAACTTCTTGGATATATAGGTAACCCTTGAAATCTTGTTTGAAAGGTCCCTTATTCTGAGATACTAGGTCTTTATACTCAGTGATATCTGGGGTATTATCCCGGGACTTCTGCTGTATGGAAATACTGACCTAGTCCCCGGATAATACTTTCCGCAAATGCTTGAAACACATCACCGCCCTCAGCAAGTTGATTAAACAATAAAATTGATTGTCACTGCTGTTGTAACAAAAGATCCTCTAAAGGGACACACCAAAAGTCGAAGCCGTCATCTCTTTGCGTATACGGAAGTATCGACCTGAGCTCTTACGGCCCTCGTAATTTAACCCTTTACAGATATCATCTGTGGTATACACACCTGTAAGACTGAATATTGGGATCTGGACGGGAGTATATTCAAGTGGTGGGACACACGAATAAGCTTAAGTGATTAAGACATTAATAGCGTATCTCGAAACAGTTGAAATTTGTGTGAAAATTTAAGTGGACAAACATATGGACAATCTAGGTGAATTGTTTAAAACTTAAAATGAAATTAAGCTCAACGGTGTTGGTGATGTGTCTCAAAATCTGATATGATCCTCTTGCACGAACTCACAAAAATACTGTCTGTAAATATTTTATTTCTGCATTTTGTTCTTTCAGAAAATCTAAAAAGATTTTAGTGTGTTTTAGCATAGATTTTGAAAAATTCAAAAAGATTTTCGACAACTGGTGTTGAAGAGTTGATTTTCAAAATCCCAAGTGCTAAACTTGATGAACTGGTTTGGGAGTGGTGAGTGTGAAAGATTTAAAGTTAAAATTTACATGTGGAAATCAAAAAGCTGTAAACATGTTTCTCTTGAAAGTGATTCATCAGAAACTAATTGATAGATCAGGTTGTGATAGGATCTACAAGTGGTGTCTAAATGCTTAAATGTTTATCATAAAACTTATGTTTGTAGTAGAGTTTTGCAGGATAAGAGCTAGGAAAAGTTTCTGAATTTATAATTCCAGACTGCGATCCCAGCTGATTGAGAGGGGGAGTCTGAATGACAAAGAGCTAGCTTCTGATCCAGAGATTATTTCTGCTGATTTAAGAGGGAATATATGTTGCTGCTGATGAATTTGAAGATGTCAACATCTAAGGGAAAGAGTTTATTGAAGACGAAAGAGAAAGAGAAGATAGAGATTGAGGATGCTTACAATGTCAAATATTTCAAAGAGAAGTTCAGAAGACTGATAAAGACTGAAGTGCGAAGACTCGACACTGAAGACTCCGTCAACATCCGAGGGGGAGTTTGTTGGTGCATCCGTCTGTCGTCTACGTCTTGTATCGAGTCTTGCGTAGAATAGACTAGATCAGGGCATGGAATCCAAGATACTGTGTTTAGATGTGATTCCGCTCCAAATGAGATCTTGTCATTTGGAGCGAAACCCCATTAGATTCTGATTCCGCTCGAGAGGTCATAAGTTCTGATTTCGCTCGTAAGGTCTTGTTCAGATTTCGCTCTTGTTGTAAATGCTGATTCAGCTCCTAATTGTCACACCCCCAATTTCCACGTGTCACCGGTGGGCCCGGTGGAGGGTATGGTGACGTAGTTGATGCATCATAGACAAACAACACAATATAATAATGCACAGCGGAAGCAGAAATAGATTCATTTCAACTTTAAATAAAATGTAATATTAAATATCACGAGTAGTTGAAACGGATCCACAGGCGGATCAAATAAAATAAGATAATTGTTCAACAGTTTTATTGTCGTCCGAGCTTGCGAGACTATTGTGGACGCTCTAGGAGACAGCCAGCCTAGTACGTGTAGTACCTGCACTTAACCTTTTGGGAAAATACGTCAGTTTACACTGGTAAATACAAATTAACTGACTCATTTTGAAAATGATTGAAAATTGATTTAAATGCACATGGCATAAAATATTTTTATAACTTGGGATAATTATGCAATATAAACTCGTAATGGATTTACATGTTACTCCGCGTTCAGTAGCCCGATCCGTAGACCGGGTTAAAGATTAATAGACACACCACAATATAGAGTTATACACTGACGGGTGTACGCCTACACCCCGTGCTCAGGTCGTGGCCATCTCGTAAGATGATGCCAAGGATATCCGGGACATGTTCATTAACCCCCCAAAGGCTTCAAGTAATAAAACACATTCAAAACAAGGTCATCTCAATGAATTCAACCACTATACGATTAAATGATTCGATGCCGGACCAAGCGGTATTTTATATACCTTACCCCAAGCCCGTATAGGGAAAATAAGTTAAAAGTATTTACCTTAGTAAGTATGAATCACAATTGGCAAGTGAGGGTAGCTTTTACTGGGCCTCCTATTCTGGAACAAAGGTTTATAATAACCTATTAGATTCCTAACGGGTCTTTATTTAAGCCTAAGCTTAGACCGGTTAGTTTAAAGACGATATGGTTCAAGCGCACGATTAAGCGAAGACCGGATAGAATGTGTTTTAGACCCGACAAGTTTGAATACTTGTATAATATGGGTATGCTAAATACATTCTGGATTTTGAGACAAAAATGATAACGTTTGACCCGTTTCGGTCAATTTATGCAAACTAGTTCATAAACCGAACCGAGCGCTAAAAGGGCGTTACGGGTAGCCAAAAGAGTCATATGCAAGTTCCCTGAGATAATATGCTTTAAATATGATATAATATCAGCAAGTTATGTTCCATTATGCCCCGAATGAATTTAAACTCAATTTATGCCTTATAAGGGAATTTTGGTCATTTAAAAGATTATAAAAGGGTTAAATTGGAAATCTGAGTTACAGGTCTGATTTATACAGTAAATATACTTAATTTGACATATTATAACAGTAGGGTATGACCCATATACAAAACTTATCATTTAAAATCAAACTATGCCCTTAGGGGTATTTTGGTAATTTCACAAGGGCTAAAAATGTCAAAACTGGAAATCTGAGTTCAAAAACTTATACTTACTGTTATTTTATAAAAATATGCTAAATACATCAGTAGGTATAATCCTTATATGTTTAATATGGGTATAACGCATACTATGCGTTAAAAACGCTTAGAAAGGCGATTTAGAGCCGTTTCCGGGTTTTTAAAAGAAAGCTGAGATTTTTATATTTCCAGAATGCTCAAAATAATTTATTTAACAAATAAAATCAGTAGAAAAAGGTTTGGGGATGCATAAAACTCATTTTATGGCTTAAAAGGTCAAAACCGGTATTAACCGAATCAACTTAGAGACCTATGATACGATAAGCCAAAAATTAAATAAAAATCTTCAAAAATCCCAAAATATTATATATCATCAGTGGGTAAAAAGTTTTACATCAAAAAGTGGCCTTAAATAGGTTATACGCTAAATGCGCCGTTTATTTAACATAAAGCTATAGTTTTACGATATTGGACATAACTCGAAATCTGGACCTCCAACTGATATCAAATTTTCGGTGCAAGTTTATAAATCAGTAATAAAGGTTTCTACTCTTTCATTTTTCCAAAAATCACGTTTTATAACAAAAAGGGCAAAATAGTCAACTTTAAGCATAATCGGAAACATGCATATGAATCGGTTAAGCATGGAATCAAGTTGTAAAAATTCCAGAGGGTTAATCATAATTATAAATGGTTCAAAATAAGCTCTAATGCAGATCTCAAACATGCATGCACGGATCCGAATCGAGAGTCAAAGAAAAAGTCGTTTTATAAGACTTTCGGTTCCGATCCAAGTTTATACTAAAGATTGTCGAGTTGATTATGATAAAACATATTCTTACATTCATTATAAAGTTATTTTTGATGAACAAACTGATTGCATGTCATCTACATTACCATTTATGCTATATTTTGTAAAAACAAGTTCTGTTGACTTTTTAAGAACAACTTTGACTCGACAAATAGCATACTTAGAGTGGAAATCAGAGAATACCCTTTTGAGGGTTTGTTTCCCACATAAATACCAACTTGTAGGTGCTTTCAATTTGAGAAATGACTGAGCCATTTTCGTTTAATCGAAAAGTCAAACTATATTTACGACGGATTGACTTTTGGCTAATAATCTATGCTAGAACGAATTAGAGAAGGTTATGGATGCTTACAAGAGTCCTAATGAAGCTAAGATAGCACTATGAAGTAGCCTTGTCGATCAGAAAGCTCCTGGAGATGCCTTGTGAATTTTTGAAAGTTGCTAGTGTTCTTGGTTGCTACACAAGTGCCCCCAAATGAGGAATTTGATCTGAATTTATGTTGTTTCAGGTGTTGTAAGAGAGCCACAGGTGTCCTAGCATGCATGAGGGTTGATTGGTGCATTTGGGAGGTGCTGAAAGCTGTCATCAACTCATAAAACCGACCCAAAAACAAAAATTCGCGAATTCTGTTACTGGCAAGGGGACGCGGCCTGCTTAAGGCTGCCCAGGCGGGCCGCCTGGGGTCTGCAGTCCCAAAACTTTGTTTAAATGTTGCAGTTTGGTCCCTGTTCTTTGCACGCGAGGTTTTTGCCGTTTATCTTGACTCGTAAACCCTCAAACTTGGTTTTTAGGAACCTTGGGACATTTACCAACATGGTAAAGTCCTCGGTTAACTTTGCGCTCACCCGAAAAGTCATGAAATTCGACGTTGACGCTTTTAACCCCTCAAGTACGGTTTTGGCCATAACTTTCTCATACGATAACGAAACTTCATGAAATTTTTACCACATATTCTAGCGAGTATATTCAAGCATTACAAACCTTCGGGGCTGCTAAAAGATCACTCAGAGGTATAAATTCAACATGTTGACACTTTTAGTCCCTGTAGTTTGTAATTCCTCACTTTCGTGCATTTTCCGCTTCGTATGTTCCATGATCTATCCGTTTAGGGTTATAAACACCATGTAGGGTTATTATAGAGTCTATTTATCCATTGTTGACACTTTGGACCCTTACGTTCCATAGTTTTCACTGTTTGTCAACTTTAGTCCCTCTAAAGTATGTTTTCTCATATGCAAAGCCTATGACACGTGTCAATGCATTACTGGACGTAAATTTTCGAGATGTTACATCCTCACCCCCTTAAAAGAAATCTCGACCTCGAGATTTACTGGAACAAATGAGGATATTTTTCCTTCATCGTGGATTCCACTTCCCACGTATATTCGGGACCTCTACGGGCATCCCACTTGACCTTGACAATAGGTACATGCTTCCTTCGAAGCTTCTTCACCTGTCAATCCTCGATCGACAATGGTTTTTCCACGAACTTCAAACTCTTATATATGTGTATATCTGTATGCGGTATAACCATTGATTCGTCAGCGAAACACTTCTTCAAATTACAGATGTGGAACACATTATGAATAGCGCTAAGTTCTTCAGGCAAGTTTAACTTATAAGCAACTGACCCGACACGTTCGACAATCTCGAAAGGTCCTATGTATCTCGGGCTTAGCTTGCCTTTCTTACCAAATCGCATCACCCCCTTCCAGGGCGATACTTTAAGCAACACCTTATCACCTATATCGAAGTGAAAATCTTTGCGCTTAGGATCCGCATAACTCTTCTGCCTATCCCTGGCAGCTTTCAAACGATCGCGAATCTGAACGATCTTGTCCGTCGTCTCAAAAACAATTTCTGGTCCTGATAGTTGGACATCTCCAACTTCTGCCCAACAGATGGGCGATCTACACTTTCTACCGTATAAGGCCTCAAAAGGCGCAGCTTTTATGCTGGAATGGTAGCTATTGTTGTAGGAGAATTCAATTAGTGGTAGGTTCCTATCCCAACTACCACCCAAGTCGATCGCACATGCACGAAGCATGTCTTCCAAAGTTTGAATAGTACGCTCGCTTTGACCATCAGTCTGTGGATGATAAGCCGTACTAAAATTCAAACGAGTGCCCAACGATTGTTGGAAACTCTTCCAAAAATGAGACGTATATCTAGTATCTCTACCGGAGATAATAGATACAGGTTTACCATGCAACGCTACAATCTTATCAACGTATAATTGAGCTAACATATCGGAGCTATAAGTCTCCTTGATGGGTAGAAAATGAGCTGACTTCGTCAGTCTATCTACTATGACCCATATAGTATCATTTCCTTTTCTCGTCTTTGGCAGCTTGGTGATGAAATCCATCGTCATCATTTCCCATTTCCACGTGGGAATTTCAGGTTGTTGAAGCAAACCTGACGGCTTCTGATGCTCAGCTTTGACTTACGCACAAGTAAAAAATTTAGCTACATGCTCTGCTACGGACTTTTTCAAACCAATCCACCAGTAGTTTGCTTTTAGATCCTGGTACATCTTATCAGCTCCAGGATGAACGGAATATTTAGAGCTGTGGGCTTCCTGGAGGATAACATCCCGAAGTCCTCCATAAACTGGAACCCATATTCGTCCGTTCAGTCTTAGCATTCCATCTTTGTCGTAGGATAACTGCTCCTCAGTTACTCCTAACTCCTCTTCAGGATAGTTAGCTTCCAACACAGCTTCCTTCTGTGCAGCTAACACCCTTTCGTTCAAATTATTCCTTATTTCAATGCGCTTGGCATTGATTCTGATCGGTTTCACTCTTTCTTTTCTACTTAAGGCGTCAGCAACTACATTTGCCTTGCCTGGATGGTATCTTATCTCACAGTCGTAATCATTTAAAGTTTCCATCCATCGTCTTTGTCGCATGTTCAAGTCCTTCTGATTGAACAAATGTTGAAGGCTCTTGTGATCCGAATAGATTACACACTTGGTTCCGTACAAGTAGTGTCTCCAAAGTTTCAGTGCAAATACAACGGCACCCAGTTCCAAGTCATGGGTGGTGTAGTTCTTCTCGTGCACCTTTAATTGACGCGAAGCGTAGGCAATGACCTTGCCTCTCTGCATGAGTACACAACCCATACCAGTGTGCGACGCATCGCAATACACCACGAATTCTTCTATACCATCCGGCAACGTTAACACTGGTGCATTGCTCAACTTCTTCTTCAGGACGTCAAAGGATTCCTGCTGCTTAGGGCCCCAATCAAACTTAATCTTCTTACGAGTCAACGAAGTTAGGGGCGCAGCAATCCTTGAAAAGTTCTCGATGAATCGCCTATAGTATCCTGCTAATCCTAGGAAACTGCGAATCTCTGTAGGCGTCTTTGGCTCTTGCCAATTCATAACTGCTTCTACCTTGGCGGGATCTACTTGGATACCACGCTCACTTACCACATGTCCAAGGAATTGGACATCTCGAAGCCAAAATTCACACTTTGAAAATTTGGCATAGAGTTTCTCATGATGTAGAAGTTTGAGAATACAACGAAGGTGTTTCTCGTGGTCAGCCTGGTTCTTCGAGTAGATAAGGATGTCGTCGATAAAGACGATGATGAATTTATCTAGATAAGGCTTGCAGACTCGATTCATGAGATCCATGAATGCGGCTGGTGCGTTAGTGAGCCCAAAAGGCATCACTAGGAACTCGTAATGTCCATAACGAGTCCTAAACGCTGTCTTGTGCACATCTTCATCCTTGACCTTCAACTGATGATAGCCTGACCTCAGGTCGATCTTTGAAAAGTAGCTTGCTCCTTGCAATTGATCGAACAGATCGTCGATCCTGGGTAATGGATATCTATTTTTGATAGTGACTTTATTAAGCTCACGGTAATCGATGCACAAACGCATCGATCCATCCTTCTTTTTAACGAACAAGATTGGCGCTCCCCAAGGAGACGAGCTAGGTCTAATAAAACCTTTAGCTAACAGATCATCTAACTGCGTCCTTAACTCCTTCATTTCCGTTGGTGCCAACCTATATGGTGCTCTCGCTACTGGCGCTGCACCCGGAATGATGTCTATTCGAAACTCCACTTGCCTATCCGGTGGTAAACCGGGTAGTTCTTCAGGGAATACTTCAGGGTATTCTGAGATGACAGGGATGTCTTCAATCCTTGGCTTTGGCTCATCAATAGTAACTTGTGCCATATAAATGACACAACCCTTCTACAGACATCTGGATGCCTTGAGCATGGACACTTGCTCAGGCAATCCATGCTGGGTATCTCCTTGGATAGTGAGTGATTCACCAGACGGAGTTTTAACCACTACCTGCTTTCTGTTGCACACAATCTGGGCTTGGTTACGCGATAACCAATCCATGCCTATCACTATATCGAATCCGGCTAGCTTAAAGGGAAGCAAGGATAATGGGAAAGAATGATTCCTAATGGATATAACACATCCATCTAAAACAATTGAGGCGGTTTCTATGGTTCCATCGGCTAATTCCACCTCAAACTTCACATTTAAGGTTTTAACAGGTAGGTTTAACAACTTACAGAACTTATCATCTACAAATGACTTATCAGCTCCTGAATCAAATAGAACTCTAGCAAAAACATCATTTACAAGAAAAGTACCTGTAATGACGTTGTCATCTTGAACCGCTTCCTTAGCGTCCATCTTGAAGACTCTTGCATTGGTCTTCTTTTCATCATCGGCTTTCTTAGCGTTCTTTGGGCAATTAGACTTGATGTGCCCCTTCTCGTTGCAACCTTAACATGTTGCATCCTTCAGACCTTTGCACTTCAGAGTCGTATGATCTGCAGATTTGCAGATTCCACAGAATCTCATGGGAGACTGCGATTTTGATTCTAAACGACACTTCCCAAAATGGTGTTTCTTGCAGGTCTTGCATTTGGGCTTATCCCCTGATAGTTGCCAATCTCTCTTAGATCCCGACCCTTTCCTGTGGTCGTTGTTCCCTCGGTGTCTTTTCTCCGATCTCCGTGAGGTATCGTCCTCATGTTTTCTCTTGTTCTCCTCCGAGCTCTTAAGAGCTCTCAACCTGACTACATCCTGGGTGAGTGAGAGAGATAGATCAGCTACTGATCTGAACGTCGTAGGCCTCGATGCCTTAACACTTGCCTTGATTTCAGGTGCCAAACCCCCAATAAAACGGGCAATCCTTCTCGGCTCTGGGGTTACCAAATATGGAACCAATCGAGATAGAGTATTGAAGGTGGTGAGATATGCCTGGCAGTCGAGATTCTTCATCACCAGGGATACGAAGTCTGACTCAATCCTTTCAACTTCGTGTTGTGGGCAGAAATTTTCTTTGATCAGGGCTACAAACTGATCCCATGACATACTGTAAAGGGTGGCCTTACCGGCAGCTTGCAAGAGAGATTTCCACCATGCTAGTGCGTCCCCTTTGAATGATTGGGACACATACTTCACTACGTCCCGATCAGCACACCCGCTGATATCAACAACCGTATCCATCTCATCTAACCAGGTCATACAGTCGACTGCTCCTTTCTCCCCAGTGAAGTCTCTGGGTTTGCATGAAACGAAGTATTTATACGTACAGGACTTGTTGTGCGTTTCATGTTTCTGCTTGGTCTCCTGTTTCGGGATACTGCTGTGGTTGGAGGAGTGATTATCCTCATCATCCTTCTTTAGCTCCTCTTTCTTAGATGCATCTTTCTTAGAGGGCGGCTTGCTATGAGCCTCTGAATGATTCTTGGATTTGGAATGAGGTACAGTTCGGGTCCTACTTCGGGTCCCGCTTGATTCCCTAAATTGCCTATCGATGGCCTTGGCAACAGCATTTTCTACCAGTGCTTGTAGCTCCGCACCAGTTACATGAATCTTAGTATTATCTGGGTTTTCCTCAGAATGACTGTTTGTTTCTTCCGACATGGCCATGTAGCTTTAGGAGCTACATAAAAGTAAGGACAAGGTCTATTTAGAAACCTAACAGTATTATCGTTCTTGACGATTTATTAACCATGGTAATAAAAGCCATATTAGTTAATTTATTTAATTTCATTCAGCACTTTTATTAGCAACTTTATCATAGAATGAAATATATATATTGGCACAATAGGCCTAGTCACTTGGACAAACTTCTAAGTTTTAAATTTAGAATTTTTATAGGATTAGAATTGTATAATTAAAACAAATAATCCTTTGCTTGGCAGGGAGTCTATAAACCACGGATGCCTTTTTGTTTTATATGACATTAGTCATAACCCGTAGGCATCAAGTCATAATCAGACATGTATACAATATAGTTTTGGATAATTTATTAAAAGGGTGACATGTGTGATTTTTCGAACCACGCAAGTCAAGAATGTTAACATGTTTACAGATGTCAACAGCGAGTTGAATCTTTTTAAACAGGTTTTACCATATTGGCCAGGTCTTTTAATAAGACATTCAAGCTAGGTTTTACCTTTTTAAGATTCTTATTAAAATGGTAAATTAAAATAATAATTGATATTTTCCATTCATTTGTATATTATATTCATGCATATAGATAAGATGAAAAACTTAAATTAACCATTTTAAATAAAATAGACTAGTACCAGTTTGCCCTAAACGGGACTTTTACTCAAATAACATGCCCACGCAGGGGCTAAACCAACAAACAACAAAACAAACAAACCCACGCAGGGTTCAAACAGAAACAAACATACCCACGCAGGGGTAGAACAGGAAAGGAAATATGCCCACGCAGAGGCAGAGTACAGAATAAACGTCCTCGCAGGGACATGAGTACATAAGCTAACAAACAAAGGATTTAATAATCCTTCTTGCCTTTTCCCTTGATCAAGTCTACCATCTTCTTAAACATTCCGCGGTTATGTCGGCGATCTTCCCGCAATTCATGTCGTAATTCACGTCGCACATCGTTTATCCCTTGAAGGATTTCTTGAACTTGTGGCGGCGACATTATCGGTGCCGGTGGTGGCATCTGATATTGCGGTGGTTGAGGAGGCTGCGGCTGCTGGTATCCTTGCGATGAGTATCCAAAAGTCGATTGTCCCGTAGCCCAGGGACCTCCAAAAGCACCCTCCTGATTGAGAGGGTTGTAGCCCGAAGCTATCTAGTAGGGATCCCCTGTATAGTCATAACCTGGGGGAAAAGTCGGCTCGAAGGGATTATATGCGGCCACGCTAGCATAAGCGGGGATTGGGTTCCCAAAATCCTGTGGTGGTGGTGGCGCGATTGGCGCAGATGTCACTTCTGAGACGGGATGCGAAGATTCTCCCATCTCTGGCTCCTCATGAAGGGGTGAGTATCGGCTGCTACCTGAATGTGGAGGGGTGCCGATGCGTATCCCTCCTCGTGTGGACATCCGGGCGTTCCTTCCCCTTCGCCTCTGAGGCGGAGGAGGCAAAACCGGAGGTGGTGGCGGCAGCGGAGTGACCACGTCGCGCCAGAAACCCTCAGAAGGGTCCTGCTACTGCTGAGGCTGCTGCTGAAGCTGCTGCTGGGAGTGCAGGGGAGAGCTGTGATGCGACTGGTGTAAGGGAGAGTTGTGGTAACTGGGGGTAAACACCCAGTCATGCTGCTTGAATCTCTCCTCATAACTGTCGAGACCATGGTAAGGTGATCCCACAAACGGCGACCCATCAGAAATCTCGATGGGGTGGTTCGATGTGCCGGACGGTGGCATGGAAGGATCGGTATCCTCATCGACCTCCATCTCGTTGCCACCCGGGAAGTGGTCTTCAGGTCCAAGTGGGTTATGACCCACTGGTTCTCCCAAGTAATCATCCGGGTTGTACAGGCCCTGATAGACATGTGCTGGGTAATCAAAAGGTGATTGGTGGAGAGGAATGTAGGATTGGTGGGAGTTTTGGGGCTCATTTTCAGAATGAGGCCCATAAGAGTGTGGTAGGGAAGGTGAGGTACTCAGTGATGCTGAGTGCCTGGCGGGTTCAGCGAACGATCTCCAAAGATCTCGGGCATCAATGTTTTGGGGTCCTGAAGGGGTTTGCCTATGCGAAGGCCCTGCTTCATGATCATGTGAGGTTGCGAATGCTCCTCGACCTCTTCCTCTTCCTCTTCCTCTTACACGTGGCGGCATCTTCAACCTGTCAAAAATCAAACAAGTGGCACAACAAAATATATATAAGACAAAGTTAGAAAATAAAATAAATTTTGAATATTTCCTAAGTTCTTTGTCTAGACTTGAGAATCGAGGAATGTGCAATTGTGTAACTGAGATTAAACACAAAAGACTAGTGTTTAATTCACTCAGCGTTGACTCTGATACCAACCTGTCACACCCCCAATTTCCACGTGTCACCGATGGGCCCGGTGGAGGGTATGGTGACGTAGTTGGCATCATCATAGACAAACAACACAATATAATAATGCACAGCGGAAGCAGAAATAGATTCATTTCAACTTTAAATAAAATGTAATATTAAATATCACGAGTAGTTGAAACGGATCCACAGGCGGATCAAATAAAATAAGATAATTGTTCAACAGTTTTATTGTCGTCCGAGCTTGCGAGACTATTGTGGACGCTCTAGGAGACAGCCAGCCTAGTACGTGTAGTACCTGCACTTAACCTTTTGGGAAAATACGTCAGTTTACACTGGTAAATACAAATTAACTGACTCATTTTGAAAATGATTGAAAATTGATTTAAATGCACATGGCATAAAATATTTTTATAACTTGGGATAATTATGCAATATAAACTTGTAATGGATTTACATGTTACTCCGCGTTCAGTAGCCCGATCCGTAGACCGGGTTAAAGATTAATAGACACACCACAATATAGAGTTATACACTGGCGGGTGTACGCCTACACCCCGTGCTCAGGTCGTGGCCATCTCGTAAGATGATGCCAAGGATATCCGGGACATGGTCATTAACCCCCCAAAGGCTTCAAGTAATAAAACACATTCAAAACAAGGTCATCTCAATGAATTCAACCACTATACGATTAAATGATTCGATGCCGGACCAAGCGGTATTTTATATCCCTTACCCCAAGCCCGTATAGGGAAAATAAGTTAAAAGTATTTACCTTAGTAAGTATGAATCACAATTGGCAAGTGAGGGTAGCTTTTACTGGGCCTCCTATTCTGGAACAAAGGTTTATAATAACCTATTAGATTCCTAACGGGTCTTTATTTAAGCCTAAGCTTAGACCGGTTAGTTTAAGGACGATACGGTTCAAGCGCACGATTAAGCGAAGACCGGATAGAATGTGTTTTAGACCCGACAAGTTTGAATACTTGTATAATATGTATGCTAAATACATTCTGGATTTTGAGACAAAAATGATAACGTTTGACCCGTTTCGGTCAATTTATGCAAACTAGTTCATAAACCGAACCGAGCGCTAAAAGGGCGTTACGGGTAGCCAAAAGAGTCATATGCAAGTTCCCTGAGATAATATGCTTTAAATATGATATAATATCAGCAAGTTATGTTCCATTATGCCCCGAATGAATTTAAACTCAATTTATGCCTTATGAGGGCATTTTGGTCATTTAAAAGATTATAAAAGGGTTAAATTGGAAATCTGAGTTACAGGTCTGATTTATACAGTAAATATACTTAATTTGACATATTATAACAGTAGGGTATGACCCATATACAAAACTTATCATTTAAAATCAAACTATGCACCTTAGGGGTATTTTGGTAATTTCACAAAGGCTAAAAATGTCAAAACTGGAAATCTGAGTTCAAAAACTTATACTTACTGTTATTTTATAAAAATATGCTAAATACATCAGTAGGTATAATCCTTATATGTTTAATATGGGTATAACGCATACTATGCGTTAAAAACGCTTAGAAAGGCGATTTAGAGCCGTTTCCGGGTTTTCAAAAGAAAGCTGAGATTTTTATATTTCCAGAATGCTCAAAATAATTTATTTAACAAATAAAATCAGTAGAAAAAGGTTTGGGGTCAAAAGGATGCATAAAACTCATTTTATGGCTTAAAAGGTCAAAACCGGTATTAACCGAATCAACTTAGAGACCTATGATACGATCAGCCAAAAATTAAATAAAAATCTTCAAAAATCCCAAAATATTATATATCATCAGTGGGTAAAAAGTTTTACATCAAAAAGTGGCCTTAAATAGGTTATACGCTAAATGCGCCGTTTATTTAACATAAAGCTATAGTTTTACGATATTGGACATAACTCGAAATCTGGACCTCCAACTGATATCAAATTTTCGGTGCAAGTTTATAAATCAGTAATAAAGGTTTCTACTCTTTCATTTTTCCAAAAATCACGTTTTATAACAAAAAGGGCAAAATAGTCAACTTTAAGCATAATCGGAAACATGCATATGAATCGGTTAAGCATGGAATCAAGTTGTAAAAATTCCAGAGGGTTAATCATAATTATAAATGGTTCAAAATAAGCTCTAATGCAGATCTCAAACATGCATGCACGGATCCGAATCGAGAGTCAAAGAAAAAGTCGTTTTATAAGACTTTCGGTTCCGATCCGAGTTTATACTAAAGATTGTCGAGTTGATTATGATAAAACATATTCTTTCATTTATTATAAAGTTATTTTTGATGATCAAACTGATTGCATGTCATCTACATTACCATTTATGCTATATTTTGTAAAAACAAGTTCTGTTGACTTTTTAAGAACAACTTTGACTCGACAAATAGCATACTTAGAGTGGAAATCAGAGAATACCCTTTTGAGGGTTTGTTTCCCACATAAATACCAACTTGTAGGTACTTTCAATTTGAGAAATGACTGAGCCATTTTCGTTTAATCGAAAAGTCAAACTATATTTATGACGGATTGACTTTTGGCTAATAATCTATGCTAGAACGAATTAGAGAAGGTTATGGATGCTTACAAGAGTCCTAATGAAGCTTAGATAGCACTATGAAGTAGCCTTGTCGATCAAAAAGCTCCTGGAGATGCCTTGTGAATTTTGAAAGTTGCTAGTGTTCTTGGTTGCTACACAAGTGCCCCCAAATGAGGAATTTGATCTGAATTTATGTTGTTTCAGGTGTTGTAAGAGAGCCACAGGTGTCCTAGCATGCATGAGGGTTGATTGGTGCATTTGGGAGGTGCTGAAAGCTGTCATCAACTCATAAAACCGACCCAAAAACAAAAATTCGCGAATTCTGTTACTGGCAAGGGGACGCGGCCCGCTTAAGGCTGCCCAGGCGGGCCGCCTGGGGTCTGCAGTCCCAAAACTTTGTTTAAATGTTGCAGTTTGGTCCCTGTTCTTCGCACGCGAGGTTTTTGCCGTTTATCTTGACTCGTAAACCCTCAAACTTAGTTTTTAGGAACCTTGGGACATTTACCAACATGGTAAAGTCCTCGGTTAACTTTGCGCTCACCCGAAAAGTCATGAAATTCGACGTTGACGCTTTTAACCCCTCAAGTACGGTTTTGGCCATAACTTTCTCATACGATAACGAAACTTCATGAAATTTTTACCACACATTCTAGTGAGTATATTCAAGCATTACAAAGCTTCGGGGCTGCTAAAAGATCACTCAGAGGTATAAATTCAACATGTTGACACTTTTAGTCCCTGTAGTTTGTAATTCCTCACTTTCTTGCATTTTCCGCTTCGTATGTTCCATGATCTATCCGTTTAGGGTTATAAACACCATGTAGGGTTATTATAGAGTCTATTTATCCATTGTTGACACTTTGGACCCTTACGTTCCATAGTTTTCACTGTTTGTCAACTTTAGTCCCTCTAAAGTATGTTTTCTCATATGCAAAGCCTATGACACGTGTCAATGCATTATTGGACGTAAATTTTCGAGGTGTTACACTAATGATCATGCATGTTGGAGCGAAATCAGGACAACTATATATAGGATGTCAGTTGGAGCGAAATCAGATATAGTTTTAGGGTGATTGTCTTCCGGTGAGCCACGATGTGCTGCCGAAGTGTTGAGTCAAGTGTAAGCGTCGTTCAATCAATAGAATTAACAATTAAAGGTGAATATTCGGTGAATTGTGTTGGGTTTTTCACATGTTTATCAAAGTAATTTTTATCCGAATAAAATTAAAACGCAGCGGAATAAGGATTTAAAACATGTTACTTTGCAAGATTTAAAACCATTTTTAAATGCAAAAACCCAAAATCGGATCCATATATGATATGCATGCTATCAAAATACAACCATAGGGTGTTTGAGAATTCAACCTTTCTTTGGAGCAAGGAGATGGAAGATGATGATGAATCTTGAATGGTAGCTTCCAAACGAGAAAGCCTCAAGCTAGTATACCCCCAAGCCTCCAACAAACACCTTGAGTTGCTAGGATTTCTACACTTGAAAACTCACTTGAAAATCCCCTTTGACAACCTTTTCTTGGCCGAAATTTAGAGAGGAGTTTTGAGAGTTTTCTTGTTCTTGCACTTGTAAAACTTTATTTCTTATGAATATATAAAATGAGAGAAGGTTTTATTTATTAATGATGAGAGAAGTTCACCTCCCAATTCACCCAATCAAGAGGGAGCCTTCTTGGAAGATTGCATGTAATTTTATTGGTGAAAACCACCTTGGAACCACCCAAAGTGGACGGCCCACATGGGGTTTTCCCACCCAAAATTTTCAATTTTTTATTAAATCAAGTCTTGTATTTTAACTTTATAACTTTTATAAAATTAGACATCCCATGTTTACAAGACTTATGCAATCTTTTAAAATTGTTATTTAACCCATTAAATAACAAAATAAAATATTCTCTCAAAAATAAATTATTCATATAATTTATTAGTTTGTCAAGTGCAATTATTTAGAAAACCAATTTCTAAGTATTCTAAGTGTTAATGTTTATTTGTTTGATCATATCATAAATAAATATTGTAGGTGTTTGTCTAGCTTGTTATTGGGTATGACCCGACTTGGATCATAACGTACTAGCCACATCAATTTAATATGTGTCTTGGGCATACAGAGTCCAACAATCTCCCACTTGCACAAGATACATAGAAGATTGATGCAAGTAGTAAATAACGCCTAACAACGGTTCACTACCCCTAATACGTATGACGAAGTGCCATTCAATAACATCATCCCCTTCAAGTCCCTTACTTGAATATGATTTAGGTGAATCTATCATTTATCCTTTCGTTACAGATGTCATGTCAAATCCAGAGACACAGTGTGATCATTCTCTGTTGATTTAACTTAAGCAGGCCTTAGACATCTTACTCTCAACGAATAAGAGGAACAAATCCCTTCTTGACTACATACGTCTCTCACAATCACCTCGTACCACACCTGAGCTTAGCCTTGTGTACTGTCTTATTACAGACAGCGAAGAACTAAGTCAAGGTACAATATTTAGTGAATATCAAGACCCAATATGTATCTCAGGTCAGAGGATACTATGATATTCGCCTTTGCTCAAATTTACTTATGATCAATCACAAATGATTCCATGCAGTAACATTTGAGAGCGGGTCAGTCCAATATTTGTATCCCACAAATATCTATGAACTTTGGCAGCAACACTTTGCTCTATATTCATACCTAATGAATATCCACCAATCCAAGTTCATAATAGTCTTACATTCATATTTGTTCCCACAAGTATGATCGACTACGGACATTTAGAATAATTAATTTATTCACGGATTTAAACATGCTAAAATGGAACATAACTCAAAATACCATAAAGAGTTAAAATAACAATTGTTCCAATATCCAAATACAAAATAGATCAAATCCAATCACTAGAATATCGAAGTCCTAAGGCACAAGTATGACCCTCATGTTTTGGCCGTTCAAGGAGCTTCGTGAGTGGATCCGCAATGTTTTGATCGGTGTGAACTTTGCGAATACATATCTTTCCCTTTTCAACTTCATCCCTTATGTAGCTGAATCTCCGCTCAATGTGCCTAGTCTTTTGATGTGCACGAGGTTCCTTGATTTGAGCAATTGCACCCTCGTTATCACAAAAGATCTCTAGGGGTCTTGAATGGTAGGGACTACCCCTAGGTCGGCAATGAACTTCTTTAACCACGCAGCTTCTTGTGCTGCCAATGAGGCGGCGATGTATTCTGATTCTGTAGTGGACAATGCTACAACATCCTGCTTCGAGCTCTTCCAAGAGACTGCAGCTCCATTCAAAATGAAGACATACCCAGATTGTGATCGTGAACCATCTCGATCAGTTTGGAAACTCGCATCCGTGTAACCTTTTACAACGAGTTCCTCTTCACCAGATCCATAAATTAGAAACATATCCTTAGTCCTTCTAAGGTATTTCAATATGCTCTTAACAGCCATCCAATGACTGTTACCTGGATTTTGCTGGTATCTGCTTGTCATGCTTAAAGTGCATGACACGTCCGGTCTAGTACATATCATTGCATACATTATGGATCCAATAGCAGACGCATATGGGATTCCTTTCATTCTTTCTTGCTCATCCTTTGAGCTTGGACATTGAGTTACATTCAATATTGTCCCCTTTTGAATAGGTACCAAACCTTTCTTAGAGTTTTCCATCTTGAACCTTTTCAAGACTTTGTCAATGTACGCACTTTGGTTTAAACCTATCAAGCGCCTTGATCTATCCCTATAGATCTTTATTCCCAAAATATAGGCAGCTTCTCCAAGATCTTTAATGGAAAAACATCTTCCAAGCCACGCTTTTACACCTTCCATGGTTGGAATGTCATTTCCAAATAGTAGAATGTCATCGACATACAATACTAAGAAAGTGACAGTGCTCCCACTAGCTTTCTTATACACACAAGCTTCATCGCCGTTCTTGATGAACCCAAAATTCCTAATCTCTTCATCAAAACGGTGATTCCAACTTCTCGATGCTTGTTTCAATCCATAGATTGATTTCTTTAACTTGCATACTTTGTTAGGATGTTTTGGATCGACAAAACCTTCAGGCTGAACCATATAGACATCTTCATCAAGATATCCATTGAGGAAAGCCGTTTTGACATCCATTTGCCAAATCTCATAGTCATAATATGCAGCTATGGCAAATAATATCCTAATCGACTTTAGCATCGCCACTGGCGAGAAGGTCTCATCATAATCAACCCCTTGAGTTTGAGTAAAACCTTTTGCTACAAGTCTCGCTTTATAAGTATTCAAGTTACCATGCATATCTGTTTTCTTCTTGAAAACCCACTTACTTCCAACTACTTTGGAGTTAAGAGGTGACACAACCAATTCCCAAACTTGGTTGTCATACATGGATTGCATCTCTACGTTCATGGCTTCAAGCCATTTGTCGCAATTAGATTTTGACATTGCATCATGGTATGTGGTTGGTTCATCTGAATCTACCACATAGCATCCATCCATGAAAAATCCATATCTTTCAGGTGGATTACTAATTCTACCAGATCTGTGAACGTTTTGTGTATGTTGATCAACCATTTGATCATTTTCAACAACCTCTTGTTGAGTGCTAGTATCAACCAAACGTGTATCGGGTTGTGGTTCTTGATCCTCATCAAGTTCCACTGTTCTATTAGTTCCTTCCATAAGGAACTTATCCTCCAAGAACTTACCCTTTCGAGCAACAAATACTTTTTGCTCTGTTGGATCGTAGAAATAATATCCTATGTCATCTTTAGGATATCCTACGAAGATACACTTAATGGATCGTACTTCTAACTTGTTTGGGGTGTATTGCTTTACATAAGCATCACAACCCCATACCTTTAAATATGATAAAGATGGAACTGTTCCATGCCATATTTCAAAAGGTGTCTTATCCACTTTCTTGGTTGGGGCCATATTTAATATACGAGCCGCGGAGAGCAAAGCGTAACCCCAAAATGATAGAGGCAATGTGCTTCTAACCATCATAGATCGAACCATATCCAATAAAGTTCGATTCCTCCTCTCAGACACACCATTATGTTGTGGTGTTCCAGGTGGAGTAAGTTGTGAGATGATCCCACAACTCCTAAGATGATCTTGAAAAGCATCACTAAGGTATTCACCTCCTCTATCGGAACGAAGAACTTTGATTGTCTTGATGAGTTGATTCTCTACTTCGTTTTGGAAGATTTTGAACGTTTCAAAAACTTCATCTTTGTGACTTAGCAAGTACACATAACCATAACGACTAAAGTCGTCGGTAAAAGTTACGAAGTATCTTTCACCATTCCTAGTCATTGGCTTAAAAGGACCACATACATCTGAATGTATGATGCCTAATAAATCTTTTGCCCTTTGGTTTGTGCCACTAAAGGGTTTCTTGGTCATTTTTCCTTGTAAACAAGATTCGCATGTATCAAATGAACCAATTTCATTTGTTTCCAAAAGACCATTCTTTTGAAGTGTTTGCATGAGATTTCTGTTTATATGACCAAGACGATAATGCCAAAGATAGGTCTCACTCAAAACCATTTTGAGTTTCTTGGTGTTTGCTTGGTACATCGAATAATCAAATGATGTACTATCATGAACCAATTCATAAATACCATGTCACACCCCGACCACGTAGGACAACAAACCGTGGCGGAAACGTTGGGGAGTGTTGCAACAGAATAATTGTTTCACAACCATGGATTCAAAAATAGTTCCGTTTTATTGATAATATCAAACATTACATTGTCTTAACATAAAACAAACAAGTTTCTTATCAACTATCATAGTTTTAAAGTCACTAAGGCCTCGTCCAGGTCCTACGTGACGCATGCATCCTAGAAAATCACATCATTCAACCACACCTGAAACATATGTAAAAACAAAGTCAGCAAAGAAATTGCTGGCGAGTACATAGGTTTTATAAGGGTATTGGAATCATGGCTTGTTTGTATGGTGCAATACTTTATAAGACTACAAGAGTCGAAATACAAACCTCGTTTTGAAAAGTGTATTGCAACATAGTTAACCAACTCAAATCAAGTTGATTAAGTTTATAAAATCTCGTAGCCATAATTCTTAACCCCAAAACATTTTGTTTTTAGAAAAACATCTTGTAAAACATCATTGTGTGACATCGTTTTAAATATCGTTTACCCAAGTGAACTAAATAACGCCACAGTAGGTAATATGATGAAAGCACTTATATATAAGAAGTACCAGCGGCGTATCTACCATGTTTTCACCACATTACCCCCGTCTCCTTATCTAAACACTTAACCAAAAACCAGTCGTTTATCGAAATCGTTTAACATTGTTTCCAAATCGTTTACTTGTTTCCAAATCGTATTCGTTTTTAATAGTGAAACTACTTTTGGTCGTCTCGTTAACAACATTCAAACCTTCGTGACTCGTCTAACTCGTTTCTCGTTTCGTATTAACAAACCACCAAAGGGTAAGTTAACAATCCTCAGATTCAGTCGTTACCCACAACCCCCACACATAACTACGGGTGCAGTGCAATAACGGGATTTGTCAGATCCTATGGTACCATAACCTAATACTGGTCGGCTTGATCAATGCTAATGAATGTCATTCGTTATGTAATTACAACCAACAAGTCGTGTACACCTTATCGAAATCGTTATTAGTTTAGTAAAATCGTTATAATCGTTTTTGAAACCATCGTTTTAAACTTTGAAAACATTTGATACATATGAATCACCCCAAAACGTTTAAAACAGTAAAATAGGGGAACTATGTACTCACATGTAGTGCAAAGTATCCTTGATCAAATAGAACTTCAACAAACTCGAGCAAACCAGAGAAATCAAGTAGTTCCTAATAATCGAACCACTAGTCAAACAATAGGCGCCTAAATCGGGAGATCGGATAGAATGAGGTCTTGTAAACCAAATGAGTGTTGGAACTCTTGTGATATGGTTTAACAAAGCCTACATCCTAAATCGGAACCTAACCTAAGTGCTTTCGACCCATCGCGACCCATTAAGGTGGCTTACGCTACTTTAATGCGTCGTGCGCGCAAAAGCGCGTTCGAGACGTCTAACTAGTCCTATGACAAGTATTATATGCCCATACATGTTTAATTATGTTACATAATTAGTTACATGTCAAAAGTTTAGGTTACATATGCTTAATTACCAATTATGTATGAAAAGGGTATTTTGGTAATTTACCGAAGGCATATAACTACCTATCATGCGACTAATTAAACCTAAGTGACCATAAGGTATAACCTCGAAAGGTTATTCCCTATGCTACTATGGTCACTAAACATGTTTGGTCGGATCCTAATGATCCACCAAACGGGTCGTGTTCGAAAGTCTAAGCGGGTGTTTAGTCCGCTTGACTTACGACTCTACATAAGCACAAAACTAACAAATGACGAGCTAAACATGTCGAAACATGTTTAGTTAAGTTAGAAAACAGGTTTGGCATCAAAACAAACGGTTTTGCTACCTACAAATAGCTTGGTTACAAAATACGCGAGAAAACGCATTCTGGCCGAAGCTATGACTCGTCACTGAGCCTAGATAACGTGGTAATCAGTAGGTATAGTCACTAGGGACTATAACCATCGTGATTACGCTCACGTTATGAAGTTCAAACGAACTTCGCGTTGACCATAAACTGGTCAAAGCAGAAAGTCAAACACAGTTTGACTTTAACGCTAAAACGAACGATAAACGCGAAAGAATACTTACAGAAGGTCCCCGCAAGATTGAACTTCCGAGTATTCTCAGGTATGAAGTGCTAAAACACCCCAACTTAGAGAACAAACTCAGAATTCAAGTGGGGAGAAATGAAGTTGGGTTGGGTATTTATAGGAAATCCACAACCGTTAGGATCGTTTCTTGTTCCCCAAGCGTTTAATCTCGGCCCTACACTTGTACCCACTGATTTGGAATACTATGGGCATCAAAAACCAGCCCATAGATTGCTCAAACCATGTGCAAAACAATGGGGAACAGCTGGGTTTTAAAAAATAAAGTTTGCTGATCTGGGGAGGCTTTACGGACCATAAGCACATGCCCATACGGTCCGTAAGGGACCTGCAGACCAGCACTTTCATAAAATGACAGTTTAGCCCCTGAACTTGCAAAACTTGCATTTCGGCTCATTTTTGAGACGTTTAAGCCCCGTTAACCTCATTTCAAGGCTCTAAAATGAAGTTAAAGTATAGGGAACTCAAAACACGCTCAAAAATATCTCGGATGTCGGTTCGTTTGGTCGTACGGTTGCGTTGTTCGGTTAATTACGACGGGAGTCGTAACGAATGCAAAAACGGTCCAAATTGCGCGACGAATGGATTTTTATTATGCCAAACATTAAAACATAATATTTTAATGCTTACATAAATTTTTGGATGTCCGGATGTATTCAGAACGTAAGATATGCGCGAAAATGCAAACTTGTGCACTTTTTGACGCTTTAAGTCCCTATTGATCAATAAAGTTTATTTTAGCATACCGAACCCCTCAAAGCCTATTTCTAAGCTATGTAAAGGTTATTTAGGGTATGTTTAACTTATGATCAAGTTCCGGAGTGTTCGTTACTATACAAATCGGTATAGTTTCGCAATTTGACACAAATAGTCCCTGCGATTGAACAAACTTGTTTTCGACACACCAAACCATCCAAAACTTGTTTCTAAGTTATGTGGAGGTTATTTAAGGTATGTTAAGCCTATTTCACTATTCCGGAGCGTTTGTTGCATTAAACTGGTTATATTTACACATTAGAGCGCGTATAACCTTCCAGAAAGCGATTTAGAGCTTGAAATTGAAATCGAGTCGAATTGTAAAATTACCAAACACAAATACACACAAAACACATATAATAACACCAAAGCACATTGTTTTATTAATAATCAACATTGTTTTTCATCGTACGGAGATTACAGAGCACAGTTGTCACATACCATTTGAAGGCGTAGCTTTAAAGTAGAATATGTCATTCATCAAAGCATAAATTTCATTGTTCACAAACTTAAAATCAAATCCATATTGTCTTAAAAGGGAAACAGAAATAATGTTCCTAGTCAAACTAGGAGCATACAAAACATTTTTCAAACATATTTCCAAACCACTTGGAAGTTTTAAAACATAGTCTCCTTGGGCTTCAACTTGAACCTTCGCTCCATTGCCCATGAAGAGACTAGTGTCTCCCTTCTTGTAATGCTTATTTCTTTTGAACCCCTGCAACGAATTGCAAATATGAGTTCCACATCCGGTATCTAATACCCATGTGTTAGAAGAAATAACATTTAGATCAATATGTATCATAAAGACTGTACCTGAGGTTTGCCCCGCATCCCTCTTGTTTTTCAACTCTTTGAGATAGGTTGGACAATTCCTTTTCCAATGTCCTATCTCTCCACACTCAAAGCATGGATCGCGTGTGGCAACTTTTGCCTTCTTCTCTTTTGATTTTGGTGGTTCTGCTTTTGCCTTTCTTTTTCCCTTCCCTTTGACGTGTCCCTTTCCCTTGGCAACATTTGCTTTGGCGTCGGGGTGATGCCCTTTCTTGCCTCCCTCATTGATCGTTAGAACGTGTAAAGCCTTTTTACCCATTCCTGCTTTGGCCGTTTTGAGCATTGCATGAAGCTCACCAATGCTCTTGTCCCATCCGTTCATGTTATAGTTCATAACAAAGCTTTCAAATTTCTTTGTTAAAGAGTTGAGGATCAAATCCGTAGCCAACTCTTTAGAGACGGGACAATTGAGCCTCTCGAGGCGATCAATGTGGCTTTTCATCTTAAGGACGTAAGATGAGACCGATTGGGTTTCCTCCATCCGACATGCATGAAGCGCTCGAACCGTTTCAAAGCGTTCTACCCTTGCTTGTTGTAGGAACATTTCCTTCAATTGGGTAATCATGTCATATGCCCCATGATGTTCAAAGTCCTTTTGAATCTCGGGAATCATAGTTCCCAACATGAGGCAAGAGGCTTGCATGGAGTCCTCGGTATACTTAACCCAATCATTGTAGGCTTCTACATCTTCCTCGTCAGGTTGATCGGGAATAGGATCGTCCAACACATAGGATATCTTCTCTTGCTTGAGAACAATTCTCAAGTTTCGAAACCAATCCATGAAGTTGTTATGGTTGAGACGATCCTTTTCAAGGATGGTTCTTAGTGATAGGTTACGGACGGTTTGGGTAATCGGGTTTGCATTGTTAGCGGCCATCTACAAAATTTAACAAAGTTCAATTTTAGTATTTTCGATATTATTAAAATTTTAATCATTAATACCCTTTTAATGTCTCATAGACAATTAATAATTAAAATCTAGAATCCAACGTTACATTTAAATATTGGTTAGGTGACCTTTATCACATTATTTAAATTAACAAGGTAGTCAACGTTTGACAATTGCAACCCTTTGCAACTTCTAGCTATATGGGATCGGTTAAACATCTTTATGTTTAGTTGGCATGTTTAATCCCATCAACACCTTTGTTCCCCATGCTTCGGTGACCCTAAGTTCATGGTTTCCAAATCAAGTCGTCCAACTTACACACACATGTGAGTTTACACGCATAAATGGTTAGGTGACCTTTATCCCACAAACATGGTGAACCCACCTCAAATATACAAGTTTCCTCAAATGTGGTTAGGTGACCTTTATCCCACAAAGAGTTCCCAAGTAATTCGAGTGTTGTATAAAAGGATGGTGTTTGACTTGTTTTATAAAAGGGATTTTATTTTTCAGAATTCTAGTTTAGAAAAAATTTACGTACCAAATATTTGCATGCATTCAAATCATTGGTACTTTAACGAAAACCAATTTTCAAGGTTCTTTTAACAAAACCCATTTTATTATAAAATCATTAATTTTTAATAACCTTTTATTAACCTCTTTTAATGATTTTTAAAGAACCAATTTTAAGCTTGTTCCGGATTATTTGTTGTTAAGCATGCATATCCAAATATCATCCAAACAATAAAATAAGCAACCACACAAGCACAACACACATATTAATAGGTGCATAACCATAGCCAACTATTTTGACCACACTTGTTGGCCGAAACAAGTGTGTCATAAGGTCCTTCCTAAAGGGTGAAGATAGACACAAGAGGGGTGTAGGTGAACTCCCACTTGATCCCGCATCCAAATGCTTCAAGTCTTCATCTTGTGTTGTGATTTCTTCACATTCTTTGAACTTCCAAATGTCTTTAATATTCAGCTCCAAACTCCTTTGGACTTCAAAATGTGTTTTGGTTATCGGGCTAAAATCCCGTTAAGAACTATGAAGTCCTTTATGCCCGAAAATGGCAAAACCCAAAACCGCATTTTTGTGTGCATCTTCTTTTACATAAAAGTATCCTAATACATTTTTCTAGTAAAATAAAATGCATCTAATCTATTTACTTACATACCAAATGAAAATAAATAAATTACATATTTTTACAAATGGAAGACAAAATAATAATTATTACAACCCATTGAATAATAAAATCACAAACACAAAATGATTCTCACAAGGTCATGGCTAGGTTATGAGCACCAAAATATATATCCAGATATATATAAATTTGAAGAGCAAAATGGTTTCCTTTTACAACCTATATTTTTCGGCCAAGAATGAAAAACCGAAAAATGTGGGTTTTGTCCAAACAAAACAAAACATCCATATGACATAATTTTTTTCAAGATTCCTTTATGCATGTAGGAAATAAATCTTGAAAAAACAAAAGCAAAACCATGGATAAAATCTCGGCCATAGGGTTTCTACAAACCCGAAAACCCGAAATTTTAAATCCGATGAAGCAAGCACTCATATAAGCGGCTCTAGATGCCATTGTTGGATTTTTCACATGTTTATCAAAGTAATTTTTATCCGAATAAAATTAAAACGCAGCGGAATAAGGATCTAAAACATGTTACTTTGCAAGATTTAAAACCATTTTTAAATGCAAAAACCCAAAATCGGATCCATATATGATATGCATGCTATCAAAATACAACCATAGGGTGTTTGAGAATTCAACCTTTCTTTGGAGCAAGGAGATGGAAGATGATGATGAATCTTGAATGGTAGCTTCCAAACGAGAAAGCCTCAAGCTAGTATACCCCCAAGCCTCCAACAAACACCTTGAGTTGCTAGGATTTCTACACTTGAAAACTCACTTGAAAATCCCCTTTGATAACCTATTCTTGGCCGAAATTTAGAGAGGAGTTTTGAGAGTTTTCTTGTTCTTGCACTTGTAAAACTTTATTTCTTATGAATATATAAAATGAGAGAAGGTTTTATTTATTAATGATGAGAGAAGTTCACCTCTCAATTCACCCAATCAAGAGGGAGCCTTCTTGGAAGATTGCATGTAATTTTATTGGTGAAAACCACCTTGGAACCACCCAAAGTGGACGGCCCACATGGGGTTTTCCCACCCAAAATTTTCAATTTTTTATTAAATCAAGTCTTGTATTTTAACTTTATAACTTTTATAAAATTAGACATCCCATGTTTACAAGACTTATGCAATCTTTTAAAATTGTTATTTAACCCATTAAATAACAAAATAAAATATTCTCTCAAAAATAAATTATTCATATAATTTATTAGTTTGTCAAGTGCAATTATTTAGAAAACCAATTTCTAAGTATTCTAAGTGTTAATATTTATTTGTTTGATCATATCATAAATAAATATTGTAGGTGTTTGTCTAGCTTGTTATTGGGTATGACCCGACTTGGATCATAACGTACTAGCCACATCAATTTAATATGTGTCTTGGGCATACAAAGTCCAACAAATTGAACCTGATTTGTTTGTTTCCGCCGCTCAAATTAGGAATAGTTCTTCTGACAGACTCAATTGGGTCCGGATCCGATCCTACATGATTTGACAACGATTTACAGTCAGGAGACACCTCGGCAGCACTTCGGTACCGGAATCAGAACTGTTACAAATGACTTGACAACCTAGGTATTTATAGTCATGGCATTTCGCACGGAATGGGTAAATGTTATTTCGTACGAAAAGGACAAAGTCCATTTCGTGCGAAATGGATTCTTCCATTTCGTGCGGAATGGTCTAACCACACTCAAACCCTATCATCTAGCCTACCGAGCTCCATTCTATCCAAACTAGACACAAGACTCGATACAAGACGAAGTCGACAGACATATGCACCAACAGGCAGGACCATGAAATTTTTAAACGAGTCTAGGAGTACGTATAGAGCCTTTTCCTAAATCCGTTTCTATGCGTTTCTTGCGAAGGGTCATCTAAGGGTCCACGGATGCCTACTGGGTCTAAGTCATGGCCTGATTCACAGGTTTGACTAACAGGCCGGTTGTAAGGGACCTGTCGTGTACCCGGGTATTGGGCAGGACCATGAAATTTTTAAACGAATCAAGGGACGAGTCAAGTGAATTTGCTTTCCGTCTTCATATCCAAGTTTGAATTTGAGCTCCGTGTTCATATCCTGATTAGGAGCCCTAATGTAATGCCCCGTAATATAATTATGTGTCTTCTCGTGCTCGGCTTTGACTTTCCTTCAAGTCAAACACCGCTCGACGTACCAAGCGACACTTTGCTTCATTCCTGGCCACCAATGATCATAATGAAGATCCTGATATATCTTCGTTTATGTTGGGTGAATGTACCACCCTTGAATATAATTTGTGTAGTATACCGTTCTATCTGATCAACACCACTTTCTCATTGACTTTAGCTAATCGTGTATCGGGTTAATCCGGCCGGACATTTCGGGGTTTTTTATGAGACCGACCTGCTAATCGAGTATCGGTTAACTCTTTTTGGTGATGCAAATATTGGAACAGACGTCACCCATTTAGGAAAACAATCTAGACCTAGAGGGTGATGCTAGTATAGAAATATTGGGTCTCCATTAAGCTTCAAACTTTGGACCTAATTGGTGATGCAAATATTGGAACAGACGTCACCCATTTAGGATAACAATCTGGGCCTAAAGGGTGATGCTAATGTATAGGGCATTTTCCAAAATCCAGTTTCTGGCGAATGATCTTCTAATGGTCCACGGACGCTCATGGGCCAAAGTCATGGCCCAATTCATAGGTTTGACTAATAGCCCGGTTGTAAGCGACGTGTCGTGTACCCGGGTATTAGGCAGGACCATGAAATTTTTAAACAAGTCAAGGGGTATTTATAGCGCCTTTTCCTTGATTCGTTTCTGTGTGTTTCTTGCAAAGGGTCTTCTAAGGGTCCACGGACGCCTACCGGGTCCAAGTCATTGCCCGATTCACAGGTTTGACTAAAAGGCCGGTTGTAAGGGACGTGTCGTGTACCCGGGTATTGGGCAGGACCATGAAATTTTTAAACGAATCAAGGGCCGAGTCAAGTAAATTTGAGTTCCGTATTCATATCCAAGTTTGAATTTGAGCTCCGTGTTCATATAACGATTAGGGCCCTAATGTTATACCCCGTAATATAATTATGTGTCTTCTCGTGCTCGACTTTGACTTTCCTTCAAGTCAAACACCGCTCGACGTACCAAGCGACACTTTGCTTCATTCCTGGCCACCAATGATCATTATGAAGATCCCGATATATCTTCATTTACCTTGGGTAAATATACCGCCCTCGAATATAATTTGCGTAGTATACCGTTCCATTTGATCAACACCTCTTTCTCATTGACTTTAGCTAATCGAGTATCGGGTTAATCCGGCTGGACTTTTCGGGGTTTTTTATGTGACCGGCCTACTAATCGAGTATCGGTTAACTCTTATTGATGATGCAAATATTGGAACACACGTCACCCATTTAGGAAAACAATCTGAACTTAAAGGGTGATGCTAGTATAGAAATATGGACTCTCCCTTAAGGTTCAAACTTGGACCTAATTGGTGATGTAAATATTGGAACACACGTCACCCATTTAGGAAAACAATCTGGACCTAGAGGGTGATGCTAGTATAGAAATATGGAGTCTCCCTTAAGGTTCAAACTTTGGACCTAATTGGTGATGCAAATATTGGAACAGACGTCACCCATTTAGGATAACAATCTGGGCCTAAAGGGTGATGCTAATGCATAGAGCCTTTTCCAAAATCCGGTTTCTGGCGAAGGGTCTTTTAAGGGTCCACGGAAGCTCATGGGCCCAAGTCATGGTCCGATTCACAGGTTTGACTAATAGGCCGGTTGTAAGCGACGTGTCATGTACCCGGGTATTGGGTAGGAGCATGAAATTTTTAAACGAGTCAAGGGGTATGTATAGGGCCTTTTCCTTTATCCGTTTCTGTGCGTTTATTGCGAAGGGTATTCTAAGGTTCCACGGACGCCTACTGGGTCCAAGTCATGGCCAGTTTCACAGGTTTGACTAACAGGCCGGTTGTAAGGGACGTGTCGTGTACCCGGGTACTGGGCAGGACCATGAAATTTTTAAACGAATCAAGGGACAAGTCAAGTTAATTTCAGTTCCGTCTTCATATCCAAGTTTGAATTTGAGCTCCGTGTTCATATCCCGATTAGGAGCCCTAATGTAATACCCTGTAATTTAATTATGTGTCTTCTCGTGCTCGGCTTTGACTTTCCTTCAAGTCAAACACCGCTCGACGTACCAAGCGACACTTTGCCTCATTCCTGGCCACCAATGACCATTATGAAGATCCCGATATTGGAACAGACGTCACCCATTTAGGAAAACAATCTGGACCTAGAGGGTGATGCTAGTATAGAAGTATGGGATACCAATTAAAGTTCAAACTTTGGACCTAATTGGTGATGCAAATATTGGAACAGACATCACCCATTTAGGATAACAATTTGGGCCTAAAGGGTGATGCTAATGTATAGGGCCTTTTCCAAATACCGGTTTCTAGCGAATGGTCTTCTAAGGGTCCACGGACGCTCATGGGGCCAAGGCATGGCCCGATTCACAGGTTTGACTAATAGGCCGGTTGTAAGCGACGTGTCGTGTACCCGGGAATTGGGCAGGACCATGAAATTTTAAACGAGTCAAGGGGTATGTATAGGGCCTTTTCCTTGATCCGTTTCTATGCATTTCTTGCGAAGGGTCTTCTAAGGGTCCACGGACGCCTACTGGGTCCAAGTCATGGCCCGATTCACAGGTTTGACTAACAGGCCGGTTATAAGGGACGTGTCGTGTACCCGGGTATTGGGCAGGACAACGAAATTTTTAAACGAATCAAGGGACGAGTCAAGTGAATTTGAGTTCCTTCTTCATATCCAAGTTTGAATTTGAGCTCCGTTTTCATATACCGATTAGGAGCCCTAATGTAATACCCCGTAATTTAATTATGTGTTTTCTCGTGCTCGGCTTTGACTTTCCTTCAAGTCAAACACCGCTCGACGTACCAAGCGACACTTTTTCCTCATTCCTGGCAACCAATGATCATTATGAAGATCCCGATATATCTTCGTTTACCTTGGGTGAATGTACCACCCTGGAATATAATTTGCGTAGTATACCATTCTATCTGATCAACACCACTTTGTCATTGACTTTAGCTAATCGGGTATCGGGTTAATCCGGCCGAACTTTTCGGGGGGTTTTTTATGTGACCAGCCTACTAATCGAGTATTGGTTAACTCTTTTTGGTGATGCAAATATTGGAACAGACGTCACCCGTTTTGGAAAACAATCTGGACCTAGAGGGTGATGCTAGTATAGAAATATGGGGTCTCTTTTAAGGTTTAAACTTTGGACCTAATTGATGATGCAAATATTGGAACAGACGTCACCCATTTATGATAACAATCTGGGCCTAAAGGGTGATGCTAATGCATAGAGCCTTTTCCAAAATTCGGTTTCTGGAGAAGGGTCTTTTAAGGGTCCACGGACGCTCATGGGCCCAATTCATGGCCCGATTCACAGGTTTGACTAATAGGCCAGTTGTAAGCGACGTGTTGTGTACCCAGGTATTGGGCAGGACCATGAAATTTTTAAACGAGTCAAGGGGTATGTATAGGGCGTTTTCCTTGATCCGTTTCTGTGCGTTTCTTACGATGGGTCTTCTAAGGGTCCACGGACGCCTACTGGGTCCAAGTCATGGCCCGATTCACAGGTTTGACTAACATGCCGGTTGTAAGGGACGTGTCGTGTACCCGGGTATTGGGCAGGACCATGAAATTTTTAAACGAATCAAGGGACGAGTCAAGTGAATTTGAGTTCCGTCTTCACATCCAAGTTTGAATTTGAGCTCCGTGTTTATATCCCGATTAGGAGCCCTAATGTCATACCCTGTAATTTAATTATGTGTCTTCTCGTGCTCGGCTTTGACTTTCCTTCAAGTCAAACACCGCTCGACGTACCAAGCGACACCTTGCCTCATTCCTGGCCACCAATGATCATTATGAAGATCCCGATATATCTTCGTTTACCTTGGGTGAATGTACTACCCTGGAATATAATTTGCGTAGTATACCATTCTATCTGATCAACACCACTTTCTCATTGACTTTAGCTAATCGGGTATCGGGTTAATCCGGCCGGACTTTTCGAGGTTTTTTATGTGACCGGCCTGCTAATCGAGTATCGGTTAACTCTTTTTGGTGATGCAAATATTGGAACAGACGTCACCCATTTAGGAAAACAATCTGGACCTAGAGGGTGATGCTAGTATAGAAGTATGGGATCTCCATTAAAGTTCAAACTTTGGACCTAATTGGTGATGCAAATATTGGAACAGACGTCACCCATTTAGGATAACAATCTGGGCCTAAAGGGTGATGCTAATGTATGGGGCCTTTTCCAAAATCCGGTTTCTGGCGAATGGTCTTCTAAGGGTCCACGGACGCTCATGGGGCCAAGGCATGGCCCGATTCACAGGTTTGACTAATAGGCCGGTTGTAAGCAACGTGTCGTGTACCCGGGTATTGGGCAGGACCATGAAATTTTAAACGAGTCAAGGGGTATGTATAGGGCCTTTTCCTTGATCCGTTTATGTGCGTTTCTTGCGAAGGGTCTTCTAAGGGTCCACGAACGCCTGCTGGGTCCAAGTCATGGCCCGATTCACATGTTTGACTAACAGGCCGGTTATAAGGGACGTGTCGTGTACCCGGGTATTGGGCAGGACAATGAAATTTTTAAACGAATCAAGGGACGAGTCAAGTGAATTTGAGTTCCGTCTTCATATCCAAGTTTGAATTTGAGCTTCGTTTTCATATACCGATTAGGAGCCCTAATGTAATACCCCGTAATTTAATTATGTGTCTTCTCGTGCTCAGCTTTGACTTTCCTTCAAGTCAAACACCGCTCGACGTACCAAGCGACACTTTTTCCTCATTCCTGGCCACCAGTGATCATTATGAAGATCCTGATATATCTTCGTTTACCTTGGGTGAATGTACCACCCTGGAATATAATTTGCGTAGTATACCATTCTATCTGATCAACACCACTTTGTCATTGACTTTAGCTAATCGGGTATCGGGTTAATCTGGCCGGACTTTTCGGGGTTTTTTATGTGACCAGCCTGCTAATCGAGTATTGGTTAACTCTTTTTGGTGATGCAAATATTGGAACAGACGTCACCCCTTTTGGAAAGCAATCTCGACCTAGAGGGTGATGCTAGTATAAAAATATGGGGTCTCTTTTAAGGTTTAAACTTTGGACCTAATTGATGATGCAAATATTGGAACAGACGTCACCCATTTAGGATAACAATCTGGGCCTAAAGAGTGATGCTAATGTATAGGGCCTTTTCCAAAATCTGGTTTCTGGCGAAGGGTCTTCTAAGGGTCCACGAGCGCTCATGGGCCCAAGTCATGGCCCGATTCACAAGTTTGACTAATAGGCCGGTTGTAAGCGACGTGTCGTGTACCCGGGTATTGGGCAGGACCATGAAATTTTTAAACGAGTCAAGGGGTATGCATAGGGCCTTTTCATTGATCCGTTTCTGTGCGTTTCTTGCGAAGTTTCTTCTAAGGGTCCACGGACGCCTGCTGGGTCCAAGTCATGGCCCGATTCACAGGTTTGACTAACAGGCCGGTTGTAAGGGACGTGTCGTGTACCCGGGTATTGGGCATGACCATGAAATTTTTAAACGAATCAAGCGACGAGTCAAGTGAATTTGAGTTCCGTCTTCATATCCAAGTTTAAATTCGAGCTCCGTTTTCATATCCGAATAGGAGCCCTAACGTAATACCCCGTAATTTAATTATGTGTCTCGTGCTCGGCTTTGACTTTCCATCAAGTCAAACACCGCTCGACGTACCAAGCGACACTTTGCCTCATTCCTGGCCACCAATGATCATTATGAAGATCCTGATATATCTTCGTTTACCTTGGGTGAGTGTACCACCCTGGAATATAACTTGCGTAGTATACCATTCTATCTGATCAACACCACTTTCTCATTGACTTTAGCTAATCGGGTATCGGGTTAATCCGGCCGGACTTTTCGGGGTTTTTTATGTGACCGGCCTGCTAATCGAGTATCGGTTAACTCTTTTTGGTGATGCAAATATTGGAACACACATCACCTATTTAGGAAAACAATCTGGACCTAAAGGGTGATGCTAGTATAGAAATATGGATTCTCCCTTAAGGTTCAAACTTGGACCTAATTGGTGATGCAAATATTGGAACACACGTCACCCATTTAGGAAAACAATCTGGACCTAGAGGGTGATGCTAGTATAGAAATATGGGGTCTCCATTAAGGTTCAAACTTTGGACCTAATTGGTGATGCAAATATTGGAACAGACGTCACCCATTTAGGATAACAATCTGGGCCTAAAGGGTGATGCTAATGTATAGGGCGTTTTCCAAAATCCGGTTTCTGGCGAAGGGTCTTCTTGGGGTCCACGTACGCTCATGGGCCCAAGTCATGGCTCGATTCGCAGGTTTGACTAATAGGCCGGTTGTAAGCGACGTGTCGTGTACCCGGGTATTGGGCAGAACCATGAATTTTTTAAACGAGTCAAGGGATATCACAATTCAAATTAGAAGAAACGGATTATTCAGTAACTTTCCCAGACATAAATTCAGTCTGAGATGACTCAACTTCTTTATGTGGTTCATCACTGGATTCTACTGATTCAGCTATTTCTGATTTCTCACCAATAGTTGCTTAAGTGGAGACGCAAGTTGAACCACATGAAGTAGCTGATTCAATCTGTTTGCCACTTTCAAAATTTTTTAAAAATTCAGCCAAACCCTTCATCATCATGGCAAACTCCACATTGTTCGAGTCCACATTAGACTCTTCCATTTGAGTTTTTATTTCAGGTGGACCTTGAGAAAAACATGATTTTGTATTTTCAAAAATTTGAAAATGTTTATCAATATCTGCGTTATTCTCTAAATTTAGAGTTTTCGTGTGATTCGAAACATTTTCAGGTTTGATGAACTTCTTTTGATAGGTCTTTTTTTCCAAAATGATTTCACTTTTATCAGGCCTTGTAATTTTTTTTTCTGGATTTTGTAGGTTCTACCTTCTTGTCTTCTGGTTTCCCATAGTCCATTGTAGGCAGATCTTCTATCTCCTCTCCAGTGATGGGAATTGAGGAATAATAGTTTGGTTTTCTATCTTTAGGGCGGTTTTAAAAACTAATAACGTATAGTATTTTTATATATTTAGTAATCGAATGTATTAAATGTTATAAAACCCTATTTTTATGGCTTATTAGTGTTTCCTTGTGTCACACCCCAACCAATGGCGGAAACATCGGGATGAGACGAAGTGTGAAGATTGCTCGAGACATCATAACGCTATTTGTGACAATATTTAGATAATCCCAATTTCATTTCATAACTTCAAATAGTCAACATTACATAAACTCAAATGACAACAAGTTCCAAAAGTAATACATAACAACATAAGCAAAATTTGATACAACATATTAACCTAAACGTCTATATGTGTATCTAGGCATCAACGCTACTTCTTTTTATAGCATCGTCATCATCAACCTGTAACATGTTTAAAAATACAATTCAATGCAAAAGCAAAGGCGAGTGTGCAAGTTTGATACATACATAGCAAAAGATAAGTTGTGAACAATTCCTCATAGCAAGCATGTGATTCAAGATAAACATCTAAACATGGTATGTGTCTAACATATCAAACCAAGGAAACGCAATATGCTCATGACATAACCGAAGATAAAGAGGCGGGTCGTTAATCCTATAGCGCTACATATGTCACGGTTTGGCTCGTACGAAGTTAATGATAAATTCAACACATAAGATTAATCCAAGTTTAAAGCATCAAGCCATCACGTATACAAGCATGTTATAGGAATGTTCATGTGTTTAAATAAAATGTTCATGTGTAAGTTTGTTGATAGATAAACATGTTACACCCCAAAAGTGGTAAAAGTAAAAAGGGGGAATACGAGTATACTCACAATATTGCAATTTCTTCCGATTATCCAAGCGTTGATGAGGGTACGAGTTTAGGAGGACGGAACACCGAGGTCACCCTATAAGGGCAAACGATGGTGCATAAGTAAACGGAATTTCAAGATAACGAATGAGTGTTTATCCTAGATGTTTAAAATATCACGAATTCGTTATTATTTATTGGTTTTGAAAAAGAATAATCCTAATATTTATGTTTTGCATAATTTGGATTTCGTATTTTATATTTTATCTCAGTATATAAAAATTTATTGTTATAAAAAGAATTATCCATCTATGTTATAAATTTAGAGATTTGGTTATAAAAGAAAACGAATCAAAATAATAATCGTTTTGATATTAAACACGTATTGTTTCGTGGATTTTTTTACGAAAACCGGGCAAAGTTTACTCTGTTTTTGGACGATCCCGACAAAACAAGTCATCAATGTTTTTGGCAAAATTCAACATTAATAAAACAATGAGTATTTATGTGTATTTTCATAACAATTTAATTTAATACGATTACGTGATAATCAAATACAAAACAATAATTGTTTTATAAACATTCGCGTCGCTAAGTTATCACGTCTCGTGGTTAACCCAAATCTGTAACTGGACCGCACCGAGCCCTCGGTTGACCCGCTTTGACCAGGTTTGACCCGAACACCGAACCGGATCCGATTGTAACAGGATCCGAACCTGCTGAATAAAACGAAGGAATTAACGAGACTCGAATAGAAAAAAAGACCAAAGTTTGAAGCAGAACTAACGAGTCATGACAGTCGTGCCCCGAACTCGAGACTGAGTCAAATCTGATTGTAACAGGATCCGAACCGGAACACCACCGCCATCGCCTGTCGTTGACTGTGCCAAACCCAAATCAAAGCTGCGTTGAAACGAGTCATGACAGTCGTGCCCCGAACTCGAGACTGAGTCAAATCTGATTCATAACCACCTCTACCGCCACCATCGCCGGAGATCGAAAAGTCGATGACCTGAACCGGAACCCGAGAACCAAACACTAACCTCGATGATCCCGATCCGACTCAAACCCGCTGCAGAACCGAAATCCAAACCGGGACAGAACTCCGCCGCCGCCGTCACTGATATGCGACAATCGTCGCCGACCGTTGCTAAAACGTGAATGTCGTCGTCTCTCTCTTCTCTCCTACTCTCTCTTCTCTTCTCTCTCTGCGTTTTCGCCGCCGCCACCATCACCAGGTGGTGGTCGAGCGTTCAATCGAACCAAGATGGGGTTTTGAGTGAGGGAGATGGTTGTGGGTGTTTGTTTGCCTGAAACCGGAGGTCGGCCGGAGGTCAAGTCCGGTCGCCGGACTAGAGAGCAGGGATGGGTCATGGGGGCTAGGGTTTCTCTTTGAAGGGGAAAGAGGTTAGAGATGATTATATAACTAGGTTAAGTGTGAGTTGGGCCTAAAGCCTGTTAGTAGCCCAAATGCGTTTCAAGACCTGTTTTCACACCGAACTTTATAAAATTCCATACAAAATCGTTTTAGGTTCAGAATACGTAAATCGATGCCGATACTCGGTATTAGTTATGTTTGTTCGTTGTTTGCGTTAAAACGTGTAATGCGCGTAGTTCTGCTTTAAATCAATCTCTTGATCTGATTTCAACTGTGATTCTGAAAATAGAAATCGAACGCGAATTTTTATAAAAATAATAATAAATTGCGGAAAAATTTGAGGCGTTACAGTCTCCTCTCCTTTAGGAAATTTCGTCCCGAAATATATTCAAAAGGAAGAATTGATAGGGTTTTGGCAAACAGAAGAGAATTGATTAAAATTTAGGCTTGCATGAAGGGCAGTGGAGAATAACGGAGATATGTGGGTGAACGATCGATCTAATAGACGATTACAAGTATAAGAATGGCGTACGTATCGGATCGACAAAAGTAGCGCGTTAAGAATAAGGTCTCGTCACGGATAATCGGATATAATGCATTTGTGAGTTGTTTAAAGTTTGTATTAGGTCAAAAAGGTCTGCAAAACACCGAATTTCCCATGGCACGTCTTACGAAAATTTGGTAACATGGTGAAAACACTTATATATAGGAAGTACCAGCGGCGTATCCACCATGTTTTGACCACATTACGTCCGTTTCGTATTCGGTGTCACGTTACGTCCCGTGTCTTACCATACACAGTAGTACACTCTATGGTTTTCATACGCCTATCACTATAATCCCGTGTGCACCCACGATTATTTTGATCGTCGCATGATCCGCATAGCTTGTACTAGTTGTGTATGAATTAAGGTATACATAAATTCGGAAAATAAGAATGTGTACGTATAAGTACGTAGTATATAAGCATGTCCATGTTTAAGTATGTAGGGGACCCACGTAAGCAAATCACTCGGATTACGCTCGCTTACTGGTACGAATGTATGAATCATGAGTTTAAGTATGAATATGCATGTATGTATGAGCATAAACATAAACCGTGTAAGTAGTATGTGGATAAGTATAATCATAAAACGTATGAAAAAAAATGAGTATAAATGCGAGTACAACATGAGTATAAGCGTAAACACAAGGCGTATGAGTATAAATACAAGTATGAGTGTGAACATGAGATGTATGAGCATAGATATGAATATGAATATAGGTGTAAAACATGAAGGTTAAGTATGAATAAAATATATGTGTATGAATATAAGTGTAACAAAGTTGTGTAAGTGCAAATGGAAACATAAAGCGTATGAATATGAATATGGATACGAATGTAGTATAGACATGAATGTAAGGACAACGTAAGTGTATAATTGTGAGTGTATTTATTAACGTAGAACGTACGAATTTTGAATCGTGAGTATAACTTAAATGTGTAAGTGTGAACATAAGTGAAGGCGTAAAATGTATAAGCATGGATGTAGAAAATAATGATTTTGTTTATAGTATAAATCGAAATACACGAGTTTATGTGCGTAAAAGATCAAAAGTTTTAAGTATGAAAGGAAAAGTGAACGAGTGACACGCGTGAGATTGTTGTGAGATATTGACTAAAACGTGTAAAATGGTATGCATATGTAGTTGTTTGCGCAAAGCGTGAAGTTAAAATAAAGTGAGTTGTCACGAAATATAGGCTTTAGTTTGTGAATGTAAAGAGTGTATAATACGTCTGTTGGTTATGTGAAAAGTTACTTTGTAACGGAATGGAAATGCTACTATGGTTTTAAAAGAATTTACATAGTTGAAAATTTGTCGTCCTTATGAAGTTTCCTTGCCCACGTGTTTTGAATTTAATTGAAGTATCGATCGAGATTTTGAAAAGTTCTAGAGATTAATAAGTTTGCATCGTTTTAAGTAACATTGTATTGGAAAATTTTGAAACTTGCAGATTCTTGTGAAAAAAATTGATCCTTAGAAAAAGAAATTTGGTATATGAACTTAGTGATTGTTGAAAAGCGTCATTTAATAAAATGTTTTATTGCTTTCGAGAGAAGTTCTAGTAAATGTTTAATAATGGTTGTAATATTTCTATAGGTGTGTGCAAAAGTTGGTTTGATTCCCAATTAAAATAGAAAATCTTTAGTTTAATGATATGTGATGAGCTTGTTTCAATAGTTACGTTGAATACAAAATTTCGTGGGCAATGGATTCGTTAGACCGACTAAGCTGACGAGTAGCATTTCGTGAAATTTTGAATGTTGAAGAACAAGAGTCTACGGGAAAGTTAAAAATTCCATGTATGTGAGCTATATGAAAATAGGTTGTAGGATAAGAAGTTTGTTTATATAAACAGTGTTTTGAAATAATTAGAGATTTGACTAATGATAAACAATTTAGATATAGACATGACCGTGTTTACATAATATAGTCTATTAAAAGAAAGTATTGGTAACGATCACCTAGGTAAGGGAATCACCCCAAATCCGTTGGTGATGTCGTCGTAAGATGAGAAAAGAAGCGAAGTTAATCGTCAAGGTAAGGAAATCACTCCTATCTTGATGATATGTCTCCACTCGTTGTTACAAAAGCGTAAATAAAATTATGTGAAATTTCGCATGCTAATAATGTATAATTGTATGAAAAGTAATAGTACTATCTATGCGCAAAATGGAATTTATCAAAAATGGATCAAAATTGACAAGAGAGATTTTCATCATAAAAGGTTGAAAATAATAAAGCGTAAGTTCGATAAAAGCTTGGATGGTTCCAAAACGGAACGTTGACTAACCAAAGTGGTCGAAAGGTCCTTTTAAATTGAGAAGCATGCTTTGGCCTAATAGGTGGTATACTCTCGCCGACAAGTCGGTTAACGGTATTCACCCTTCTGGTTACTATATGCCCCAATTCAATCGAAAATTCGAGACTTGGCGGGATTAATGAAAATCAAGGAGTGGAACTAGTCGACAAGGTGCGGGTTTCACCCTTAACTTGGCGATTTAGTATCCTAAGTGTGGTTGGTACTCGTCGGGTCAAAATTTGATTTCAACACTTTGACGAGGGTCCACTGGAATTCAAAATTTGAATTTCTCCATCAAGGTGAGGATTTCACTCCTAACTTGGTGGTGAATTTTGTGTAAGAAAAGAAAAGTAGAAGGATTGAGAGTCATTCACCATATTGTGGGTTTCACGCCTATTTTGGTGAAGTCGTCTCGTTTGTGTATTATGAGTGTTTTCGGATTTAGAAATACCGAGTAAAATGCATAAGGGAAATGTATGTCAAAGTAATACGCAAATAAGTATAAACACGTAAGAAGGTATATCAAGAATGGTACATAAATAATAAAATGATAAATCAAGTATTAACACAAAGAGAAATAGGTCAAGAATAATACGTAAAGAATCGAACAACGAAGCAAGTATTAACACATAATAAGACAAGCATTAATGCATAAGAATAACATGTCGAATATTACTCACGAGTGATATACATGTTTATAAGAGCATAAATAAGAAACCAATAAAGTGTCACGTAGTAGTTCAGGCAAATCATACGAACAAGGCTCTAAAACTATAGACTAGGTAAAAGCATTCCTACTTTTCCTAATTCCCTATAGTTATGGCTCTGATACCAATCTGTCACACCCCAACCAATGGCGGAAACATCGGGATGAGACGAAGTGTGAAGATTGCTCGAGACATCATAACGCTATTTGTGACAATATTTAGATAATCCCAATTTCATTTCATAACTTCAAATAGTCAACATTACATAAACTCAAATGATAACAAGTTCCAAAAGTAATACATAACAACATAAGCAAAATTTGATACAACATATTAACCTAAACGTCTATATGTGTATCTAGGCATCAACGCTACTTCTTTTTATAGCATCGTCATCATCAACCTGTAACATGTTTAAAAATACAATTCAATGCAAAAGCAAAGGCGAGTATACAAGTTTGATACATACATACCAAAAGATAAGTTGTGAACAATTCCTCATAGCAAGCATGTGATTCATGATAAACATCTAAACATGGTATGTGTCTAACATATCAAACCAAGGAAACGCAATATGCTCATGACATAACCGAAGATAAAGAGGCGGGTCGTTAATCCTATAGCGCTACATATGTCACGGTTTGGCTCGTACGAAGTTAATGATAAATTCAACACATAAGATTAATCCAAGTTTAAAGCATCAAGCCATCACGTATACAAGCATGTTATAGGAATGTTCATGTGTTTAAGCAAAATGTTCATGTGTAAGTTTGTTGATAGATAAACATGTTACACCCCAAAAGTGGTAAAAGTAAAAAGGGGGAATACGAGTATACTCACAATATTGCAATTTCTTCCGATTATCCAAGCGTTGATGAGGGTACGAGTTTAGGAGGACGGAACACCGAGGTCACCCTATAAGGGCAAACGATGGTGCATAAGTAAACGGAATTTCAAGAGAACGAATGAGTGTTTATCCTAGATGTTTAAAATATCACGAATTCGTTATTATTTATTGGTTTTGAAAAAGAATAATCCTAATATTTATGTTTTGCATAATTTGGATTTCGAATTTTATATTTTATCTCAGTATATAAAAATTTATTGTTATAAAAAGAATTATCCATCTATGTTATAAATTTAGAGATTTGGTTATAAAAGAAAACGAATCAAAATAATAATCGTTTTGATATTAAACACGTATTGTTTCGTGGATTTTTTTACGAAAGCCGGGCAGAGTTTACTCTGTTTTTGGACGATCCCGACAAAACAAGTCGTCAATGTTTTTGGCAAAATTCAACATTAATAAAACAATGAATATTTATGTGTATTTTCATAACAATTTAATTTAATACGATTACGTGATAATCAAATACAAAACAATAATTGTTTTATAAACATTCGTGTCGCTAAGTTATCACGTCTCGTGGTTAACCCAAATCTGTAACTGGACCGCACCGAGCCCTCGGTTGACCCGCTTTGACCAGGTTTGACCCGAACACCGAACCGGATCCGATTGTAACAGGATCCGAACATGCTGAATAAAACGAAGGAATTAACGAGACTCGAATAGAAACAAAGACCAAAGTTTGAAGCAGAACTAACCTGAACTAAACCGAGACTGAACCGGCTGACCCGAGACCGAACCAGCTGACACAGAGCGGCCGGAACACCACTACCATCGCCTGTCGTTGTCTGTGCCAAACCCAAACCAAAGCTGCGTTGAAACGAGTCATGACAGTCGTGCCCCGAACTCGAGACTGAGTCAAATCTGATTGATAACCACCTCTACCGCCACCATCGCCGGAGATCGAAAAGTCGATGACCTGAACCGGAACCCGAGAACCAAACACTAACCTCGATGATCCCGATCCGACTCAAACCCGCTGCAGAACCGGAATCCAAACCGGGACAGAACTCCGCCGCCGCCGTCACTGATATTCGACAATCGTCGCCGGCCGCTGCTGAAACGTGAATGTCATCGTCTCTCTCTTCTCTCCTGTTCTCTCTTCTCTTCTCTCTCTGCGTTTTCGACGCCGCCACCATTACCAGGTGGTGGTCGAGCGTTCAATCGAACCAAGATGGGGTTTTGAGTGAGGGAGATGGTTGTGGGTGTTTGTTTGCCTGAAACCGGAGGTCGGCCGGAGGTCAAGTCCGGTCGCCGGACTAGAGAGCAGGGATGGGTCATGGGGGCTAGGGTTTCTCTTTGAAGGGGAAAGAGGTTAGAGATGATTATATAACTAGGTTAAGTGTGAGTTGGGCCTAAAGCCTGTTAGTGGCCCAAATGCGTTTCAAGACCTGTTTTCACACCGAACTTTATAAAATGCCATACAAAATCGTTTTAGGTTCAGAATACGTAAATCGATGCCGATACTCGGTATTAGTTATGTTCGTTCGTTGTTTGCGTTAAAACGTGTAATGCGCGTAGTTCTGCTTTAAATCAATCTCTTGATCTGATTTCAACTGTGATTCTGAAAATAGAAATCGAACGTGAATTTTTATAAAAATAATAATAAATTGCGGAAAAATTTGAGGCGTTACACCTAGGGTGTGTATTATGTTTACCCGAGGAAACCAACTTTGACAATAAAAGTTTGATTTTCCTATTTTTAGGGTTTGTGTTTCCTAGGGTGTGTATTTTGTTTACCCGAGGAAACCATGTCTGACTAATAGTTTTATTTTTCTATTTTCAGGGTTGTTTCATATGGTTTAAGAATATACAGAATCATATATTAGTATGATGTTTTAAATTGATGCTCTAAGGATTACACATAACATATGTGTTAATAACTACTAACTTCTTATGATGATTCATCATCATCATTATGTGTTAATAACTAATAACGTATAGTATTTTTTATATTTAGTAATCGAATGTATTAAATTTCATAAAACCCTATTTTTATGGCTTATTAGTGTTTCCTAGGGTGTGTATGACGTTTACCCAAGGTATGGTTTATTCCAATGGATCCTTGTTAAGGGATTTAGACTGTACTCATTCCAATTACCAGACTCGTTTGATCCTGGTATTGTTATTTATTGTCACTAACTCCTCGTGTCAGGATTGGGTAATTTGCACGCCTGCTGCCTTTCTAGGATGTGGTAGCCGTTTCTCAGGCTCCCTCTTCGAAATCGAACCCTAAATCTCCGTCACCCGTCACCACCATAGTAGGCCACTATCCTACCGTCGAAAGTTGATAGGGGATTCTATCCCGTCACCCGTCTGCAAAGGATTCTACCCATCGCTTGATGGGAATTGTACTTCAAGGCGGCCTGCACGACTCATCCGTCATGCACGCTTAGTCTACGACACATGCTTTTGGGGGCCGAGGCCCCTACTGCTGGTCGGCAAACAGGCGACGGGCACAGGCGTCGCTTCTAGCCCAGATTCTGACTTAGAGGCGTTCAGTCATAATCCAACGCACGGTAGCTTCGTGCCATTGGTTTTTCGCCCAAGCACAATGACCAATTGTGCGAATCAGCGGTTCCTCTCGTACTAGTTTGAATTACTATTGTGACACTGTCATCAGTAGAGTAAAACTAACCTGTCTCACGACGGTCTAAACCTAGCTCACATTCCATATTGGTGGGTGAACAATCGTCTTACTTTCAATTACTTCACTTTTAGGCCCGAGTTAGGGGAATATATGTGGGGATTAATGGTTTGTTTTTTGTTGTATGACTTTTTACTAGTCATTAATGACCGCGAGATCTTATCTTCCACCATAATAAATCTTACTCGTTCGATACTATCATCATCAATGTTTTACCACGTAGTAAAGTCCTATCCTCCATGGAAAAACGACTCTACAAAAGATTTGATGTACTCCTCATCTGAGTCAGGTGAATGAGGTTCCATCAACGTAAAGAACTCGCAAGCATCACCTCCCTAATGTCGTACAGTAGGGTCTTCTGCCCTGTCATGTGCTGGGACGCTCCACTATCCATAATCCACTTTGAAATAGATCTTGGGAGCTCCTGCACATTTCACATGCAATTAGTTAGAAGTTGAAGCAACCCAAGCCTCCTTTGACTCGGGTAGCTCGACGTAATGTGAGTTTTCGTTTTGTACAGTGGTGGGAAGTTTTTGTCGTTTATTTTCAAACTTTCCTCGGTTCCAACCTCAACCTCTTTGTATAGAAAGAATTCATCATTTTTAGGTTGAGCAGATGGTTGAACCTTCTTTGGAACATACTTCTTGCCCGGTGGGGTCGAAGAGGTTTGTTTCTCAAGCTTTTCATAATAATCCAAAGGTATATTCATCTTAACCGGTTTGGTTGAAGATGTATGTTTTGCAGCACTGTCAAAAACCTTTGGTTTTGATTCATTTGATGTCTTTGCTTGAGATTTCGGCTTCCATGTTTGTTGTGGAGAAGCAACCCATTTGTAAAAGTGATCATTTTTATTTACCAGTTGTTTAACAGGTTCAAATTTGATTTTATCATTTTTAGATTTTGGAAGCTTCTTTTCCACAAACATAGGCGCTTTGCCTTTGTCATCATTTTTACTTTTTGGATTATCAACAACCACATACTTAGGTTTCAAATTGGTACACTTTCGTGTGATGTGACCAATTTGGTTGCATCTGAAGCAAGTATAGGTGTCAACATCCCGACTTTTACCATCAGTCTGCGGCTGTGCAACCTTTTTAGCAAAGAATCTTCATTTGTTTTAGAGAAAATTTCCGATTCTTGTTTGGAAATTGAGCTTGAGCTCTTTACAAAAGTTTTCTTTTCAACAAACTTGTTTTTCTGAAAGTTCTTTCTCGGGTAATTCTTACCACCCTGATGTCCACCCAACCCTCTGTTTTGATTGTTTTTGTTAAAATGTGGTGGCACAACTGGTTTCTTATAGTAAGATTTATCACGTTGAAAATTCAAAAACCTCTTAGAACTTGTCAATCCTTTGACCTCAGAAACATCGATCTCAACAAGTTTGAAAACCTTTCTCAGTTTATCCACATTCACGTTCTCAATCGGAAACTCAGTATCCAAGTACAACTTATCAGAACCACTCATCTTGTACATGACAAGAGTCGGTTCATCACTTAAGTTGTCCTAGGACTTAAGCTTTTGGATGTAATTGTTTAGAAAACATTCTTCATCCTCAACTGTGGAGTCACTGTCAGATTTTAGCACATTTCCAACAACATTTTTCACAACTTTGGATTGAATACTGTCTTTATCAGTTTGTGAAGTGAATATGACATCAATGTTTTCTGGCAATTTTTCAACATAAGTTTTCTCACTTGATTCAGATTCGTTATCCAACCCAGATTGTTTCTTTGTGAAATTGTTGCACATGGGTGGTGGAACATTTTGATACCCTACCCCTATTCCATCTGAATAAACATCTTCACCGGCTTTGTTCTTCCCGATTGGTTTGGGAACAATATGCTGAAGAACAAAGCTAGCAGACGAATAGTTGTTTAGCTTCAGATTGATTCTCTCATTTTCGATCTTAGCTTCTTGAAATTGAAGCTTGAGATTCGCAATCTCATCCAGTTGCTGATTTATCAGTTTTTCTTTGGCTTGAAGAAATCCCGATAAATGAGTGTTTTCTTTGTGAGTTTTTGAGTTGCGTTCATCTGAATCTTTTACCGTTCTTTTCAATTTGTCAAAATTTTCAGAAATTTTTCTGTTTTCAAGAATCAATTTTTCATTTTCTTTGTGAAGTCGTTCAACATCATTTTTATCGTTTTCAAGTTTTTCATTTAATTCTTTGATTCTTTCATTTGAAGCTTTAATCAGTTTATCTTGACCAAGAACTTCTCTTTCAATTATGCCAATTTTATCTGTCAGCTCCTGGAGTCTCTTTGTTGAGAGATACTCGCGTGTGTTGTAGACTTTGAATTCTTTCGTGCAACCTCTGCAAACACTTTTGGTTTTAGCACATTCAGCCTTACTTGGTTCATTTCCTGAACCACTACTACTGACCTTTTCTGATGACTCAGACTTAGAAGCAGACTTGGAATCTACCTCAAGCGCTTTCGCCATTAGAACTTCATCTGCCATCTTTGTCAGATTTTCGGCTGCCATCTCTTTTTGAGTGTCGATGCTCCCTTCGACCACTTTCTTTGGCTCCAAGGACTTCAGATATGTAGGATCAGTTTTGACCACACAAATGAGTCAATCAGAGCTAGTGCTTACTGAAAATGTGGCGGAAACACATTTTCAGCATGATACAAAGATAAACGTAACAGAAAGGAGTAGAAACAGATGAATTCACACTTTAAACACTTTTTCTTCACTTGATAACGATTGCCACATGGTCAGCAGTTCGACGTAGAGTACAAGACAACGTTACAAATGAAGACAACTTCAGGGGTATTTATAGGATTCTGGAACCGCTCTTGTGACATGTCCACATGAGCGATCCAGCCTGGTTCGCTTTTGTGGACACATGTCACAAAAGCGATCCTACATTCTAATTATCATAAATTTACACATTTAACCCCTGAACTAATACAAAATAACCTATCTAGACCATATACGTTAATCTAACTTTACAAAGACGCAGGCTTTAGACATTATGCACCAACAAACTCCCCCTTGGATGAAGCCGCAGTCTTTGTCAAGAAAATTGGTCTTCAGATAGCAGCTTTGTAATGTTCTTCACGCCCTTTAGGCTTCCTGCTCAAAGCAATTCTTATCTTTTCATGCTTTTGCTTCTCTGCCTTCTCTTCTAAGTAACTTCTCCTTTTCTACCTCCTCTCTCATTCGCCTTTCAAGTTCTCTTGCATCAACTACTTCAAACTCAGACATACTAGAAGAACTAGTAGTGTCTTTATCAACATCGTCGCCTTCAACATCATCTACCACTTTCTCTTTCTCCTGTGAAATGTCAACATTATCAGTAAACAAATCTGTATGAATTTCAATATGTGCTACACTAGCCGCCTCTTGTTCCTTTTCAATGTTCACCTCAGTAACTTCTTCATCAGACTCATCTACTAACACAGTTTCGGACTTCTTCTTTTGTTTCTTCTTTGGCTTTGAAGAAGAACCTTCACCTTCAGCTACAGGAGTTGCAAGTCTACGTCTGCGTCCAGACTCCTTCACATACCACTCATTCTTTGTTGGTTTGAAACCCTGAATTATCTTCAACTCCACAGCATACAATGCTTCTTTCATTTCTTCTTGATTTCTCCAATTCTGATGATTTTCTGGATCAGGATCCACATAGTTTGCATCTCTAAGCAATCCGAAATTTTCAATCACTAACTCCGGCTCTGGATGATGAGGATGATACTTGACAAGGTTCTTTAACGAGATATTAGACATGTGAGCTTGAACAAGAAGATCATCTTTAATGTTTCTATCAATTCCAGGGTATGCGCGGTCAATAATCATTTGTACAAAACGTGGATATCTCCAGACTCTAACATCCGACGAGAGATTTTCCACCATATAATGAAAAACTATATGTGAGAAATTGTATTTCTTATTCAACACCAAACGTAGTTCCCGGTGTTCAATGTGCTTCTGTATCCCAAACGTAGCATACATCCCTTCACCATTCGTTCAGGAAATCTTGTTGGATAGTTGGCTTCATCAGGAAAGTTCATCACTTCGCGAACTAACGCTTCAGTCACCAGAATAGTCTCCAACTTTCCATCCACTTCCACCATAGATGATATCACTTTGCTTGCCTCGTCATAATTTGCATTCAGCCAAAATCGACTAATGTGAGATCGGTACAAAGGCCTCTGATCAGTCATCGCTTTCTTCACTTGAATACGATTCATGTAGTCCAATATACTGCTGAATTCTGAAAGTAAAGAACACTTTTCCACGTCTAGATCAACACAACTGTTGTGTACTGGATCAAATAAAACATTTGGAGATGCCTGCACAACAACAACAGAAATCATAGCTTAGAAAATTTTGAAATTTTGAAAACTGACCTAAAAGGCGATCCCACATAGTGTACTAAAAGCGAACCAACACTGTTATACCATAAAAGCGACCCAAAGACTCAACAACCCTATAGGCGACCCACAAAATATGACTAAAAAGCGGTCCTAGGTTAGAAAAACACAAAACGCGAACCATCCCTGGTTACATCAGCGAGTCAGCCCTACGCATGCCTTAAAAGCGATCCTGAAATTGATACATAAAGGCGGTCCTAACATGGTACATATGAGCGATTCACAGATTGTACATATGGGCGGTTCACAAAGGGTACATATGGGCGGTTCACAAAGGGTACATATGGGCGGTCTGAATAACCCTGACTGTAAAAGCGACCCCAAAATCAAAACATGTAAAAACATCTTATACCCTAAAATTGATTCTACAAACAGATTCTACACATAAATCCGACTCTAGAGGTGTCTTTTGATTCCTTCAGTTATGTCTTAAACACTCTAGATCTGAGATTGAAACTTCTTGCTGCCGACAACACACATCTAACGTACAAATCTCAGCAATTAACATGTTGTACATCTATCAAAAACATCAGACGATAACACTCAACCTAGCAATTTAGACAGATATGATATTTAAAAGCACTAAACTCAAATCGTTCATACACACATGCCGACAGACGAGATTTAAACACACTAGGACTGAAATTGAAAGATGACTTACCTTGCCCATGATGTAAATAATGGAAATCTATCAAGAACAAGCAAAAACAAAGCTAAATCAGCAAGAAATCTTGATGAACACGAGAAAACAGATGGGATCGCTCAAAATCGCCTAGAGAAGATGTCGTAAAAGCGGTTTAGGGTAATGACAGAATAAGCGGACCCTGTTCCTTATATATGAGGTCTGAACCGCTTATTTGTCATGTCCTTATGAGCGGTCCACAATGTTACTATGACAAAAGAGCGACCCATTGACACAAAAGCGATCCAAACTTTGATTTTTCAAGAAACTAATTTTTTATACAACTTTCAACTTTTTCGATTTCACATGCTGGCACCCAGTTGACCAAGTTCAAGTTAATGACCCTGGACAGCTGTTTGACCTACCAAGTCCAAATTAATGGCCCTGGTTGATCAGATTTATGAAGTACTTTGTCGTTTTGTTTCAAAAAACAGTTCAAATTAATGAACTTTTCAACATTTCAAACATTTGAACATTTTATCTTCCACACATCATACCAGATCTATGTTTGCAATCACAGCTTACCCAACCCTCATCAGACACCTACATGATCTGCACACATGCTTTAAACTTCCAATCCCCAGTATAAGTTGTCGAAACTAAAATGAGAAAAGAAAATCTTTTTGGGTTTAAAGCTGTACAAACTGAAATATATACACACAATATTTTTTCGAGCGTGTTAGGGGATCATATCAGCTGCTGACAGAACACATGCACCGTTAAGCTTATTTCATTTTAAACATTTAAGCAATTCGCGTTGATTGTCGGTATATTGATCCACTTTAAATTCTCACAGAATTTTCAATCTGTTCGGGATACGTTATTAGTGTTTTAGATACTTAAACATCAACGTGTGTTCCCACCTCAGTATATACTCCCTTATCCGGATCCCAGTATTCAGTCTTACAGGTGAATATACCACAGCTGATATCTGTTGGGGGTAGATGCGAAACCGTGAGAGCTCAGGTCAGAACTTTCGTTCAGCAGAGAGATGACGGCTCGACTTTTCGGTGGGTCCCCTTTAGAGGATCTTTTGCATTTCAACAGCAGCGACTATCAATTTTATTGTTTCATCAGCATGCTGAGGGTGAAGCTTATGTTTCAAAGCTTTTTGCGTAAAGTATTATCCAGGGACTAGGTCAGTATTTCCATACAGCAGAAGTCCCGGGATAATACCCCAGATATCACCGAGTATAAAGACCTAGTATCTCAGAATACGGGACCTTTCAAACAGGATTTCAGGGGTTACCTATATATCCTGGAGGTGTTCCCCACGAAAACGCAAGTTAAATTTAGTTTATATCCCAAACCGATCTACTAAATCTGTAAGAACCTACCGGCACATCTTTAGCGAGACTGCTTAATTGCATTTTTACATTACATATTACTAGCGTACTGTGCTCGTCTAGATGATGTACTATCATTTCCCCTATACTACACAGCTCTTTTTGCATTTTTTAATGTTTTTAGATTTTTATGATTTTATCATGTTTTTGTATTTTTCTGCGAATATCTCCCCCTAAAACTAAAACATATTTTTGTGTTTTTGTTTTTAACGAAAAGCAGGAAATACAACTGTACAAACAAAAGTTGACAACTCGATACGGTTCAAGTCAGATCGCCGCCCAGCTCGGCTTCACACTCGATAACCCTCCCAGATTGCAGATTTTTTAACCCATTTAACTTTAAAAGATAATAAAATCTCTTTTTATCAAACAGTTTCGTGTAAAAATCAGCTTTCTGATCATCGGTGCTCACATGTTCAATCCGTATTAGTTTCTTTTCGTAACAATCTCGAATAAAATGGTGACGGATTTCTATGTGTTTCGTTTTTGAGTGGTGAACCGAATTTTTCGTAACATTGATGGCCGCTTCATTGTCCACAAATATTGGTGTATCCAAGAATTGCAGACCGAAATCGCGCATCTGCTGTTGAATCCAGAGAATCTGAGAACAACAGCTAGAGGCTGAGACGTACTCAGCCTCGCAAGTTGAGAGCGCGACCACAGTTTGCTTCTTGCACTGCCAGGTAACGAGCCGAGTTCCGAAGAACTGGCACCCAGCAGTGGTGGACTTAGCGTTCTGCTTACAACTACCGAAGTCTGAATCAGCAAAACCAGATAATGTAAAATCACCCGAGCGAGGGTACCACAAGCCGATGCTTGGGCAACCCTTCAAATACCGTAGAATGCGTTTGACGATCGTCAGGTGTGATTGCTTCGGGTTTGACTGATATCGGGCGCACAAACATGTCGGATACATGATGTCGGGCCGGGAAGCTGTAAGATACATCAACGAGCCGATGATCGATCTGTATAATGCTCATCCATCTTCACACCTTGTTCATCCGGACAGATACCATGATTTTGTGCGATGGGGGTTGATGCAGGACTGCATTCTGTCATGTCAAACTTATCCAGCACGTCCTTTACATACTTCGATTGATGAATGAAGATTCCATCGGGTAGTTGTTCAACTTGTAACCCAAGGAAGAACTTCATCTCCCCCATAGAACTCATCTCAAATTTCTTCTTCATCACAATTTCAAACTCTTTGCATAGCTCGTCATTGGTGGAACAAAAAATAATATCGTCGACATAGATCTGCACAATCAGCAAGTGGCCAGCTACTTCTTTCGTAAACAAGGTACTATCTACAGTGCCTCTTGTGAACCCGTTGTCCAGCAAGTAGGTCGATAGCGTCTCATACCAGGCTCTCGGGGCCTGGTGAAGACCGTATAAAGCTTTATCCAGCAGATACACCTTGTCTCTGTTTAGCGGATCTGCAAACCCCGGTGGTTGCCCCACGTAAACTTCTTCTCGAATCTTGCCATACAGGAATGCCGATTTAACGTCGAGTTGATAGACTTTGAAATCTTTCCATGAAGCAAAGGCTAGAAAGATGCGGATTGCTTCGAGCCTTGCAACCGGCGCATAAACTTCTTCATAGTCTATTCCCTCCTGCTGGCTGAAGCCCTAGACCACTAGACGTGCTTTGTTCCTCACCACGACTCCTCTATCATCACGTTTACATTTAAACACCCATTTTGTCTTTATCAGCTTCTGATTCTTCGGCAGATCGACCAGTCTCCAGACGCCCAGTTTCTCAAATTGTTGCAGCTCTTCCTACATTGCATTAACCCAGTTGTCTTCGGTCAAAGCTTCTTTGTAAGTCCTAGGCTCAATCTGCGAAATAAAACATTTGTATGAGACTTCTTTCTGCATATTAGCTATATCAGAATAAAAACATGTAAAAGCTTGGTCTATCTGATGTCTTGTTTTGACACCACTCTGTAAATCGCCGATAATTTGTTCTGAAGGATGATAAGACAGTGTCCGTGGCATCGCAGTATCAGGCACCACAACTTCCGATTCCAGATTTGAAATGTCGAGATCAACAATTTGTTCAACAGCCTCCTCTGATGTCTCATTTGGTTCCTCGTCAAAGGTAGGAGCGGGTTCCTCCTCTGAGTCGTCAGAAACGTCAAATGATGGAGCTGGCTCCTCTGGTTCCTCTGGCGGTATATGAACTGTTCCACTTGGTCCAGCTTCATCATCGTGAGTGCCCACAGTTGGCGTAGGAACATCTAGCGGTCTAGATTCCGGCTCTTGCAACTGACTTTGCTGATACAGGTACATAAGAGCAAGTTCCTCCTCACTCGGCTCGGACGGCAGATGAAACGATTCCCAGAGTTTGTCGTAATCAAATAGGAATCTTTTTCCGGGAAGTTGTTGCGACTGTGTGTGTTTCTGACAATCCACATGAAGGACCTGAATCACCTTCCCCAGACACGGTACAAATACCCTCTTTAATGGGCTGGCGTATCCTACGAAAAATCCTTCATTTGCTTTCGCTCCGAATTTACCATCAACATCGATGAATGTACACGGAGAGCCAAAAGGTTCCAAGAACTCAAGATTTGGCTTATAGCGATGCAACAACTCAAAACAAGTCTTTTTATATTTCTTCACTGTCAGAACTCTATTCAGCGTATAACAAGCTGCTGACACCGCTTCACTCCAGAAGAAAATCGGAAGCTTTGAATCAGCCAACATAGTACGTGCAGTCTCGATCAGGGTTCTATTCTTTCGTTCAGCCACGCCGTTCTGTTGTGGTGTATATGGCGCACTGAATTCGTGAAGTATCCCCTTTTCATTGCAGAATTCGTACATTTTGTTGTTTTTGAACTCAGTTCCATTATCGCTTCGAATTCTTCTGATCGGCAGCTTGTACACTGTTTCTATCTTTTTGAACAAAACCATTAAAGCCTCGAACGTTTCATCCTTCTTTTCCAAACAAACGACCCATGAAAATCTTGTATAATCATCCGTTACCACCAAACAGTAAGAATCTCCACTGATGCTTTTGACGTTGACCGGCCCAAAGAGATCCATATGCAATCTCTCGAGAGGTAACCAGATGGTGTTTAGCATCTTTGGCGGATGAGACTTTCGTACCTGTTTACCTTTCTTACATGCAACACAATCGTCAGGTAAATGAAAATTTTTAACATTCACACCTTCTACCAAATCGTTGTGCACCAGAAAGTTCATTTTACGAATGTGTATATGACCCATCTTTCTGTGCCACATAACCGACTCTTTTTCAGTTGCTTTAGATTTTGTCACAAAGCATTGTTTTTGAGGAGTTGTTGGTGTTGCAGCGCTCATGTCTAAAATGTAAAGATCATTAACCCTAGGGGCGCGCAACAGAACCAACTCATCAGGGACTTTAAACGCTGGTTTTAAGACCAAACATTCTGTTTTTGTAAAGTGTACGCTAAAGTCTTTGTCGCAGATTTGCGAAATACTTAACAAATTGTTCGTCAATTCAACAATATAATTCACTTTGTCAAAAGATATGATGCCGTTCGTGAGCATTCCCTGACCAACAATCCTTCCTCCTATACTACACAGCTCTTTTTGCATTTTTTAATGTTTTTGGATTTTTATGATTTTATCACCCCACGATTCAGACATTCTCGCTTGAAATGACCTTTCTCTTTGCATTTAAAACAGGTGACCTTGGTCTTATCGAACCCTAATTTCTGATCCGGACCCGACAAACTGTTTCTACCAGTGATTTCCATAAATCGTTAAGCTCTTCGAACTAAACTTGCCATACACCACTTAATATCTATCAATTCCAGTTCTTCCGGATCGATCTGATCGTAATCCTCTTTAGTCATATCAGGATTTCCGATACTTCCAGCGACCAAACCTTCATAAGCTTCTAGAACTGATGCCAGTAACGCGATGTGCTGCTTGGCTGCATTCTCGGTGATTTCATTCCCATTCTTGATGTTAACCGCAATGTTACACTGCACACCGGACACAAACGTCTGTTGATTTGACCCTGTAGAACTTTGAGGAGAATTCGACTCTGAGACTTTGACATTTGGCTCGTAGTTGGAAAATAGAGTCGATTGACTTGACTGATAAGCATTTGGAGCAACAGATGAAGTGTTGTCTGCGCTAAAACCAGTTTGAATTTTCGGACTCTGAACATTCGATACTACCGGACTACTCTTGTAATACAAAGATACATCCTGTGGCATATTCGTTGAATTCATCTTCTTGACTTTCACCAATTCCAACTCATGAGCTTCAATTTTCTCTATGAACTCACTCAAACTATAATTCACGAAATCCGAACTGTTTTTCAACATCATCACATACGTTCCCCATTCCTCATAGGGAAGTGCATCACACAATTTGTCTATCCACTCTTCATTTGTCTTCTCAATGTCCAACCTTCTCATCTCTAACACCAGATGACAATACCTCTCGATAAGCTGCTTTGTTGATTCACCCATAATCCCTGTGAAGATGTCAAACTCTTTCTTTAGCAATCCCGTTTTACTTTTAATCATTGACGCGCTGCCTTTGAATTTTTTCTCTAATGCTTGCCATATTGACTGTGAATTATTTTTGTGCTGTAGTAATACTAAAATATCTTCTTTTATTGCTTGTTGTAAGATGCTGATCATCTTTTTCTCGGCTTTGAATTCGACCTGCTCTGCATCTGTCAGACTGGCAATCGTCTTTTTTATATTCAACCCGTCTACTGGAGGAACATACTCTCTTTCGATTTTTATCCAACTCTCTAAGTGATTTGCCTGCACCCAATTTTTGAACCTCTCAGACCATCCTGAATATTCATCCAAACTCATCAATTTCGGAGGCTTCTGCATCGTTCCAAGTTCATTTTCTAGACTGACATTTTGCATGATACTTGCTTGACTTTGAGTCGCACCCACACCCGAAAACATGTTATAGAAATCCTGACTATCCATTTTCAGTTGTAACGGAAAATTTTTTCAAACAGTCTGAATAAGCGATCTACAGAAGTTGAATAAGCGATCCAGAGAATGCACAAAGAGCGATCCAGATAAGTTGCACAAAGAGCGATCCAGATAATTGCACAAAGAGCGATCCTAGAAAGAGCGATCCTAGAAAATTGCACAAAGAGCGATCCAGAAGATGACAAATGAGCGGTTCAGAAGACTTTATTTCGGGCGGTCCAGAAAAGCGATCCAATGATGACGTCAGAGCGATCTAACTTTCACGAAGGTTTTTAGGTCACTTTTAGTCCGTATTTTGATCCGAAACTTTCAAGGGTTTGTTATTACTGTCTTTCACACCTACTGTCCAAAATTCAGTCCATTTCCACCGCTAAAACAGTGTAGATCTACAAAAGTCCGTGAAAACCACTTCGTATCTAGCAACTAACTCGCAACTGGCTCTGATACCAACTGTAGGATCAGTTTTGACCACACGAATGAGTCAATCAGAGCTAGTGCTTACTGAAAATGTGGCGGAAACACATTTTCAGCATGATACAAAGATAAACGTAACAGAAAGGAGTAGAAACAGATGAATTCACACTTTAAACACTTTTTCTTCACTTGATAACGATTGCCACACGGTCAGCAGTTCGACGTAGAGTACAAGACAACGTTACAAATGAAGACAACTTCAGGGGTATTTATAGGATTCTGGAACCGCTCTTGTGACATGTCCACATGAGCGATCCAGCCTGGTTCGCTTTTGTGGACACATGTCACAAAAGCGATCCTACATTCTAATTATCATAAATTTACACATTTAACCCCTGAACTAATACAAAATAACCTATCTAGACCATATACGTTAATCTAACTTTACAAAGACGCAGGCTTTAGACATTATGCACCAACAAGATATCTCTCATGTCTCTCCTGTTTCAGCTTTTCATTCTCAGCTCTCTTTGTTGTATCTATCTTGATTTGTTCTTCTACAGGCGGAATTGATTTCATAAGAGTTTCCACATCAATGGTTGATGGATCAATATAAATGTTTCCCTTTGGATCCAAGTAACACTCTCGACCTGGATTGTGACACCCGACTTTTTAGGTCGTACCGTACAATTGTAACACGTGTTGTGAATAGGTAACAGGGCTGTATTTGATTGGTTATGATGTTTATATATGATATTTAATGAGTTGGTAAATTTAAACCTTGGTAAAAATTGTGTTGATAACAGTAAGATAAACGCTTATCGCGTAACGGATAAAATGCGAAACGAACGTTGGTGACCACCCGATCAGTGTTAATGTAGGACCGGTTTTGACACCGTTCGATTGCGTAACGAACGTTCGACGTGTGGAATCCGTGAACGTGCGTGACCGAACACACAATAACGTACTAGAAACGCGATTTTATTGAAGAATATGACGTGTATAATGTAAGAATCATGTAGAGAGTACTTTCTCTCTCTAGACTTTCTCTCTCTAGACTTGAATCTTCAAAATCACAAATGAGCAAAAGTCTTAAACTTTAAACCTAAGGCTCCTATTTATAGGCACAAGGTTATAATGAGAAGTCTCATTATTTACACAATTTCCACCTTGCCTTTACTAACTAGTAACATCATCAAGTCTTGCATTCTTCGGTTTCTTCTACGATTTTGATTGACGGAGGCGATAGACATTTAATGCACTAACAATCTCCCCCTTGGATATTGCCGCAGTCAATCTCGTAGCGTCTTGTCTTTCTCTTTTTCGAACAGAATCCCCGTGGATCTGTCTTCGAGCTTCCGTTGCTCCCCCTTTCGGTAGTCGCTTTCTTCAGGCTCCCCCTTTCGTCAAGCTTCCGTGCTTTTGGGATCGACGCCTGGCTTTCCGTAGCAACAGAATAAGAAACCTACACATCTCAATCTCTCGTAAGACAAAATAATTTTGACTCTAAAAGAATTCACTCAAAATTCTCAAACATATAACACACAATATTGTGATTCAAATTAATGAATCATCTAAACATTTGAGGATTATCTTCCAACTTCTCATCATCTTAACCAAACCAATTGTTCATCTTGTTTAGCCTTTGAGATTTTGAATATCAGCTTTTCAATATCAGTTGTCGAAAATCTTTTTGGATTTTTTCAATAATATGAAACATAAGTGCAAAAACAAAATTTAAATGCAGAAATAAAATATATACTAACACTATTTTTGTGAGTTTGTGTAAGAGGATCATATCAGTTTTTGAGACACATCACAAGCACCGTTAAGCTTTTAGACATTTTAAGTTCGAAACGATTCACATTGATGACGATATATTTGTCCTCTGAAACTCAATCTAAAAACTTTCGAAATGCTTACCGATACGTTAAATGTATATTAATTATGCACTACGTTCTTATGGACCCCACGATCTCAGCATATCCCCTCATCATGCAATACACTAACTCAAGTAATGCCTTTAAACTTTCATCAATTGTGATATGTGCGAAAACAAAGCAGAATGTTTAAACATTAACAATCAGGTCGATACTTCCGTATACGCAGAGAAAGTCCAATGTTTAAACAAAATAAGAAAATAAAAATAAGTTGAAATTGTTTAGGCTTTAACCACCAGGTCGATACTTCCGTATACGCAGAGGAGGCCCAAAGCTTAAACAAAACACCAAAGAAAATAAAGCAGAACGTTTAGGCAATAACATCCAGGTCGATACTCACGTATACGCAGAGGATGTCCAATGCTTAAACAAAATAAAGAAATAAGACAAGTTTAAATCTTTGCAAACTGAAATGCACAATCACAGTGACTTTTCAGCAAAGTAGTGAAAGCTCACAAACTTAACCAGTTTTTATGCTTTTTTGCATTCAGCGATTACTGAGTAGGTACACAATCACGAAGGACAAAACTAAGTACTATGCTTTCAACCATGTTTCCCACTAGAACTAGGCTTTTTCATTTATGTTTGTATCGTTATCGCAAATCTACTAGTCTAGCTGAGCCTATCGTCACATCTTTAGTGAGACCGTTTATCACATTTTACATTTCATTTCTTTAGCATGCTGTGATAGTCCACTGATTTACTATCATTTCATCTTATTCACAACAAAACTCATTTTTGCTTTTTCGATGTTTTTTGACATTTTCAAATTTTCTAATTTTTTTAAAATTTTTCTCCCCCTAAAATCAAAATATATTTCAATTTTGATTTTCTGAGAAAATTTGAATACAATAAACTGTACAAAGTAAAAAGACAACTTGACGAGAATTGCTTCAATTCTCCATCCACTTGGCATAAACAATCAGAACTCCCCCTGACAAAAACTATTTTCCCATTATGATTTCAAAACACTTAAGTTTGTTTTAATCAAAATGGTTTTTCCGGAAAATTAGTTTTGTGTGTCATTTCATAAACTCGGGGTTTCATCACCTTGTTCTTCAAATTACCACTTGTAGGAAAGATGAATCAAGTGCAACTTAATGTCCTTAATTTATCTTTTGAATGTCGAAATATCACCGAAGTGAATTTCTCAAGAAAGATGTCGATTCCTACTCCTCAATTACCAACCTGGGAGTTCCGGCAAGTCAGGTTTTTCATTTAAACAGTTTCACCCAAGCCTGACGGTCCTTGGGTGCTTTTGAATTCTTGTTCAACAATGGTGGAAAATTTGCATCATCCATTGTTAAACCTGAATTCTCAACTTTTACCTCATCAACTGGCTCCTCTGGCTTTGATGAACCAGAATCATTGCCTGAACGTGGCTTGTCTGACTTTGATGAGCCAGATTCATCGCCGACATGTGGCTCCTTTGTTTCCAAAGAAACAGATTCATCGCCAGTAACTTTCTTCTTTTTCTTTTCTTCTTTCGTCCTCAGATTTGTATCCAATGAATTCGTCTTACTTGACTTTGCAATCGAGGGAGTTGATTCATCAGAACTCTTATTTTTACCAACAGATGAACCCGAGGACAAAATCTTCTCGAGATACTCTCTCGCCTTTTTTCTCTTCTTTCGCAGTCTGTCCTTCTGCCCCTGAGAAAGTTTCACTTTCTTTTCTTGAACTTTAGGTTCTTGAACCTTCTGTTACTTGGGCTTGACATTGACTGGTTTCTTTGCCAACTTCTAAGAATTAACCCTCAATCTTTCACTTGATTTCCTTGGGCAATCTCTGGCAATGTGACCTATGATTTGATAGTTAAAGCATCTTCTCGTCACAAAATTCCTTCTCTGGCAGTTAACAACAATGTGTCCTTGATAACCACATCGGTAACACACTCTGTTATCATACCAATCACCATTTTCAGTCCAAACACTCAAATCATAGCATTGTTCGGCTTTGTGGTAATCCTCACTCCTCTTGTAAGCTTGATTTGACTTTTGAGCACTATGGTCAAACCTGCACCACTTATTACTAACAATTTTTGAGTTTTCATTTTTCAATTTTTGTGATTTTTGATTGCGATTGGATGATTGACCTGATGAGCTTTTATTTTCTTTTTGTACAATTTTCTCAGTTTTAATTTTTTGTTTCTGTTCCACTTTCTTCTTCAAAGGTTTTTGCTTAGAGCATTCTCCCTTTTCAGTCGATTGCAGAACAGTTTTCTGAAATTTTTCTTTTAATTTTAAAAACAATTTTGGTTTTTCAATTTTTTCTTTTTCATCATCAGATTTCTCATCACAATCTTCAACTTTGACATTGTCAAAGTCTGTGACACTGTCACTTATTGGAACAAAATTGATCGGTTTTGGACATGGAATATTCAAATACTCTGAAGAAGTCACAAAACCTTTCAATTTCGTTTCAAGCTCGTTGATTTTCTTTCGAGCTTGCTCACCTTCTTTTTCAAGTTGAATAATCTTCTGAAGATGAGAATTTATCATTTTTTGCTTTTCGATGTTGTTTTTGCTAAACACATCTCTCCCATCTTCAAGAATTTTTATTTGACTTTGAAATTCTTTTTCCATTTTTAATTTTTCATTTTCAAAATTTTTCAGTTTATCTTCAACAATTTTTGCATTTTCTTTCAACTTTTTGTTTTCAAGCTTTACCCAGAAATCTTCATCTTCTAAAGATTTCTGTTTGCTTTCAAACTCTCTTTCTTTTTCTTTCAAAACTTTGTTTTCTGATGTCAAACTGTTCAAATTACCCAACAGTTTGTCATTTTCAACTTTCAGTTTCTCACAAATTTCCGGAAACATAAGAATCTGTTTATCATCAGCTTGCTTCTCATCTTTCAACTTCTTGACTTCCAATGTCAAACTTTCCACATCCTTCAAGAGTTTGTCATTGTCAGTCTTAAAGTTGTCACATTTGGTACAAACTAATTCAGAACTTGAAGATTCTTTCTTTATAAATTCTTCATTCTTTGGAACTTGCTCTTCCTTTGTTTTGTATGTACCTGCACAAAAGATTTTAGCAAAGTCAAGAGGATTCATATTTTCATCAATATAACAACCCCTCTTAATATCGTATTTCATAATATTTTTCGCTGCAAGACACATATTGACTCTTCGTCTCATTTCAAAAATGACATCCAAACTTATTTTTTCTAAGTTCTTTTCTATTTCATTCATCAACCCCTTCTTTTTCTTTTCATTTTCATCCTTGTGTGTTTTGAGCTTATTGATAAATTCATTTGGATAAAAATTTGAGAACCTAGAATCCTTTTTCAATTCAATCAAAAATTCATCCCACTCTGAAGGTAACGCGTCTGCAAATTTTGATATTTTTTCAGCATTTGACATTCTTATCTCGTACCTTTCTAAATTGTCAAATAAACTTTCGAGAAAAATGCCTGGATAGTCCCTGTGGTTTCGCCTTTTTTCACCTATAGTCCCCAACTTTCTAAAACTACCTGAATAGTCCCCAAGTTTTCATTTTTTGTTCCCGGATAGTCCCTGGGTCTAACTTCAGTTACTTTTCTCTGTTAAGTGGGTGTTAAGATGGTGTGAAATGACAAAAATACCCTTTCCTTAAAAGGCCAAACCATAGGGACTATCCGGGCATCTTCTTCATTTTTATTTATAAAACCCCACCACCACACTTCATCTTCAACCTCTACCCACCATCACCCTCCTCCACCCTCCACCATCACCCTCTCTCTCTCCCTCTCCAATTCCGGCGAAAGTCCGGCTACTCACGGTGGAACCAGGATTTTCCGGCCGTTTTTCACGGAGGAACCAGGGTGAAATATTCAGGTTGCATTTAGGACGAAGGTGTTTCATCCAAACATCAACAGCAACGGTAGCATATGTTTGGATATCCTCAAGGAACAATGGAGTCCAGCACTAACAATCTCCAAGGTCCGATGCACCTCTCGTTTTTATTATTGGGTTTATTTTAAACCTGAAATGTCTTGTATTGAAGAGGTGTATGTGTGTTTTGTAGGTGTTGCTTTCCATCTGCTCTCTGTTGACGGACCCGAACCCTGATGATCCGTTGGTGCCAGAGATTGCTCACATGTATAAAACCGACAAGTCCAAGTACGAGGCCACTGCTCGTAGCTGGACGCAGAAGTATGCCATGGGCTAATCTCTCGAGTCTCGTTTGAATCAAATCGATTCTTGGAAGAATAAAAAATGTTGGTTTTTCACTTTTTATTCTTGGAATGTCTCAATGAAGAAATGGTTGTTAAGATTGTCTCAGTTTGTGTAATATCGAAATGATGTTAATCAAAGAGACTCATTTTAGAAAGAATGGCATCTTTTTTATTTGCTTAGTTTGTCTATGGACTCTGCTATAATCAAGCATTATTTAACAATTAAATGGCAAGGTTTTATACATTGCATTATAAACATGTATGACCAGGGTTTTCCGACCGTGTTTCTCGGTGGAACCAGGGTTTTCCGGCCGTTTTTCACTCGGTTCAGTCTCCGGTCAGTTTCATTTTAGTCATTTTTGTTTGATTGGTTGCAGTGGTGGTGACTCCGGCTCGATTGGTGATTCGGTTCAGTTTAGGTCTTGGTGCAACTCGGTTCGGTTCCGGCTCGGGTTGATGGTGGAGGTTGGAGGAGGGTGATGGTGGGTGGAGGTTGAAGATGAAGTGTGGTGGTGGGGTTTTATAAACAAAAATGAAGAAGATGCACTGATAGTCCCTATGGTTTGGCCCTTTAAGGAAAGGGTATTTTTGTCATTTAACATTATTTTAACAGAGAAAAGTAACTGAAGTTAGACCCAGGGACTATCCGGGAACAAAAAATGAAAACTTGGGGACTATTTAGGTAGTTTTAGAAAGTTGGGGACTATAGGTGAAAAAAGGCGAAACCACAGGGACTATCCGGGCATTTTTCTCTAAAGTTTCATATCGCTTTTCCAACTCATTAACTGTTTCATCTTTCTTACACAAAAAACATTCACTTCTTTTAACCCAAATATTTTTATTCTCATCTTCTCTTCTTTTAACCCAAAACCCATCAAACCAATCATTTAAACTTTCAAGTGTATAATTTTCTTTTTCGTCAAACATTTTAACCACACTTATATCAAATAACAAATATCAACAAACAATTATGATTGGGCCAAAATATCAGAAGTTATTGAATTCCGCTCAAATCTTTTTAATCTTGTTGACAACTTTGATTGGGCTGACAAAATGCAACTGATTGGGCCGTATAAAAATTGGATCACATGTGCCGCTGAAACGAAAAACAAAACTACAAACACAAAACAATGTGATTGGGCCTTTAAACTAAGTTGGCCGGTGCACTTTAAAGCATGTAAACCTATTTAATTTGAATTAATGGCCGACAATTCACAAAGCCCAAACAAACTATTTGATGATTTCCAAGACAAATGATATTGATCGTAAATGTCAACTGATTGGGCCAAACTCTTGTAGTGGGCTTAAATGTGATTGGGCCGTTCCTTACACTAATCTCTTGTGCCGACAAACTACATTCACTATGTGATTCTATTGTGCCGCAATAATAAAAATCACATGGCCCGATTACAGTGATTACATGAGCTTTCAGCAATACAAATCAATGATTGGACCGATTAGATGCACATGCAAAGTCTGATTTTTCAATTGGACCTCAAAAATTTAATGTGGCCGACATATAAGATGGGCTGTCAACAACTTATTGCTTCACATGCAAACTGATACACTTATTAGTTCGATTTTGTGAACTATGATTGGGCCAAAATAATCACTAAGCCGACATTTCGTTTATCAATACAATGCTCATTGGGCCTCAAATTTTATTGATTTATGCATTATAACAGTCATAATCACATGCAACTTTAAGTTTAGTGGCCGACAATCTTTAAATGTTCAGACATAATGATGACAATTCAGACGAAATCAGTGTGATGTCTTATGAGCGAAACCACCTAGATGATTGATAAGCGAAACTCTATTGGACCATATGAGCGGAACACTTAATGACAAAAGAGCAAAACAACAAAATATGTCACTATGAGCGAACCCTAATGAAGACCTATGAGCGAAACCTCTGAACTGACACTTGGAGCGAAACCTTACGAGCGAAACATGATTGTTCGTATGAGCGGAACCTGATTTTTGACGCGAAATCGGACCGAAAACCTTCGATTTCTCCTAAACGGCTAGGAGTTTGGATCTGAATCTTGGTAGGGTTATAGATCAGGTGTTTTCGCACAACATATCAAAAATTCAGCCGATTCGGACCGTAAAATCCCATTCAATTTGACGAATTTCGGTAAAAACGTGATAAAAACGAAAAAAATGAAGAAATAGATGAAATTCGGATCTGAAATCACTGAAATCTGGTACGAATCAATGTGTTTGATCAGTGCAATCGAGCTCCTAGCTCTGATACCAATTGTAGGACCGGTTTTGACACCGTTAATCCGTGAACATGCGTGAGTGAACACACAGTAACGTACTAGAAACGTGATTTTATTGAAGAATATGACGTGTACAATGTAAGAATCACGTAGAGAGTACTTTCTCTCTCTAGACTTTCTCTCTCTAGACTTGAATCTTCTAAATCACAAATGAGCAAAAGTCGTAAATTTAAACCTAAGGCTCCTATTTATTGGCACAAGGTTATAATGAGAAGTCTCATTATTTACACAATTGCCACCTTGCCTTTACTAACTAGTAACATCATCAAGTCTTGCATTCTTCGGTTTCTACTACGATTTTGATTGACGGAGGCGATAGACATTTAATGCACTAACAATCCCCCCCTTAGAATCTGAACAAAATGAATACTTCAACCAAATTCTTTGTTCTTAAGGTCATGCAGTAGTTTCGCTTATTTGGTCTTCACTTAGTTTCGCTTTTGTGAACAATTAAGTAGTTTCGCTCATACATACACTTAGAATCTGGTTTCGCTTATTTGACTTGTTTTAGTGTAAAAACCATGTTTTGAGCGTTTAGTCCGTTTCGTACGTGATCAAGTGTTGGAAACTCAGTCTGTGTTAAAAGTTTTCGATAAAAACAACCCGTTAATCAAAAAGTTAAACGTTTTTTGGAAATTTATCACTAAACATGGAACATCAAGATTTTTATAACTTGTTTGCGGGGAGTGGTATGGCTACGCAAAGCCCGGCGAGTATTATGCAGAACGTTAACATGGAGAATGAATTGGGGACTATGCAAAAGCCACCAAAGCTCATGAGTTTGGATGAATATGCGGGTTGGTCCGGCCGTTTCAAAAATTGGGTACAAGCCAATCACTTCGAGTATTGGATGAAAATAGAAAAAAAGTATGTGCCACCAGTTAACGGTATGGGATTGGAAAAGGGCATTGGGAGTTTGACAGAATCCGAACAGATTGACTTCAAAGCTGAAAAGAAAATGGTGAGCATTCTGCAACAGGCCATTAAAGAAGATATCCTCGTTTTGCTACAACATGAAGACAATGCTCAGTCAATGTGGCAAGCGTTACAGTTGAAATCCCAAGGCAGTGTTTCAATGATTAAGAGCAAGAAAGCCTTAATCAAAAAGGAATTTGATATCTTTACTGGGATTAAAGGCGAGACAACAAAGCAGTTAATCGAACGATACTGTCATCTTGTGGTCGAAATGAAACGTTTGGAAATTAAAAAGACAAATGAAGAATGGATTGATAAGTTGTGTGTTGCACTTCTGTATGATGAGTGGGGCACGTATCTAATGATGCTGAAGAACAATTCTGATTTTGTGAATCTCAACCTCAGCTCATTCATGGAGAAGATTGAAGCCCACGAGTTGGAATTGCTGAAAATCAAGAAAATGAACTCAGCAAGTGTACAACAGGATGTATAGTTGTATTACAAAGGCAACCCTACAGTTTCAACCAATCAAAGTCCAAAAATACATACAGGGTTCAGTGCTGATAACACTTCAAGTGTTTCTTCAAACACTCCGCAATCCGGCAATTTGTCACCATTTGCGAACTTTGAACCGAATGTCAAAGCTCAGGAACAGCCTTCACCTCAAAGCTCAACAGGATCAAATCATCAGGCGTACGTTTCTGGAGTTCAGTGCAACATTGTGGTAAACATAAAGAATGGGAACGGGATAACTGGAACAGCTGCAAAACAACACATAGCACTGCTCGCTTCCGTTCTTGAGGCTTATGAGGGCTTAGTCGTAGGGAGGATCGGTAATCCTGACATGATGAAGGAGGATTACGACCAAATCGATCCCGAAGAGCTTGAGTTAATTGACATCAAGTGGTGTATGGCGAGTTTGGTGCGTAGGGCTCAACGTTTCATGGAAATTACAGGCCGGAACAGTCTATCAGGCCCAGATCAAAAGTTAGGGTTTGATAAGTCGAAAGTTACATGCTTTAAATGTAAAGAACGCGGTCACTTCAAACGAGAATGTCCTAATCGTGAAGTCAACAATCATCAAAACCCGTTCACCAACGACTACTACAGGCAAGCGATATATCACCGACCAAATCAACAGCAAACTGTTCAGAGGCCACAGATAGAGAATAAACCGGAAAAGGCACTGATTGTGAATCAAGACGACGAGAAGGTTGCTTCAAGTTTCAGCTGGGATAAGTATATCCCCGGTAGCGATGGTCAAGCAATGATGGCTGAAGTTGTTGAGATTTCTGAGAGTGTGTCTGAACCGCAAACAGTTACTAAAGATGTTTCTGAGGTTGTTGAAGAGGTTTCTGCTGATAATGCGGTCGATATGGAAGAAATAGCTGCTGGAGTGTATTACTACCAGTCTGAGCAGGAGGTTTTGGGAAGTTTAATGAAATCTGTATTGCCTCCTAACATTTCTAAATCTTTTGCAGGTTACTTTGAAGAACCAAGGACCGGATCATGCCCATGGTTTGAAGAGAAGAAAGAAGTCGTTGAAGAGTTGATAGATGTGTCGAAAGAGATGACTGGAGAAGTTTTGAAAGACATAGCTGACAAAGCACTGATGGGAAAACTCAAAGAGGTAGACTCAGAATCCGAGGAGTCAAAGTCTGTCAGTTGTGTGTCTGTCAAAAGAGAGGAATCTGGAGTTCAGGAGAGTAAATCTGTCAAATTATCTGAGTCGGAGTCAAACAATGTCGGTAAAGTTGATAGTGTTGATCAGGTTGTTGAAAAAGTTGTTTCAATCCCTGAAACACCGTGCAAACAGTGTTTAGAACCATGCACGGAGTGTCTTGAAAAAGACACTAAGTATCAGGAGTTGAAACACCACGCTTATATGATTAAGTTTGACCTTAGTCAAGTGAAAGAGGCGTACGATACTCTTAAAAGGTCAATCAAGATGATACAAAAAGAAAGTGTCGAAAATGATAAAGCTACAAAATTGGCTAAAGCAACATTATTTGATAAACAACAAGAAGTCAATTTTCATTAGACACAATCGCTTCGCTTAAAAAGGAACTTGAATTGGTTAAAATTGAAAACGATCGGATTGATAAGAAGTTAATGAGTTATGTGGCTTCTTCGTACGTTCTTGAACAAATTGTTCCCCAACAGCCACATGCTTCACCTGTCTTTAAGAGCGTTCCACCCCCAATGTGGAGTCATTACACACAGAAGTATCCAGATGGGGTGGAAGCGGCATTGAATCTCAAATTGAGAACGATAGAAGATGAGTTGCCTGAGACCATAGATGTCACATTTTCCCCATCCGATACCGACAATGAATCTCAGGTTATCAAAAATGTTGTCGATCAGGTGTTGGATGAGGAGAGTGAGAAATCTGAAAGGCTCATTCTGAGATGGCTGTCAGTGATTCTAAAGATGAAGGAAATTTCTTAGATCGATATGTATCGAAATCGGAAAAGAGTGTGAATGAAGATCCGATCATGGTGGTATACACTATGGTTGGAACTGACAAACTTTATTCCGACTTCGAGTACCCGCTTCAGAATGTGAAAATCGAGAATGTCGAAAAAGTGTTTAAACTGGTTGAAATGAACACTAACGAAGTTAATAACAATGAATTCTTTTCTAAACCCAAAAAGTTGTTTGTTACTTCACGTCCCACAATTTTGAAAAAGAAAGAACGGGTTGGTAAAGGTGAAAACAAGAAAAACACCTTTAAAAACAAAGGAACAGGGTTTGAAAAGAAATCGGCTAAGCAGGTGTTTAAGCCGAAAGAGAAGATCAATGAAGTTTTTGTCGCTGGTCCTAGTGTTGACGATGAGAAAGATTATATTTTCAGTCAAAAAGCTGTGGATGATTTCAATGCAGCAAAGAAGTTGAAAGAAGAGTCGGTCAAATCTACTTTTGTCGAATATGATAAAAGGGTGTGTTACCGCTGCAATGAGATCGGCCACATGGCGAAATAGTGTCAGACAGTCATTGAGAGACCTGTTGTCAAACCAGTTCAAAAACAAACTGTTTCAAAACCAAGTGTTAAAAAACAAGCTGTTTCTAAACCACTTGTTCAAAAGTCAAACATTCAAAAACCTCGACCTAAATCTCCAACTGACACAAAGGGCAAAAAGCCATTGGTTTCTCCGATCCGTATTCTGAAAAGAGGTGAATCGTTGAAGTCGGAGGATAAGCCGAAATCGACTTTCGAGATTGGCGAATCTTCTAAGACTAGCAAGACTTCAAAGTTTTACCCTAAAACAAAAACTTTTGAAAATCAATCTTGGATCGCGAAAACGAAACCGTCGGTTGAAGTCAAGAAGATGGAGAACGCTTTGAAAATTGATTGAAATCTTTTTAAAGATGATGTGGTTGATTTTGAAAATGAAGTTGATAAGTTTCTTGATGAATTTCCACCAATAACTAACAAAGTTAAAACAATTGTGAAAGAAGAGGTTCCAAATGTCACATTTGATTTTCCGAAAACAAATGAAAAGTGTGATATTGTGTTCGGAAGTGTGTTGGAAGTAAAGAAATCATGGGCTTCATTGTTTGAATAAATTTGATTTGATGGTTGCAGGGGCTGCCCAAGTCAATTCTATCGAAGTGGATTATGGATAGTGGCGCTTCAAGGCATATGACTGGGACGCTTGCTCTGCTCTATGATGTCAAATCGATAAACGGAAGCTGTGTTGGATTTGCTGGGAATCAAGGTGGAAGGATCGTTGGTCAAGGGACGCTGTCAAATGGAGTAATTTCGTTCGATAAAGTGAACTACATAGTAGAGTTAACAAACAATTTACTTAGTATCTCGCAAATCTGTGATAAAGCGTTTAGTGTACACTTTACTAAAACTGAATGTGTTGTGTTAAAACCAGGGTTTAAAATCCCTGATGAGATGGTGCTGTTGCGAGCTTCGCGGGAAAATGATCTTTATATTTTGGATATGAGCGTTGCAACGCCAACATCTCATCAGAAACAGTGTTTTGTGTCTAAAACCAAAGCGACAGAAAAAGATTCAATAATGTGGCATCGAAAGATGGGCCACATTCATGTTCGCAAAATGAACTTTTTGGTACACAATGATTTAGTTGATGGTGTTAATCTAAAGAATTTTCACTTGAATGATGATTGTATAGCGTGCAAGAAGGGAAAGCAGACTCAAAAGTCACACCCATTGAAGATGATGAATTCAATCAGGTTACCTCTTGAGAGATTGCACATGGATCTCTTCGGGCCTGTCAACGTAAAGAGCATCAGCGGAGACTTATATTGCCTGGTGGTGACTGATGACGTTACGAGATTTTCTTGGGTAGTGTGCTTGGAACGAAAAGATCAAACTTTCGAATCATTGATGGTGCTTTTCAAGAAGATGGAAACGGTGTACAAACTGCCAATCCGGAGGATTCGGAGCGACAACGGAACGGAATTCAAGAATAACAAGATGTACGAGTTCTGCAATGAAAAGGGAATTCTTCATGAATTCAGTGCGCCGTACACTCCACAGCAAAACGGCGTTGCTGAACGAAAGAATCGGACCCTGATTGAGACAGCCCGTACCATGTTAGCCGATTCCAAGCTTCCAATCTTTTTCTGGAGTGAAGCAGTTTCAGCAGCCTGTTACACATTGAATAGAGTTCTCACTGTCAAGAAGTATAAAAAGACTTGCTTTGAGCTGCTACACCGTTATAAGCCAAACCTTGAGTTTTTGGAGCCGTTTGGGTCTCCTTGCACTTTTAATGATGAAAACGGTAAATTTGGCGCAAAATCTAATGAGGGTTTCTTTGTAGGTTACGCAAGCCCGTTGAAAAGGGTGTTCGTACCATGTCTGGGGAAAGTGATTCAAGTCCTACATGTGGATTGTCAGAAGCACACTCCATAGCTACGACTTCCAGGACAAAGATTCATGTTCGACTACGATAAACTCTGGGAGTCGTTTCATTTGCCGGCCGAGCCGAGTGAGGAGGAACTAGTTCTTATGTACCTGTATCAGCAAAATGCATCACACGAGCCAGTGTTTAGACCGCTAGAAGTTCCTCAACCCACCGTGGGTACTCACGATAATGAAGCAAGACCGAGTGGAACAACTCATGAACCACCAGAGGAACCAGCTCCATCTTTTGACGAATCTGACGGCTCAGAAGCAGAACCCGCTCCGACTTTTGACAAGGATCCAATAGAAGCTGAGGATCAAACGGTTGATCTTGACATATCGAGCTTGGAATCGGAAGTAAATGTGCCTGAAAATCCTATGCCACGGACGTTGTCTTATCATCCCTCAGAACAGATTATTGGTGACCTACAAAGTGGTGTCAAAACCCGACATCAAATAGATCGAGCTCTTACATGTTTCTATTCATCTATTGCTGATATGCAGAAAGAAGTCTCATTAAAATGTTTTATTTCGCAGATAGAGCCCAGAACCTACAAAGAGGCATTGACCGAGGATAGTTGGGTGAATGCAATGTAGGAGGAGCTGCAACAGTTCAAAAAGCTGGGCATCTGGAGACTTGTCGATCTGCCTAAGACTCAGAAGTTAATCAAGACAAAATGGGTTTTTAAGTGTAAGCGTGATGACAGAGGTGTCGTGGTGAGAAACAAAGCGTGACTTGTGGTTCAAGGCTTCAGTCAACAGGAAGGAATAGATTATGATGAAGTTTACGCACCGGTTGCCAGACTTGAGGCAATTCGGATATTTCTAGCCTTCGCGTCATGGAAAGATTTTAAAGTATATCAACTTGACGTCAAATCTGTCTTCCTTTACGGAACAATCAGAGAAGAAGTGTATGTGGGGCAACAGCCGGGGTTCACAGACTCACTGCACAAAAACAAGGTGTATCTACTGGACAAAGTGTACGATCGTGTTTTGACCCGAACGAGTCTATCAGAGGAGTTTTGATCAGACACAGGTGCGGAAAACAAGTACCTGACGTAGAAATAGCTAGATATTCTCTTAAATCACTTTGTTGATTGATATAACAGCCTTTACTACCAATTCTCACACCAACAGCACCTCGGTATGGAAAATCAGAACCTTACAAATGAGATTCGCTTATGGGTATTTATACTATTGGTAGGTTCCCATATTCGTACATGTCCAAATAAGCGAACCTAATAGGTTCCCATATTCGTACATGTCCAAATAAGCGAACCTAACAGGTTCCCATATTCGTACATGTCACATAAGCGAACCTACTAGCTAAAACACATATACTCACCAGTTTTCTCGTAAAACACGCCCTAATCTATACAATACAATGTATAACATGATCCAAGACGAAATCAACAGATGTAGTGCACCAACAGACTCCCCCTCAGATGTTGATGGAGTCGACTATTGAGTCACGACTATGCTGTGTCTTCACATCTTCAGTCTTGATCAGTCTCTGGGCTTTTCTCTCTCTCTCTCTCTCTCTCTCTCTGTTCACGCAAGTCTTCAGACTCCCCCTTGTGATGTGCTGGCATTTCTTTAGTTCATCAGCATCATCAGCTTTAGGATCGTTGTCTGGCTTATAACAGATTCAAACAACACAACCTGGATCACCTGCAAATTCTCTACCCAAAACATAAGTTTCACTCACATACATATTTCAAACATAAACACATGTACTACCTCAGACTCACTTCTCAAAAACAAAATGATTTTCCAAACTGATGAACCACTTTAAGGTTAGATTATGAAAACATTTAATTCCAAACATACACCCCCCTCCAATATTGCTCATCATGTTTAGCACTCGGAATTTTGAAAATCTGCTTTTCAATACCAGTTGTCAAAAATGTTTTTGAGTTTTCTGAAACTTTATGCTAAAACACACTGAAAATCTTTTTGAATTTTGAAATAAAGAAAATGTAATGCAGTAAAGAAAATATTTATAGACAATATTTTTGTGAGTTCGTGTAAGAGGATCATATCAGTTTTTGAGACTAATCACCAACACCGTTAAGCTTCATTTCATTTTAAGTTTTAAACAATTCACCTAGATTGTCAGTATATTTGTCCACTTAAATTTTCACACAAAGTTCAAATGATCCGAGATACGATATTAATGTCTTAAGAACTTAACTTTATTCGTGTGTCCCACTACTTGAATATACTCCCGTATCCAGATCCCAATATTCAGTCTTACAGGTGAATATACCACAGATGATATCTGTAAGGGGTTAGGTGCGAAACCGTGAGAGCTCAGGTCAGAACTTCCGTTCAGCAGAGAGATGACGGCTCGACTTTTGGTGGGTCCCCTTTAGAGGATCTTTCTACAACAGCAATGACTATCAATTTTATTGTTTCATCGATTTGCTGAGGGCAGCGCTTTTTCAAGCATTTGCAGAAAGTATTATCCGGGGACTAGGTCAGTACTTCCATACAGCAGAAGTCCCAGGATAATACCCCAGATATCACTGAGCATAAAGACCTAGTATCTCAGAATAAGGGACCTTTCAAACAAGATTTCAGGGGTTACCTATATATCCAAGTTTGTGTTAACCCACAAAACAAGCAAGTTTGAAATTTAGGTTTATATCTCGTCTCAATCTACTAATTGTGTAAAAACCTACTGGCATATCCGCAGTGAAATTGTTTATCACTTTTTATCTTTACATTTCTTTAGCATGTTGTGACAGCCTACTGATGTACTATCATTTCCTCTTTTTCACAACAAACTCATTTTTGGATTTTATCATGTTTTTGTCTTTTTCAAATTTTCTAATGTTTTTGGCTTTTCTGAAATTTTCTAAAGAATTGAAACCAATACCTTTCTTTTTGAGATTACCATTATGGTTTGGTTTCTTTCGATAACCTGAACCATAACCGTAACCCTTTTTCTTGTTCAATCTTTGTTGAACTCTTGAAGTGTACTTTTTAGGTTTTTCAGCAAGATTTAAATCTTTTATTTCAAAAATATTAATTTATGTTAATTTGAAAACCTGTTTAATCATTTCAGTTTTGACACTTCTTATTGGGAATTCCTCATCAGAATATAATTTGTCTGAATCATTCAACGTATATGCTACTTTGACTGATCCGTCATTCAAATTAGATTTTGATAACAGAAATTCTTTATTGTAAATCATCTTAACCGGCGAACTCGGACTTTTCTCAGACGAACTCGAACTATCTGACTTAGACTCCGACTTTGACGCTTCATCCATATCCAACACCCGATCGACAACTCTCTTAACTAACTTAGACTCATGATCAGTGTCAGACGCTGTGAATGTAACATCAATATTGTCTGGTAATTCATCAGTGATTTCAGACGTTAATTTGATGTTTAGAGCCTTGTCTACTTGTTCCTCATTTGGTTTCCTGGGGGAATAACTTTCAAAGATATGAGGCGGACATCTGTTATACTTGACACTTGGTTTCTTACCAGTATCCTCTTCTTTTTCTTTCTTCTTGAAAGCTTCAAGACCTGCAACAGTAGGATAAACATGATCAATCAAATAATCGCAAGTAGTATAACTCAAAAGTAATCGATTGATCCTTTCACTCTCGATTCTCTCAAGTTCCAACTCCTTCTTCAAGTTAGCACAGTCTTCAATATAGTCATTGATGAAACTTTGCTTTGTCATTAACGTTGCACTCATTTTGTCATTTGCTTTTTCGATTTCTGCATTTGTCCTTTTCAGACTATCAACTGTCCTGTTTAGAACATCATAGGACTCTTTAACATATTTCACATCAGACAGTAAATCTTCCTTCATTTTCTCTAACTCAGCAATCTTTTTGCCTTTTTCTTCACAAACTTTGCAAGCTTCTGAACATTTCTCACAAGGCTTTGTGACTTAAACCACCTTTTCAACTATCTTTTCGACTTCGACAGTCTTTTCAATCTCTACAAGTTTCTCGACCTCAACAATCTTTTCGACTTCTACAAGTTTCTCGACCTCAACAATCTTTTCGACAATCTTTTCAATTTCAACTATTTTCTCAACTTCCACGAGTTTCTCGACTTCGACAATTTTCTCCACTACTTTCTCTACTTCAACAATCTTCTCTATTGCAATCTCAGCAGTTGCTTCATCTTTTGTTTCTACAGCTTCATTCTTCGCCTTTTCATCAGCGAGTAGCTTTGCTGCTTCTAGCTCTCTCTGTAATTGAGCGATCTTCTTCTGATTCAGCATCTCAACTTTATTTGCATAGAAAAAATTAAAACTATCAGGATCAATGCTTTTTCTACATTTGTTAAGATACTCTTCCTCATCATCCGTATCAATGTCACTTCCAAGATCTGGAAATATCGGAATCCTTTTCTGACAATCCTCACTTTGATCTAGAATCCTGGTAACAAGTGCCACATCAGGCTTAGTTCCACTAGGTATATACTTGTCCCAGCTAAACCCCTGTGCAACAAACTCATCACTCGGATCTATTATTCCATAATAAGCTTTCCTATTGGCTTCTTCAATCATTTTCCCATGAGCAGTTTGCGGTTCCTTTTGTTGAGGTTTTTGATCGATTTGATGAAAGATTGATTTCTGATAATAATTGCTCTTTTCTTGACTTCCAGTTGACTCTTGGTTTTTACACTCCCGTTTAAAGTGACCTTTTCCTTTACATCGGAAACAGGTAACCTTTGACTTGTCAAAACCAAGTGGAGTGGTAGCCATTCCTCGAAACTCGTCTCTGCCAGTAATCTGTTGAAATTTTTCAGCTCTCCTGCAGGCACTAGCTAAGCAACACTTTACATCCATCAGCTCAAGCTCTTCTGCATCGATTTGGTTGTAATATTCTTTTGTGAGCATCAGATTACCAATTCTTCCAGCAATCAAACTTTCATACGACTCTAACATGGCGACAAGAGATGCCATGTGTTGCTTTGCCACCTCAGGAGAAAGATTTTGACCATTCTGGATGTTCAGTGTCACATTGCACTGCAGATTTATAGAATTTTGCTTTTGAGGGCTAGGTGTGTTGTTGTTTGGATCAAAGTTTGAGAATGATGAAGTAGATCCACCACTTTGAGTTGTAGTACTTGCAGTTGGACTTGCAGAACCATCAGCACTGAATGCAGTACTAATCTTTGGACTTTGACTGGGAGTGGCCTCAAACTTGTTCACTCGATAGTACAGACTGACATCTTGCTTTGCATCTGGATTTGTCATGATAGCTGTCTTTTGAATATCCAACTCCTGTTCTTCGATTTCCTGAATAAACTGAGCCAAATTCATGCTCTCAGACTTTCTCATAAGTTTCACAACCATCAAATATGTTCCCCACTTATGCTGTGGTAACGCCTCAGCTAGTTTGTCGACCCACTCATCGTCCTCTTTCTTGGTATCCAACCTACCCATTTCCAATACTAGATGACAGTATCTATCTATAGTCTGCTTGGTTGTTTCATGATCAAATGCAGTAAACATGTCAAACGATTTCTTCAATAATGCCTTCTTGTTTTTGATCATATCAACACTCCCTCTGAATTTCTGAATCAACGCTTCCCAGATTGATCTAGCTGTACCATTATGTTGAAGTAAGACAAAGATGTCTTCTTTAACTGCATGCTGAAGGATGCTGATTATCATCTTTTCACTTGTGTATTTTAACTTGTCAGCTTCTGTAAAATCATTAAAACCCTTCTCTAATCCACGTTCATTCTTTGGTTTCTTATAATCTTTCAGCAATGAACACCATGCGTCGAATCTGTAAGCTTGAACCCAGTTCTCGAATCGGTTTTTCCAACCCTGAAAATCTTCAATGTACATGAGTTTCGATGGTTTTTGATGAGTTCCCGTCTCATTCTCATTATACAAAGCTTCAGCAGCAGTTACAGGGGCAACGGGTGTCGCGAAAGCATTGTAGAACTCTTCAGCCATGTTTCAAAACTCAGATGATGCTTCGGGAAATACCTGACGATCTCGAATTACCTAACGTAGCACAAACAAACAAAAACACAATCAGTTTAAAACACTTATCAAAGTAACTGAATCAAACTGATACTCTGTGCGAACTGAAACACTCGAACTGATGAATATTCCGTGCGAACTGAAGGTTGAAATTGGCAAACTGTGAGAACTGCTATGACTCGGATCAATTTCAAACGATTAGACTCACTACGTACGAACTGAGTTCACTCTCAATTGACCTGGTTCACAAAGATACGACCTGAACTGTTTCAAGCGATTTGACTGAACTGATTTGAACCGTATCACTTTGATGAGCAATGAATCTTGACTTTCAATCCATGCAAACTAACATATCTCATGCACACACTAATCAATGTCGACAAAAATTTATTAAAATTGGGTCGAGAATAGATCATTAATTGCTTATCAAAACTTGTTATAAAATGGTGGCATTGGTCAGCAAAATGATTATAGTGTTTTGGTTTAGAAGATGAAGGTTAAACGATTTGTTTGATGCTTTAACGTTTACAACCTTTCGAGATCTGTATGACATCATGGTTAGCATTGTTCACAGAAAGAGGTACACAACTACATTTCAAAACTAAAAAAATGATGGCATACTTGATATTTCTCATTGGGCCGATATTTTTTTTTTACCTTTAACTATGATTGGACCAATTCTTCCATAGAACCGACAACTATATTAGTTCAATTATATGATTGGGCCGATGTCATAGACCAATAACAACAATTTGTGACTTTTACTTTGATTGGGCCGATCTCATATGTAATCAATATCACATGCAAGTATTTATATCAACATGTGGCCTTTCAATACACATAACTGACAATGAATTGGATCGTGTGGTGGGCTGTTTGAAACACCTCAACAAAACAACGAAGCTGATTGGACCGATGTCACATGGGCTGACAACATGTACAAACCAAACCCAATAATAATGATAGGGCCTCCAATCTACTAACTGACACTATTTGATTTGTTTTATCAAGTTGACAAAAGCTTTTGACTGACAACATTTATTAACAAAGCTGACAATAACAAATTTTATTTGATCGCCTTTGATAATAGTGATTGGCCAACCACTTTAAGTAATCTGTATCATATAATGTTGGTCCAAAGAATGTTCATAAAAGCGAATCTAGATGTAGGTTTGTCATAAGAGCGGGCCTTGGTGTTGAAATGACATAAAAGCGGACCACGATGTTATATGAGCGGACCTAATGCAATGTTTGGAGCGGACCTATCAGAAAGTGTCACTTTGAGCGAACTTGAACTTTATTTGGAGTGGACCTAAAAAAATGACACTAAAGCGGACCTAAGATGTTTTTTGAAGCGAATCTACAAACAATTTGGAGCGAACCTGTTGATAAATTGTATATAAAAGCGGATCTATGAAGCGAACCTATGTGATGCCGTAAAAGCGGACCTAATTCGGAACAAGTTTTGACCCATTTTTAATATGAATTTTAACACCAAACTTTCCAAGATTTGTCTATATACTGTTACGCACAATCTGTGAGATTTTGAGCCGATTTTGACCGTTGGAACTTTCTGAACTGATGAAAGAAGGTGTAGAAGAAAGAAATCTAAATGAAATCCAGCTAATCTCTACAGAACTCCTCCTCCTGAAGCTCTGATACCACTTGTAGGATCGTGTTTTGACCCGAACGAGTCTATCAGAGGAGTTTTGATCAGATACAGGTGCGGAAAACAAGTACCTGACGTAGAAACAGCTAGATATTCTCTTAAATCACTTTGTTGATTGATATAACAGCCTTTACAACCAATTCTCAAACCGACAGCACCTCGGTATGGAAAATCAGAACCTTACAAATGAGAGGTATTTATACTATTGGTAGGTTCCCATATTCGTACATGTCCAAATAAGCGAACCTAAGAGGTTCCCATATTCGTACATGTCCAAATAAGCGAACCTAACAGGTTCCCATATTCGTACATGTCACATAAGCGAACCTACTAGCTAAAACACATATACTCACCAGTTTTCTCGTAAAACACGCCCTAATCTATACAATAAAATGTATAACATGATCCAAGACGAAATCAACAGATGTATTGCACCAACATAAAGCGCTATACGGACTTCACCAGGCCCCGAGAGCCTGGTACGAGACGCTTTCGACATACTTGCTGGACAACGGGTTCACAAGAGGCACAGTAGACAGCACTTTGTTCACCGAGGAAGAAGCAGGCCACCTGTTGATCATGCAGATATATGTTGACGATATCATCTTTGGATCCTCCAGCGATGACTTGTGCAAAGAATTTAAAAAGGTGATGAAAAAAAAGTTTGAGATGAGCTCAATGGGGGAGATGAAGTTCATCCTCGGGCTGCAGGTGGAACAAATGCCCGGCGGAATCTTCATTCACCAAACGAAGTATGTAAAGGACGTGCTTGACAAGTTCGACATGACAGATTGCAGTCCTGCATCCACCCCCCTCGCGCAGAATCATGGAATTTGTCCAGACGAGCAAGGTGTGAAGATGGACGAGACATTGTACCGATCCATCATTGGCTCTCTGATGTATCTCACGGCTTCCCGTCCAGACATCATGTACCCGACGTGTCTCTGCGCAAGATATCAGTCAAATCCAAAGCAGTCACACCTGACCATAGTGAAACGTATTTTACAGTATTTGAAGGGTTGCCCAAGCATCGGCTTGTGGTACCCTCGATTGGGTGACTTTAGTTTATCTGGTTTTGCTGATTCTGACTTTGGGAGCTGCAAGAAAAACGCAAAGTCCAACACTGCCGGGTGTCAGTTCTTCGGAACTCGACTCGTCACCTGGCAGTGTAAGAAACAAACCGCAGTAGCGCTCTCTACATGTGAGGCTGAATACATTTCAGCCTCCAACTGTTGCTCGCAGATCCTTTGGATCCAACAGCAGATGCGCAACTTCGGTTTGCAGTTCCTAGATACACCTATCTATGTGGACAATGAAGCAGCGATTAACATTACTAAAAATCCGGTTCACCATTCGGAAACAAAGCATATAGAAATCCGTCACCACTTTATCCGTGACTGTCACGAGAAAAAGTTAATTCGGATTGAACACTTGTACACCGATGATCAGAAAGCGGATTTCTACACAAAACCATTTGATAAAAAGAGATTTTATTATCTTTTGAGGCTAAATGGGATGAAGAATCTGCAATTTGGGAGGGTTATTGAATGTGAAGCCGATTTGGGCGGCGACCTGACGTGAACCTTTGTCGAGTTGTCAATTTTTGTTTGTACAGTTTATTTTTCTGCTTTTCGATAAAAACAAAAACACAAAAATATGTTTTAGTTTTAGGGGGAGAAATTCGCAGAAAAATACAAAAACATGATAAAATTCAAAAATCCAAAAACATTAAAAAAATCAAAAAGTGTTGTGTAGAATAGGGGAAATGATAAAATGCAATTAAGCAGTCTCGTTAAAGATGTGCCGGTAGGTTTTCACAAAATCAGTAGATTAGTTTGGGATATAAACATAAAATTAACTTGCGTCTACGTGGGGAACACCTCCAGGATATATAGGTAACCCCTGAAATCCTGTTTGAAGGGTCCCGTATTCTGAGATTCTAGGTCTTTATACTCAGTGATATCTGGGGTATTATCCCGGGACTTCTGCTGTATGGAAGTACTGACCTAGTCCCCGGATAATACTTTCTGCAAAAAGCTTTGAAATATAAGCTCGCCCTCAGCATGCTGATGAAACAATAAAATTGATAGTCGCTGCTGTTGTAAACAAAAGATCCTCTAAAGGGGACACACCTTAAAGTCGAAGCCGTCATCTCTCTGCGTATACGGAAGTATCGACCTGAGCTCTCACGGCCCTCGCACTTACCCCTGAACAGATATCAGTTGTGGTATACTCACCTGTAAGACTGAATACTGGGGTCTGGATACGGGAGTATATACTGAGGTGGGACACATGTAGATGTTTAAATTCTAAAACACTAATTTCGTATCCCGAACAGGTTGAACGTTTTGTGAGAATTTAAGAGGATCAGTATATCGGCAATCTACGCGAATTGTTTAATGCTTAAAATGAATTAACAGCTTAACGGTGCTAGTGTCTAGTCGGTAGCTGATATGATCCCCTAACACACTCACAAAAACATTGTGTGTACAGTTTTTCAGTTTATCCAGTTAAAAATACAAAAAGATTTTAGTTTCTCATTTATTTTCGACAACTGACTTTGGGAATCGGAAGATCAAAGCTTAGTGCAGAACATGTCAGTGTTTGATGAGGGCTGGGTAAGCTGGTGAGGCAGAATTGTGATTAGTACAGTGTTGGACAATTGAAAAGGTGTTTGGAAGATCAAAACGTTCAAAAGTTCATTCATTTGAACTATTTTTCAAGTTAAAACAACTGCTTACTTCATAATTCGGTCAACCAAGGCCATTAACTTGGAGTTGGTGGACCAAGCAGTTGACCAAGGTCATTGACTTGGACTTAGTCAACTAGGTGTGATGGTGGTTAATTTGAAAAGTAATAAAAAGTTAAATTTTTGAAAATTACAAACTGGTTTCGCTTATATGTCACAATTAACCAAGGTTTCGCTCTTTTGTCACTTAATCCATGGTTTCGCTCATATGGCTGTCTCATATGTGTTTTCGCTTGAATGACACATGTGGTTTCGCTTATCTGTCACTGGTCACAAGAGCGAAACCACACCCACTATATAAGTTAGAAGGTTCCGCTCATGTGTCACTTTACCCTTTCGCTTATACGACACCTTCTCCGGCGACGTTGAAAGGAAACCCTAGAATCGACCATTTTCAGGTGAAGTGCTACCCGATTTTCTTTTGATCTTATTATTCTCTTAGTTTACAATCATGCGCAAGGTTAGTGCTGTTCTAATTTGTTCAATAACGTGCTTAATTTGAACTGTCGGCCACGTCTGTTGAATGAAACATAGTTTTAGGCTTTTAACTGTTAAATCAGAACTCAAAATCAATCATGTATAGTCGTCTGAGTGTGTAGATCATATTATTGTGTATTGATTGGTTCAAATTTGTTGATTGATGATGTTTATCAAGTTGCAGATAGTTCAGACATAGATCTAGGGTTCTTTTAAAGTAAAAATTGAAATTAAGACAAACCCCTAGTGTCGGATTTCTCATGTTATCAGATTAGTGAATTCAATTTTGAGATTTGATGATGTTACTGAGAGTTTGACATAGGATTCGCTTAAACGGTCATTTATTCATTGGTTTCGCTTTTCTGTACATACTGTGGTTCCGCTTATTGATACATAATGATGTTCTGCTTGAATGTTCACCAGTAGTTCCGCTCATAGGAGCATATGGTAGTTCCGTTCATGAGTGCAATCTGTAGTTTCGCTTATCTGTGCATCAGATGTTCCGCTTATCTGTACATAACATGTTTCACTTAGTTGTACATCACATGTTCCGCTCATTTGAACATCATGTGAAGTTCCGCTTATCTGAACATAATGTGATTTTGCTTTTGTGTGTGTAATTGGTTCCGCTCATGAGTACATATTGAGGTTTCGCTTATCAGTACATATATTGTTCCACTTATATGCACATAAATAGTTTCGCTTTTAGGGTGTGTTCATGTGAAATTGTTTGAAAAATTTTCAAGTAATTCTGATTCAGTGTATATGATTGTGATTTGCAGGGATCTAGTGTTGTATTTGATCCTCTTCACAACAACTGTTGTGATTTGGATGTTCAGAAATACCCAGATTTGGAAAATTTCAGTGGCATCTTGGAATTTATGGGTCGTATTCCCATTCAGAAGGCATTAACTGATCAAAGGCCAGTATACAAGTCTCACATTGAACGTTTCTGGACGAATGCCTGCTATGATGATCAGAATAAAGTTATATCTTCGATTGTTGAAGTACATGGCAAGATTGAGAAGATTCTTGTTACCGAAGCTCTTATTCGTGAAGTTATTAATTTTCCAGATGAAGCAGATTCGCCAATGGGATTTCCGGAAAGAATGGTGAAAGGCTGCATGTTAAGAATGGGATATCAGGGAGCTTTGAATGCTGGGAATTATCTGAAGTCAAAGTTTACAAAGCCGTATAAGTTCCTGATTCACTGTGTTTTAATGTCTTTAAGTCACACAAAAGGAGGGTATGATGCGATGCGTGACTATCAAATGAATACGGTCACTACTTTGGTGCTAAACAAGAAATACAATTTTTCGCATATCATGTTTCTTTACATGGAAGAAAATATTACATCAGAGAGCAAAACCTGGACGTATCCGAGGTTTGTGCAGATGCTGATTGATCACGCCTATCCTGAAATTGACAGAAATATAAAGGATGATTTGCTGGTGCAATCACATATTAACAAGGTTTCAATCAAACAGCTTGTGAAATATCATCCGAACCACCCTGAACCAAAAGTTGATGTTGAACTCTTTGGGGCTATAAAAGATGCTAACTATGCTGATCCAGATCCAGTTGATCATCAGAACTGGAGAAATGAAGCTGAGATGAAAGAGGCAGCGTATGCTGAAGAGTTGAAAGTTCTTGAAGACTTTAAAAGTACAAAGAATGAGTGGCATGTGAAAGAAACTGGGAGAAGACACAGAAAGGCCACTCCTATTGTTAAACAGGCTGAGGGATCTTCTTCACAACCAAAGAAGAAGCAAAAGAAAGCTGCTAAAACGTCTTTGATCGATGAACCTGAAGAAGATGAACAGGTGGTCACTACAGAAAAGGAAACAGTGGTAGCTGTGGAAGATGATCCTTTTAATGTTGATGATTTATTTGATATTGATGTCTTGGAGACAGAGACAACAGTGGTTGCTGATGTTGATAAAGCTGTTAATGTTGAAGCACAGAAAGAGAAAGAAAAGGTTGTTGATGATATTGAAGGAGATGATGTGGATAAAGACACAACAAGTTCCTCAAGTTCTTCAGATGAAGAGGTTGTAGATGAAACCGAACGTCGAAAAAGAATTCAAGAGGAGATAGAAAAAGAGAAACAACTGAGGAAAAGAAAGAGACAAGAAAAGGACAATGATGCTGCTTACGTTCCTTCACCAGAACATGTCTCTGAATCGCAATCTCCTCCAGGTGGCAGAAAGAAAGCTGGAGCTAGAAAGAAAGGCGTATCCCCAAAGATCAGAAAGGCTACTCCAAAGATCAAAGTGCCAAAGATTGTGCTCAAGAAGAAACAAACCAAGAAACCACCTACACCACCACATGAACCAACACCACCACAATCACCAATATAATCACCACCCCGACAACCTACTCCAACACAACAATCTTCACCACCAAAACAACCAACTCCACCAAGACAACCATCACCTATTCATCAATCACCACCACCACAACAACCCTTTCTTACTTCACAAGAAATATTTCAAACACCTCCACTCACCCAAGGTCAACTTACACCGGGTTCTGCGGGATTCCAAAACATTCCAAATGCTCCTTCAAATTTGAATGTGAGCCTAGATGATGTTGGAGATTTTGATTTTGCCAACACTTCACATGTAAGGAATGTTGAAAAGAAAGTTGATGAAGTTGTTGCTGAGAACAAAAAGCTTGCAGCTGAAAACAAGAAAGTTATGGATCGTGAGAAAATTCTAGAAATGCGTGTGAAGCGATTGGAGAATGACAATGAAGAGTTGGTGAAAAAGATTGACTCTGATCAATCTGAGATAGACATTTTGAAGGTAAAAATTGCTGAGCTGGAAGAAGAAAAGGCTAGACGTGATGAACAAAATGAATACTTCAAGTTGAAGAACAAAGAATTTGAAGCAGCTAAAGCGTTAAGAGATCACGAGTTCTATATGCTGAACAAAGTTGTTGAAAGCATGCTTGGAACATCGGTAGAGCAAAAATTTGAAGAGCTGCAAGTTGAAGAGCTCAGAGCTGAACGTCAAGCCAAAATAGATGAGCAAATGAAAGACAAAGGCAAAGGAGTTGAAGGAAGTTCTGCAGTGACTGAAAGATCAATTGTTCCTTCAATGGTTGTGGATAATCCTGAGCCTATTTCTGCTGTTTCTGCTCTATTTATATATTATACTCCTCTTGAAGAGTTAATGGGTGATAGTGATGACGATGATGAAGAAGAGGAGGATGAAGAGGATGAAAAACTATTCTCTGCGAGCAGTCATGGATCTGGTAAAGATGACAATGATAATGATGCTCAGGGAGGTACAGGGTTGAAAGTTACTGAAGATTCTACTGAAAAAACAGTTGATGACTTGATGAACGATTCAGTAAATGCAGAATCAGGGGAAGCAAGTGGAAAGGGGGAGTCTAGTAATGCTCAGTTTGTTGAACATACTGAGAAGTTAATCTTGGGATTAGATGTTTACAGAGAAATGATGCATACTGTGGATCCTGAGTTCAAGTTCGATTCTGAAGAAGAGTTGAATACTTTTGACATCAATCAACAGTCTGAATACACGTATAAGTATTGTCACACCCCCATAATCCACGTGCGGAGTATCACCGCTTGGGTGCGCGAATGACCAGGATCAAGCCACCAATCATATAGAACAATGTATATAGTTAAAGTAATAGCAATTAAACCAAACCAAATCCATATGAAAGGTGTTTCCAAATCATAAGTAAGTTGTCATTGTTTAGCGGAAGCGTATAATCAAAACCCAACATAATTAGGTACGTAATGTCAAAAGTGTTTAATAAGATAATCACGATCCAAGCCCACAATGACCAGCTCCTCCATGTGCAAGCTCCATGTATCTAACGACCTGCAAGGCATGTAACAGAGGATCAACAACTAGTTGAGCGAGTTCACAGAAAGTAAATGCGTAATAGTAAGTTCGTTTGTAACATGTGGCTCTACTGGGCCGATAGTACGTTCTATTGGTGGGCGCTTCCCATGTTGTATATCCACTAGGCTATTCGTAACCATATGTGTTCTTCACAATCCGAGAACAGTAGTAAGTATAAGTTCACGTAGGTCTTACGTGAGTATCCTTCACATCCGAGGATAGTAATTAAGTATAAGTATCCTTCACAACCGAGGATAGTAATATGTATAAGTATCCTTCACAACCGAGGATAGTAATATGTATAAGTATCCTTCAAAACCGAGGATAGTAGTATGTATAAGTATCCTTCACAACCGAGGATAGTAGTATGTATAAGTATCCTTCACAACCGAGGATAGTAGTAAGTATATGTGTACGTAGATTGCACGTATGTGTCCTGCACAACCGAGGACGATGGTATGGTAGTCTAGTAATAGTGTCAGTACGAATCTATTCAACCTTATTCCTTTAAAACCCATTCCCAAGCCCCGGGAATCCCATGCCTTAGTAAGAGTGTGAACTCACCTTGGTTTGCTCGGTATGCTAGGTTATGCACTCACAAGTAATCAATCGAGTCCTATTGTATGCACGTATAATAATCAGTTTCGAATTCGCAATGTTTCACATGTAATCTATGTTTCACACAAATGTACATCACAGTTTGTACTAACATGATCATTGATTCACATTCTTGGGAGAGTCGCAGTCTTAACGATGTTAGCAACTTATCAAAGTTTACAAACATAACAGGAATGATACGGTCACACCGTTAATTAACTAGCAGGATATACTAATTGAGTTAACAACAGTTAACCACTTACATAGTCATGCACGTATCTTAACAGGGTGATCAACAACGTAACAGGTTAAATCATGATGTATCATACATTCATCGCTTTATGTTAACAACACAAAAGTCGGACATGGGGAGGGGCTCTAAGGTCGGACAACACGTCATACATATGAACTCTGAACACATATACATCATTTCACACCTTAGCAGATTCAACAACACTTAGCACCCAACCCAAAGCCTCATATTAAACAGTCACAAGGTCAAGCCCTTCTAAAACAAACTAGGACAACATGCCATACTCATAAACATCGGACACATCACAATCCACAAAGAACTCGGACCCTTAAACACCCATATAAACTCGGATAGGAAAGGGGTTTCCTTCACAAGTTCGGACTAGGGGATCATGCCATAAAACTCGGACCTATCTAGCCCAGAGGTCGGACCATAAGGGATTGGGGGTTAAAGCTCGGACACTTGATCCACATAAAGGTCGGACCACAACATCAAGCAAGAACTCGGACCCCTTGCCTTAGATAAAAGTCGGACTCCCCACACTATATTGAAACTCAGACCAACACTTCAATATATGTGAAATTCGGACATATAAATAACCTTTAAGAACTTGGATAAAATCTTATCAAAAGTCGGGCAAGCATGCAAGGGTTAAAGGTCGGACATATAAAGGTGGATATGAGCACATCATTAAAAGGTCGGATCTATCTCTATACAAAAGTCGGACTAAGGCTTTTAAGCATAAAACTCGGACCTAGGATGTTATTCAAAACTCAGACAAATAAGCAATCACAATTGAAATAATTACGTTCTATCATTCTATCAGTTACGTTTCAGTATTCGTACGATCCCAAAACCCTAATTCGTAAAATACATGGCACAAATCAATTCAACAAGTATCATCATCATACAAGCAAATGATTTCACGACTAATCATCCTCATAACACAATAACCAAGAATCAACTAAAGTGCAGAACCATCATATGAAAGCTAGGGTTTCAAGTATTACAAGGATCAAGAATTGATACAATCAACCAATCAATTAGGGTTTACAAGTATCACAATAATCAATAAACAATTACCTTGAATGATTCTAGATGGACTGGTAATCAAACTTGATGCAAAAGAACTTGTGAATCCAAGAATGATGAGAAGATGGTTGTAGAGAGGATTAGAGAGTACAGTGCTTTGGTTTTTGTGTAAAATGAATAGTGAAAGGGATTAGGGTTAACAATGATTAGAGTTTCACTAATTACTCTATGCATCCCTAAGTACCATAATTTACAATAGCACACCATCTCAAAATAGTTCACAGTTTCACCACCACATTCATACATTTGACAAATCTTTCGTAATCAACACATATACTTAACTGAATCAAAAACGTTACAGTTTCACAGCAACTAATTGTGCAAGCAAACAATTAAACAATCAATAAACGTGCAATAAATGTGAAATAGAAATCTTGGAAATTCGAGTTGTCACATTATCGCCAACTTGAAAGAAATTTCGTCCCGAAATTTAGCATGCTGTTACTGAGGAAGCTAGGTAAGTTGTATCGTTTACTGGTTTTCCTGGGGTGTCACATCATCCCCCCGTTGATTTGGAATTTCGTCCCGAAATTCCGCAGTAGTAGCTTCAGTCTCAGTAGTGGTTGCACGGTTTTCAAATAACTAGGGGTACTTTTCTTTCATTTGGTCTTCGCGTTCCCAGGTGTACTCTGGGCCACGACGGGAGTTCCAACGAACTCGAACAAGAGGGATTCTCTTGTGTTTGAGGACCTTAACATCCCGGTCCGTGATTTTAACTGGTTCCTCGACGAACTGCAACCGCTCGTCGATAGTGAGTTCCTTAAATGGAAATATGAGGGTCTCATCTGACAGGCACTTCTTCAGATTCGACACGTGAAATACATTGTGAACTGCACCGAGTTCAGCTGGTAGGTTTAGTCTGTAGGCTACCTTGCCTATTCTTTCAGTGATTTCGAATGGTCCCACATACCGTGGATTTAGTTTGCCCCGTTTACCAAAACGAACCACACCCTTCCAGGGTGAGACTTTTAGTAAAACCCGGTCCCCGACCTGAAATTCCAACGGTTTCCTACGCTTATCCGCGTATGCTTTCTGACGGTCGCGTGCTGCCGCCATGCGTTGTCGTATCTGTGCAATCTTTTCCGTGGCGTCCACTACAATCTCTGGACCCGTGATCTGACTATCCCCCACCTCTGCCCAACAGAGAGGTGACCGGCATTTACGTCCGTACAATGCCTCGAATGGAGCGGCTTGTATGCTGGTGTGATAACTGTTAGTATACGAAAACTCCACTAACGGGAGATGCTTTTCCCAACCGTTGCCGAAATCGATAACACATGCCCGAAGCATGTCCTCAAGAGTTTGGATCGTCCGCTCAGACTGCCCATCCGTCTGAGGATGATATGCTGTGCTCATGTCTAAGCGTGAGCCAAAAGATTTGTGCATCGCTTGCCATAGCTCTGACGTGAATCGTGCATCCCGATCCGTAATGATGGAGGTGGGCACCCCGTGCCTCGAAACAACTTCTTTAAGATAAACGTCTGCGAGAGTGGAGAACTTATCCGTTTCCTTTATAGCCAGGAAGTGTGCAGACTTGGTGAGTCGATCCACGATCACCCATATGGTATCATTCCCACGCTGGGATCTAGGTAGGCCAGTAACAAAATCCATGGAAATTTGCTCCCATTTCCATTGTGGTATCCGGGGTTGCTGAAGTAGGCCTGAGGATTTCTGGTACTCCATCTTGACTCTCGCACAAGTCAAACTTTTGCCGACGTACGTTGCGATGAGGGCTTTCATGCTAGGCCACCAGTATGTAGTTCTAAGATCGTGGTACATTTTATCCGAGCCTAGATGTACCAAGTAGCGAGACTTATGAGCTTCATCCATCACAAGTTCTCGTAAACCGCCATACAGTGGGACCCATATATGTCCTGTTACATAGTAGGCACCGTCTTCCTTCTGTTCTAATCGTTGCCTTGAGCCGCGTAAAGCTTCAGCCTTTACGTTTTCTGGTTTCAATGCTTCCACCTGAGCATCTCATATTTGTCAGGAAGATCAGACTGAATAGTGAGCTGCAAAGCTCGTACACGCCTAGGTAGAGTGTCTTTTCGACTGAGAGCGTCAGCCACAACATTGGCTTTGCCTGGACGGTACTTGATGGCGCATTCGTAATCGTTGAGTAACTCGACCCATCGTCGTTGACGCATGTTCAAATCCTTCTGCTTAAGAATATGCTCGAGACTCCTGTGATCGGTGTAAATTGCGCACTTGGTACCGTACAGGTAGTGTCGCCATATCTTAAGTGCAAAAACAACAGCTCCCAGCTTTAAATCGTGCGTCGTGTAGTTCCGTTCATGAATTTTGAGTTGACGAGAAGCGTAGGCAATAACTTTATCCCGCTGCATCAATACACAACCAAGCCCCTGTATCGATGCGTCACAATAGACCACCAAATCATCCGTGCCCTCTGGCAATGAGAGAATAGGTGCGCTGCGTAGTCTATCCTTCAGGTATTGAAAAGCCGTTTCTTGTGTATTACCCCAACGATAGGTAACACCTTTCTGTGTCAGCATTGTGAGCGGCTGTGCGATCTTGGAGAAGTCTTTAATAAATCGCCTGTAATACCCTGCCAAACCCAAGAATTGGCGTATTTCTGTTGGTGTACGCGGTGCAGGCCAGTTCCTGATCGAATCTACCTTGGATGGATCGACATGAATCCCATCCCTGTTCACCACATGGCCTAAGAAGTGGACTTCACGAAGCCAGTAGTCGCATTTAGAAAACTTGGCGTACAGTTGTTCCTTTCGAAGAAGTTCCAAGATAAGACGTAAGTGCTGCCCGTGTTCTTCCTGACTCTTGGAGTAGATCAGAATGTCGTCGATGAAGACAATGACGAACTTGTCTAGATAGAGTTTGCACACCCTGTTCATAAGATCCATGAAATCTGCAGGCGCGTTCGTAAGCCTGAATGGCATGACTAGAAACTCGTAGTGACCGTAGCGAGTTCTGAATGCGGTTTTGGAGACGTCCTCATCCCGGACTCTCAGCTGATGGTAACCTGACTTCAATTCTATCTTGGAGTAGTAGCTCGACTCTTGCAACTGGTCGAATAGGTCGTCAATATGTGGAAGAGGATAACGGTTCTTCACTGTGACCTTGTTCAGTTCGCGGTAATCAATGCACATCCTGAAAGTTCCATCTTTCTTCTTCACAAATAGTACTGGAGCTCCCCAAGGCGAAGAGCTTGGACGAATGAAGCCCTTATCCAAGAGCTCTTGTAGTTGCTTAGACAGTTTCTCCAGTTCAGTTGGAGCTAAACGATACGGTGCGCGGGCTATAGGTGTTGCTCCTGGAGCTAGCTCGACTTAAAACTCGACTTGACGATGAGGCGGTAGACCAGGTAAATCTTCAGAAAACACCCGAGGAATGTCGCGTACAGCTGGATGGTCTTCCAACTTCTTTTCTTTCGTTGATGCGTCAATAACGAGAGCCAAAATTGCGGTGTGACCCTTCCGCAAACATTTCTGAGCCTTCAAGAAAGAGGTGATGCCAACCACAGCACCACTCTTGTCGCCTTGACTTCGAGAGGTTCTTGGCCAGAACGAGAAATGCGAACAACCTTTTCTTTGCATAGGATTTTTGCTTGCTGTTATTGCTGGCGATTCTGATTTGCAGGCCGTGGGCTCCTGAATCCTTAGCTTCATGGCCCATCTTGAGACACCTCTGGCAACGTTCCCTGCGACATCTTCCGCTGTGGTGTTTGTTGCACTTGTTACACATTGGGTGAATTCCCCGATATCCACCCAGCCCCTGACCACCAGAAGTTGGCTGACTCGGGCTCTGGTGATCACTATTCTTGCGCTGCTGCTGTGCTTGAGACTGAACGGTAGAGGAACCCTTGCTGGAATACCCATCCCATTTCCGCTTGTTGTCACTAGGAGTAGCGAGAGTAGCAGAAGTGATAGCGGTAGTAATAGCGCTGATACAACTAGGCAGCCTGTTCTGTTCCACTGCCTGATCCGTGAGGCGATGAGCAAGACGCTGAATGTCTTGGTTATTGTCGAGGTTAGCCGATGCAGCATGGCTCTGAATCTCTGAGGCTAGACCTTTGAGGTACAATTCGATACGCTTGCTTGGAGAGTCCACCATGGTTGGACACATAATGGCCAGTTCATTCGACCGATTCGTATGAGCTTCAATTTCTGACCCCGTCATTTTCAATTGGTAAAGCTCCACTTCCAACTTGTGGATGTCATCACGCGTGCAGTATTCCCTTTTAATGCGTTCTTTGAATTCGTTCCAGGGGGTGGCGTTAGCAGCTGCCAACCCTAGTATCCGTACTTGCGCGTTCCACCAGGTTAGCGCGATTTCTTCCAAAGTACCAGTGGGGTACTTGACCCTGCGAGCCTCAGGGCATTCACACATCTCGAATACTGGCTCGAGCTTCCCAAACCAATGGAGTAGTCCCACTGCTCCTTCTGTGCCACTGAATGTGCTTGGTCGACAGTCCATGAAGTTCTTGAATGTGCAGACAGGTTGCTGTGCGTTCTGACCCGTTGCGCGAGAAAGATAGGTCAAGGTTAAGCGTGAGAGTTGGGTCACGAGAGTAGGATCTAACATCCTAGGATAGGTTTGGAATAGCAGGTTATACCTCCTGCTTGTGCGGCTGCAAGCGCCGCAGCAACTTGTTCGTTAATGAGAGTCGTCAACTGGGCTTGAGTCATGTTAACACGTCCCGACATGATCGCACAGTAAAGGTAGCGTAAGTATGAATGGTTCGCGAGTAGTGCGATGACAGAAGAGTGTAAGCACGTAGGTGTTCTCAAGCAATAACAAGTGGTGAGTAATGTAATCTATGCATACCACGAGCAAAGTTCTATGCAATTCTAGCATGTAGGCAATAAACATAAACCTTATTACCTAGGATGTTGATTCTTGCACGTGGAGCGAAGCGTCGTTGTGGATCGTTGAGAGCACTGTTCTGGTTATAGTCTGGTTTTAATAAAAACGTCGTTGTGGATCGTTGAGAGTCGCAGTCTTAACGATGTTAGCAACTTATCAAAGTTTACAAACATAACAGGAATGATACGGTCACACCGTTAATTAACTAGCAGGATATACTAATTGAGTTAACAACAGTTAACCACTTACATAGTCATGCACGTATCTTAACAGGGTGATCAACAACGTAACAGGTTAAATCATGATGTATCATACATTCATCGCTTTATGTTAACAACACAAAAGTCGGACATGGGGAGGGGCTCTAAGGTCGGACAACACGTCATACATATGAACTCTGAACACATATACATCATTTCACACCTTAGCAGATTCAACAACACTTAGCACCCAACCCAAAGCCTCATATTAAACAGTCACAAGGTCAAGCCCTTCTAAAACAAACTCGGACAGCATGCCATACTCATAAACATCGGACACATCACAATCCACAAAGAACTCGGACCCTTGAACACCCATATAAACTCGGACAGGAAAGGGGTTTCCTTCACAAGTTCGGACTAGGGGATCATGCCATAAAACTCGGACCTATCTAGCCCAGAGGTCGGACCATAAGGGATTGGGGGTTAAAGCTCGGACACTTGATCCACATAAAGGTCGGACCACAACATCAAGCAAGAACTCGGACCCCTTGCCTTAGATAAAAGTCGGACTCCCCACACTATATTGAAACTCGGACCAACACTTCAATATATGTGAAATTCGGACATATAAATAACCTTAAAGAACTTGGATAAAATCTTATCAAAAGTCGGGCAAGCATGCAAGGGTTAAAGGTCGGACATATAAAGGTGGATATGAGCACATCATTAAAAGGTCGGATCTATCTCTATACAAAAGTCGGACTAAGGCTTTTAAGCATAAAACTCGGACCTAGGATGTTATTCAAAACTCAGACAAACAAGCAATCACAATTGAGATAATTATGTTCTATCATTCTATCAGTTACGTTTCAGTATTCGTACGATCCCAAAACCCTAATTCGTAAAATACATGGCACAAATCAATTCAACAAGTATCATCATCATAGAAGCAAATGATTTCACGACTAATCATCCTCATAACACATTAACCAAGAATCAACTAAAGCGCAGAACCATCATATGAAAGCTAGGGTTTCAAGTATTACAAGGATCAAGAATTGATACAATCAACCAATCAATTAGGGTTTACAAGTATCACAATAATCAATAAACAATTACCTTGAATGATTCTAGATGGATTGGTAATCAAACTTGATGCAAAAGAACTTGTGAATCCAAGAATGATGAGAAGATGGTTGTAGAGAGGATTAGAGAGTACAGTGCTTTGGTTTTTGTATAAATGATTAGTGAAAGGGATTAGGGTTAACAATGATTAGAGTTTCACTAATTACTCTATGCATCCCTAAGTACCATAATTTACAATAGCACACCATCTCAAAATAGTTCACAGTTTCACCACCACATTCATACATTTGACAAATCTTTCGTAATCAACACATATACTTAACTGAATCAAAAACGTTACAATTTCATAGCAACTAATTGTGCAAGCAAACAATTAAACAATCAATAAACGTGCAATAAATGAGAAATAGAAATCTTGGAAATTCGAGTTGTCACAAGTATGTTGAAGAGGCTGATAAGTACGACAGAGTTGAAGTAGAAGACTGGACGGATGATGAGGATGTGGTTGAAGATACTTCTAAGTATCCTACGCTTATGGAATTCTTTGCAGAGGAGAATAGAGATCAATTGAGACAAAAAGTAGCTGAGGCGGTGAAAGATAAAAATTTTGATAGCACTCAAAAGGATATGGAACAGGAAGAAAGGAAGAAATGGTTCAGAAAAAGTCATGAGAGAAAGTTTAAGAGACCTTTGAAGTATTATCAACATGATCAAAGCGTATATCTTGGTGACATCATCAGTTGGGGTTTCTTACCTCAAGTAAATGCTTATGCAATTAGAAGAGAGTGCGGAGTTCAGTACTTTGAACGTTTATATGACATTATGTCATTACCATGGTGGGATGTGGATGAACTACCGAAAGTAAGATGTTTGGATTATCCTGTTTGAAAGAATGATGTTGCTATGTGGGGTTACATTAAATATGAATCGTTAAAAGAGTTTCGTAAATGGAAGCCACATCATCCTAAGAGAGTGCAGAGGGTTGATCCTGAAACAGGAGTTGAAGAGACTATTTTGAATGTCAAACCGCCAAGAACGATGAAAACGATACCAATGCCTCAGATGGAACAAGAATTTTATAAAGGCTTCATAGGTTGGGTGTATAGTTGTATTTCAACCGAAGCCATAATTACTTACAGAGCAGGAGGGGAGATACGAGAGATACATGTTTATGATCCTATGTGGCTTGTAAATTGCTCTGCGAAGGATATCGAATGTCTTTTCATCAACAAGATTCACTATCAACCAGAAGATAAAGAACAAGCGCAGCAGTTTCAACGTGTTGTTGCCCTTTGCTTTCAGAAAGGTATGTACATTTATAAAGATTCAAGCTGAAGAAGAAAAAGCAAAGAAGAAAGAGAATGAAATGATAAGAAAGGCGCTTAGCAGGAAGCCTAAGCAACATGAAGAAAAGTTCAGAGCTATTTGAAGACCCGAAGACAAGACAAAGACTGCGACTGTATCCAAGGGGGGAGTTTGTTGGTGCATAATGTCTAAAGCCTGCGTCTTAGTCTTAGTTGTTGAATGTATAGGGTCTAGATGTGTTAATTATGTATTGTATAGGGGTTGAAAGTGTAATTTTGGGTTTGTTATGTAAAGGTTTCGCTTATATGGACGTGTCCATAAAAGCGAAACTACTTGTTAAGAGGTTTCGCTCATACGGACTGTCCACATAAGCGGAACTATCACCCCTATATATACCCAAAGTGTTTTCTCATTCTGGACGTTAATGTCAAGTGTGTAGCCGACCTGCTGCCCGTGTATTTTCAGAAGATTGAATGAGAAAACTGTTTTAAAGTGAATTCTATCTGTTTCTACACCTTTCTTGCTTTGATTCATGCCGATTTTGTATTTCCGCTGCATTTTCGGTAGTTGCTAGCTCGAATTGACTCAATTGACTGTCAAATACGGTCCTACAGTTAAAATCCTAAAAAATAGTCTTTTATGATTAGAATAAATATATTAATCATATTCTTGAGGAAAAATAAATTAAAACGCTAAGAAACTCTATATTTTGAGTTTAAGCGCGGACCGCGCGATGTAACGCGTATACCGACAAAATACTGTCAACGCAGCCTGTCAAGGCAGCTGAAAATCATCTTAGTAATAATTTGATGAGTTTACCACTATAGAATGATAAAAATAAATAAAAACGCTTAAATCCCTATTTTTGCGATTTAAAGCGCGTACCGCGCAGCACAGTGCGCATACTGCCAAATACCGGCAACGTAGTCAGTCCAGGAAAACAAAATATTGTTCGGTAATATTTTGGTGAGACTATTTTTATAGAGTGATAAAAATAATTTAAAATGCATTAAAATGAGATTAAAATGCTAGATAAAATACCCGGTATCAAGTAAAATACCAGTTTTTGTGTATATATATATGTATATGTATGTGTGTGTTCGTATATATGTGTGAGGTGGAGAAGAGTTGGCAGCCATGCAACCTTCTCTCTATCCTCTCTCATGTTTCTATTTGCTAGAATTGGAGGTGTGCCATAACATTTTGCCTTAAATCTATCAATATTCTTCAAAGTTCAAGAAATTCATTTCAAAAACACATTAACACACTCTCTCTCTCTCTCTAAAAGTTCAGTCGAACACCCTTCATCTCTCATCTATTTTCGAAATTCTTAACTTGTTTATGGAGATTCAAGCTCATTCCATGGTGATTTCAAGGCCATTTGAAGGTTTGAAGGTGATTCCAAGGAGTTTCAAGCAAGAACCAAGCTTCATATCATCTTTTAATCAAAAACCCACTTGAATCTTGAGGGTAAAAAACTATTCTTTTTAAAAGTGTTCTTGATTCTTAGTGTTGAAAATAATAGTGAAAGGTTTCTCTTGATTCTTAAAATATTTTACAAACTTGAAAAATAAAACATATGGGTTTTCAAAGAAAAATAAAATGGATGAATATGTGTATGTATGTATGTATGGCCGTAGGTTTTTATGTGTGTGTATATGATTGTGTTTTGATTGAGTGATTCTTGAATAATTTGATTCTTGAATGATAGAATAGATGCATGAATCAAAAATGTCATAAAATAAGGATCTAAAAGTGTTTCATGATTTAAAAAGGGATTTGATGAGAAAGTGAGCTTTTGAAGGTTTATGTAGGTGTAAACATTTCGTGTATATGTATGTATATATGTTCTTGAGCATGATTAGAACATAAAAGATGATGATGATGTTGTATGAGTGCATTAGATGCATTTACTTGAACATGCATGATGATTTGTGGTCATGAAATGATGATTTAGATATGATTTGATAAAAAACAATTTTGATCAGAATATAAACATTAAAATATGATTATTTTGAAGTATGTAATGATATAAAACTTTGTCATAAGGTTTACTAACTTTGCATGTTATACATGAGGCTTAGAAACTTGTAAAATAGGTGAAATAATGTGTTTTGTGTATGATTTAGTAAAAAACAGTTTTGAGCAGATTATAAACACTAAAATAAAGTTATTTTAAAGTGTTTAGTGACATATAACTTTGTCCTAATGTTTGCTAGCTTTGCATGTTGTACTTGGTGCATTAAAAGTTGTAAAATACGTGAAATCACATGATTTATGTGACTTGCACAAAAACTGCACTAATCTGATTATAACCACTATTTTAATCAGTAAATAACATGTATTATGTTAAAATATCAAGTCGTTTCGAGTTGGGATGATTATAGTAACGTTTAACGCAAAACTATGCGTTAAAACGGTCAAAAATCGGCTTTTCGAGTGATTTTTAAGAAACTGTTTTTAGATCAGTAAATAAACTGATATTTTTAGTGTAAAAATAAGTATTTTAACTTATATTGAGTTTATTTGGTGTTTGGTTAGTTATATGTGACTTCCGACGCCCGAAAACGTTACCGAATCGCTAAAAGACGTATTTTTCTAAGTACACTAGTACGGGTAAAATTTTGGGTAAACATTATGTGTTAAAATGTGTTATGTGATTTAAACATGAGAATGTGAAAATATGCTAAGTTATTAACATGATATTAGAAATCTAGCTTACGCATGTATGCTTGTACGTTTTGTGCGGTTGAAACGGTGAAAATTGTGTTAAACGTGAAACTTGTTTGTCGTGCATGAAATTTGATACATGTAAGATATTTTATGTATATTTGCTTTAAAAATGACAAAATAGATAAGATAACAAAATTTCGCGTGTTTCGATGTTAAATTATGTGAACATTTATGTATATATCTTACGACAAGCAAATCATATATATATATAGAATTGCGCTAAAATAAGAACCACCTCGAGTTGTAAGAACCGCGAGAACCACACCATCTGGGTCGCTGTTTACCATGGTTTTTTTTTTACAACTAGATGTGTGTATTATAAACACAGCCGTAAAAAAAAAAAATTTAAACGCCGCGGCCGAGGGGGTAGATTTTACACCACAAGTTTGGTGTAAAAAAAAGAAAAAAGAAAAAAAAATAAAAACACCAAACTTGTGGTGTAAAAAACTACCCCCTCGGCCGCGGCGTTTAAAATTTTTTTTTTACGGTTGTGTTTATCATACACACATCTAGTTGTAAAAAAAAAAATCATGGTAAACGGCGACCTGGATGGTGTGGTTCTCGCGGTTCTTACAACTCGGGGTGGTTCTCATTCTAGCAGCCCCCTATATATATATATATATATATATATATATATATATATATATATATATATATATATATATATTAACGTGCCAACATAATAAAAAATGACAACTTTTCGAGATTATCTCAAAGTTATGTGATAATTCTAAGAAACGGAGAAACTTAGGATTTTTGTGTTATGTATATTGATTTAGAATCGTTCCTATATTAGGAAGTGTAGAAAATCAATCTCCGGGAATGCGCTATTTACAATACGCACCCAAAGGTGAGTGTCACTAAACTCCTCTTTTTACTGCTTTGTATATATTTTGGGGGTAGAACACGTCAATAAAAGGGTTTAATAATGTTTTTGAAATAAAACATACCTTTTAATATAAAATATATATTTTCGTTGAAAATATATGAAATTTGATAAGTCATACATTTCGAAGTAAAAACGTTTTTGATGAATGAATATTGGAAATTGGGATGGTACAGTATTTCCTAAGCGAAACATGACCATACTGTTGGGACGAATGCCAGCCTGGGTCTCAAATAATGGAGTGTCAAGGAATTCGTACAACGTCGTGTATTAAATTGTCATATTAGTAGGATATATATATATATATATATTGTACGTGAGGCAGACAACATATTACTCTACAAGAGGACCCTGCGCCCATGATGTCGTTTAATCATTTAAGTAATGTACACAAGGAATTGTTGGTAGATCTATCGGGTTGACAACCCCGTCGTGACCGGTCGCCCCGTGTCAAGTCAAACGGCGAATTTAAATTCTGTTTATTGTCTAGATTTGATTATCCCTACATGGTTAATATATAATTAATATCGTCTAGCTAACATACGAGTCCGAAAATTGACGCGATAATTTAATATACAAAACATGGGTAGTAACAATGTTGTCGGGTTCATGAAAATGTGACGGAGGGCCCATGGATTTTATTAAGGAAATAAAACGGACTTTCAAAATTATATGGATGTTTTCAAATAAACACCTAAACAGAAAGTTTTCCTTGGAATAAAAATTGTTTGCAAGTGAATGTGTGAACTCACCTTCCTTTATGTTGACACTTGATTTTTAACGTGTTCTACAGGTACTTGAGTTCCGCTTTGGGAATTATGGCGTATCTTGTAGTTGTTGATGGATGTTTGGTTTGATAGTGTTTTAGACAAACTTTTAAAAACTATTTGGGACCAATGTAATAAGATCCATAAGGATCAAAACAATTTTAACTATGGTGTGATTGCGATGGACATTAAGACTATGTGTTTTAAAATCTATGTTTAAATTAAGTTAAAATGTCCAACATTACGATGCATCGTTCAGCAAGATACAAATGGGCACCAGCTTCCATCACCACTACGTTTTATATTCCGCTGCGGCGTTTTTGGGGTGTGACAGAAGTTGGTATTAGAGCCATTGGTTGTTAGCGAACTAGATGTTTTCGGAGGAAAACACTAGACTTCAACCGGAGAATTTTGAAATATAAGTCCAAAATTCTCGAAGCTAAGATTTTTAAATAAACATCGAAAAATTTTTATCATGTATGAAAACTCTTATGTGTTTGTGTGCATACATGATTTTCTGTTTATCTAGGCCTTATGTGTTACTATTCATGTTGATCACACTTACTTTGTACGGTTACGATATGTCACGTCTCAATCTATAGAGCCATTAGTAGTCATGCTCATTGATACTGTCGAGCCTACACTTGAGATTCTTTCGCCCGTCGATACAGAATCATTTGTTCTGCTATTCGAGTCACGTGTTTTGCTACATCTCTTTTAGTCTACACTTGTCGTAGGAAGAGCACTCGACCCATTAGAGAGATCGCATCGACTTCGGGAGCTGAGACAACGTCCGCTTTGAAGAAGCAGAAGGAGATTTGGGACAATCGCTCTCACTGTGATCGTCAGTTTGCCACGTTACGTGGAGGTAAGGAGACGATGAAGGACTTAGAGGGACAGATGGACTGTTATGATGACCTAGGAGGGCTTGTTAGGAAGATGTTGGACTTCCAGGGATTGAAGCATTAGTTGTTGGTTGTTTCTGTTGTTTGTTTTGTATGTCTCATTTGATGAACCCTATTTATGGCTTGTGTCACACCCCGACCGCGTATAACATGCAACCGCGGCGGAAAACGTCGGGGAGTGTTGTGGATAGAATTAATTGTTATACAACCATGGAAATTAAAGTCACATTTTATTTATCAAACACGGGTGTTACATTGTCTTGAAAGGAAGTACATAATTCAAAACATAGTTATACTAGTTCTATCTTCATTTTTAGTCTCTAAGGCACAGGTCCGCCCTAGTATCGTATTCAACATCTTATGGAATAGCCCCTGAAAACACATGTGAAAGTAGGTACGTCAGCATAAAAATGCCTGTGAGATACATAGGTTTTGTGAAAATGGGATTCATGACTTGAGTTTAAAGAAATGTTTAATAACAGTGAGTCATGAACCTTGTAATTTGTCTTGCTTTGTAAACCATTTGAAAAACGATAATATCAGATGATGTGTATAGATAAACGTAAGGTTAAATGAATAACCTAGTAAAATGAGTTGAATAAGATAAGTTGTTTGTGAAAATAATGTCTTGTGAAGAATATTTATTTGTGTAAAATGTAATGTGTCTAAACTGAAATGACTTAGATAACGCCACGATATGTAATATTATACAAACATTTATATATAGGAAGTACCAGCGGCGTATCCACCATGTTTGTATCATATTACATACGCCACGTTACTCAAATCATTTATCCAAACCAACCACCATGTAAATTGTTCATGTATAACTCAATTGTCAAGTGTTATTGTGTAAACCATGTCAAATGTCTATGTTCAATGTAAACCACCAAATGTGTATGTCAATGTCAACGTGTTTATGTTCAATGTAAATCATGTAATGTGTATCCCAAAATGTATCATGTATGGTAAGCGAAATGTATCAACTTAAAACATATGTAAAATGCACAAAACAAGTCGTTGAAGTAAAACGTGGTTTAAATCAACGTTATGTTCTGTGGAAAAATGCATGCTCTATTGATATTAACATTTATGCGGTATTGTGAAATATGCATACATCCAAGCCTTGAGACTGTGGCGATAAACCCTTAAACAAATTAAAGGTTTATCTAAGTTATGTATATCGAATTCGGTCATTCCTTACAATCCTATCAAACCCAGGACTTCAGGAACGGGAGTTGTCAATTCCTATGGTACCACTACCTACTAACGAACGGCGTAGCTAATGTTAATGAATGTATTGTCCCATGTTAAACAAACTAAATGTCATAACAAAATGAAGGCATGTGATGTAAACAATTGTACTTAGTATGCTAAGTAAACATACGAAGCAGAAATGTTCATGTAAATAAATGTGTCCATATGCTGAGTAAATATATGCAACAAAAATGTTCATGTAAATCAATGTGTCCATATCCTGAGTAAACATATGCAACAGAAATGTTCATGTAAATCAATGTGTCCATATGCTGAGTAAACATATGCAACAGAAATGTTCATGTAAATCAATGTGTCCATATGCTGAGTAAACATATGCAACAGAAATGTAATGTAAATCAATGTACTAAGTACGCACACAATGGGCATACATAGCATGAAATGTAATGAAATCATGTACTATAATGTACTAACAACATAGCAGGCATATAATGTGAAAACATGGAAAGCATGAATGTAACAGATAGGCACATGTGTTTCACCCCAAAACAGTTTGGAAAACAGTAAAAGAGGGGTTCAATGTACTCACCTGAGATTGCTTTGGAGTTCTTGTATAATAACCAGATAATGCTAAAGATCACAGGATATCAAACGGCACCTAATAGGTAGCTATGTTAATATACCGGACCAAATCGGAAGGATCGGATAGTTTGCGGGTTCGTAAACCAAACGAGTATGGAGACTCGTGTAATATGGTTTAACAAAGCCTACATACTAAAATGAAACCTAACCTAAGTGCTTGCGACCCATCACGACCCGTTTAGGTAACTTATGCTACCTTAACGCGTCGTTCGCGTAGAACACGTTTGGAACGCCTAACATTGTGACCACAAGGCATAACCTCAGAAGGTTATAGCTATGGTCACCTAATGTGTTTGGTCGGATCCTAATGATCGACCAAATGGGTCGTGTTCGAAAGTATAAGCGATGGTTTAGATCGCTTACCTTACGACCCTATATAAACACTATACTAAAAGTGACGAGCTAAGCATGTTACAACATGCTTAACTAAGTTTAGAAAACAGGTTTGGCATCAAAGCAAATGGCTTTGATGCTCACGAGTAGTTTGGTTACAAGAATGCACATTTTGGCCGAAACTACGACTCGTCACTGAGCCTAGATAACGTGGTAATCAGTAGGTATAGTCACTACGGACTATAACCATCGTGATCACACTCACGTTATGAAGTTCTAATGAACTTCGGGTTGACCATAGGCTGGTCAATGGAGAAAGTCAACAAAACGTTGACTTTCGGACTCGAAAAGCGAATAAAAGAACGAAAGAAGACTTACGGAGGGTCCCTGAATGCTAATCTAGATCAAAATGGCTCAGGTATGAAACAATGGTTCCAACTTAGAGCCTTTAGATCAGATTGTGTGAGTTTTTAGCAAAATGGGGGTGTATTTATAGTAAAAGCAAAGCCGTTAGGATCGTTTCTTGAATAACGTGCCACGATCTCGCTCGTACACTTGTCACAATGTTATGGTAAGTCAGAACTTGCCCCTCATTGGCTGGAAGAGACAAGGGCAATTGGACCTTTCTCCATTTGAAGAGGCAAGCAGCTGGGTTCAATAAATCTGCTGTACTGGGGACTCCTTACGGACCGTATGGCTTATGGCTTACGGTCCGTAAGCCCTCACTTTGGCAGATTTACAGTTTTGGTCCCTGCAGCCCCTAAACTTGGTATTTGATGCATTTTTTACACGTTTAAGCCCTGTTAACCCCATTTCAAAGCTCTAAAATGAAGTTAAAGTATAGGGAACTTAAAATGTGCTCAAAAATATGTCGGATGTCGGTTCGTTTGGCCGTACGGTCGCGATGTTCGGTTAATTACGACGGAATGCACATAAGCGCGAAAGACGATCCAAATTGCGCGACGAATGGATTTTTCTCATGCCATACACTAAGGCATAATATAAGGATGCTTACATAAATTTTTGGATGTCCGGATGTATTCAGAACGTAAGTTATGCGCGAAAGTGCAAACTTGTGCACTTTTTGACACTTTTAGCCCCTAAATGATCCAAAAGTTTGTTTTAGCATACCAAACCCCTCAAAGCCTATTTCTAAGCTATGTAAAGGATATTTATAGTATGTTTAACTTATGGACATGTTCCGGAATGTTCGTTATAGTTCAAATTGGCATACTTTCGCAGTTTGTCAATTTTAGTCCCTGTAGGCGAATTAACTTGTTTTTGCCATACCAAAGCCTTCAAAACTTATTTCTAAGTTATGTAAAGGTTATTTAAGGTATGTTGAGTATATGTTGATGTTCCGGAGTATTTTTCGCATTAAACTGAGTCCGTTTACGCACCAGTTAGCGTATAACTCTCAAGAAAGCGATGTAGAGTTTGAAATTGAACAAAAGTCAAAACATGAAAAATGTAAAACACAACCAAACAAACATTGGGATAAAATAACATTGTTTTATTGATAACTTAACTGTTCACAATGATTACAAGCACAAATGTTACAGTCTCCCCTACTTGTGGAAATTTCATCCCGAAATTTATTTAGAGGAAACTCGTGGAAACAGATGCGGATATTTCGCCTTCATTTGATCTTCACGTTCCCAAGTAAACTCGGGTCCACGTTTAGATTCCCAACGAACCTTGACCAAAGGAATGCGCTTGCGTTTAAGCCACTTGACTTCACGTTCCATGATTTCTACCGGTTTCTCAACAAATTTCAGTGTTTTATCAACACGAATTTCGTCAAGCGGTATGTGGAGGTTTTCATCTGTCACACCCCCAAAATCCACCTGCGGAGTATCACCGCTTGGGAGCGTGACTGACCAAGATCAAGCCACCAATCATATCGAACATGTAATTAATATCAAGTATAATAAATGTAAACCAGTAATTCAATACGATAGGTGATCAAAACATAATCATAGTTTCAAAGTATAGCGGAAGCATAAGTATGAAAACCCAAACGTGTAACATAAGTTCAAATGTTTTAAGTGATTTAACATGGCATCCACGATCCATGCTCCACAACGACCTGCTCCTCCCTGTGCAAGCTCCATATGTACCTAATGTCCTGCAAGGCATGCAGCAGAGAGTCAACAACTAGTTGAGCGAGTTCACAGTTAACAGTTCAGAAATAGTACAGTGTGAGTAGTAGTATGTTCGTTCGTTATGTCTTGTATCATATTAGTTTCCATCGCGGCCTCCCAGGCAGGTATGCGAAGATATTAGGGGATGTTCATCCCGTGTATTCTAGACTAGGTTTATCTGTATCGCGGCCTACCAGGCAGGTGTGCGAAGATTAGTAAATTACAGTTCGCGGCCTTCCAAAGGCAGGTGTGCGAAGTCAGTCATAATATCGTGGCCAACCCTTGGCAGGTGTGCGAAGATCAGTTCAATAAGTGTTACTAGTCTAGTCGTATCCTTATCGTTATGTTCTATCAACTGAGTACGTACAATGAAGTAATCCAATCCCATTCCCACCCTGGGAACCCCATGCCTTGGCTGTGTGAACTCACCTTGGTTTGCTCGGTATGTTATTGCTTCTAGAGTTAGTTAAATGTATAGGTCCGCTACACACGACCTAGGATGCATTGCACGTGATTCAATGTAAGTGTTACATTCAAGTAGGGTTTACATGTTACTTATGTCTAAACAGTTGTGATCTGTGTGAGGGTTGTGTACAGGATGAGACGATAAGAATTGTTCGCACATATAAGATCATGTAGTACCATTCAATAGCATATAGTCACATATAGTACATGCAGTAAGCTTTAACTGTTTGACCTAAACTCAGGCTACACGTCACTTATAAAGTTCAGACAACATTATTCAAATCGTGTGTTCATCATCATCAAATTCGTTATTGATTATTAGCAGTTTATTATAATCGTTTTCTGCATGCATATCATGAAACCGTATATATATATATATATATCATTCAGTATTCGATCATCAGAACAATCACACAACATCAGACAAGTGTGGGGGGGGCCTTCCCCTGTTTGAAGGTCGGACTACTTATAAACTTGTAAGACTCTGATTAAATGTTATATAAACTCGGACCTAAGGGGGTTAAAAGTCGGACAACATGTGTGGGGTTTGAAAGGTCGGACCCCCTTGATCTCTTGCCAAAACTCGGACCAAAGGTCCTTTACACAAACTCGGACAAGGCTGCCCCATTAAACTCGGACATGGACAGCATGTGAAACTCGGGCATGGATAGCATGTGAAACTCGGACTCTCTTAATTCTTTCAAAACAAAGTCGGACCCTTGTTACATTATTAAAGTCGGACATGCTCATCAATTAAGAAACTCGGACTCCATGTGATAAGTATTAAACTCGGACCACCTTCAAGTATTAAACTCAGACCATATGCCCTCACTAAACTCGGACCATATGCCCTCACTAAACTCGGACCTATATTAAGTTTATGTAACTCGGACCTACCCTTCATAAAAGTCGGACATATAAACATTTAATAAGAGCTCGGACCCCTTCTGTTTTGTTTGAAACTCGGTCTACAAGTCTTATGTTTAAAGGTCGGGCATATGTTGGCCATTAAGCTCGGACGTACAGTTGTGAGGAAACTCAGACAAGAAGCATGCATTTAAGAACCTCGGGCAAGTATATCATATAACCTCGGGCTAAGGCTTTTAAGCATGTTATTCAAAAACTCAGACAAGTCAGACAAACATATGCATATGAAACTCGGATTACACAATTCATGAAACTCAGACAATCATATTTATTCACAAAACTCTGAGCAACAATTTAATCATTCGTTCTGTGCATCAAAACAGTTACGCTTTTTCTTAGGTTCTAACCCTAATGTCATACACAGTGACGGCAGAATCCTAATCAATCTACTTATGATCAACAATAATCAAACTATATCATTACAGGAACCATCTATCAATCATACGACTAATCATTATCATCAATAATTCAGAATCAAATCAAAATCATAACCTATCACATGAAGAACTAGGGTTTTATAAGCATCAATCAATCAACAATTAGTCAAGAATTGATACAATCAAATAATCAACGCACAATCATTAACAATTACCTTGAATGATTCTAGAGAAAGAGGAATCAAGTGTGATGATTATCTTGTGCCAATGATGATGGTGATGATGCTTGCTAGAGGATTAGAGAGTTACAAGTACGTGTTTTGATTTTGAGAGGATGATTAGTGAAAAGGGGATTAGGGTTAAGTATAGTTAAGTTTTCACTAATAACTCTTCACACCCTCAATTATTCTATTTTACAAAGGTACCCCATCTCAATCAATTTCACAGTTTCACCACCAAGTTCACATATTTGACAAGTCTATCACAATTAACCAACAACCATGCAAAGTCACACAACACACTTCATTGTATCAAAACATATACAATTTCATAACAACTAACTGTGAAATCAATCAACTAAATAATACAAGAACGTGCAATAAATGCGAAATAGAATCTTGGAAATTCGAGTTGTCACATTATCCCCAACTTAAAAGAAATTTCGTCCCGAAATTTGGTACGCACTCACTGAGGAAGCTAGGTAAGTTATATCGTTCACTGGTTTTCCTGGGGTGTCACATCATCCCCCCCTTTAATTTGGAATTTCGTCCCGAAATTCAGTAGTAGTAGCTTCAGCCCCAGTAGTGGTTGCATTGGTTTCGAATAACTGGGGTACTTTTCTTTCATTTGGTCTTCGCGTTCCCAGGTGTACTCTGGGCCACGTCGGGAGTTCCAACGAACTCGAACAAGAGGGATTCTCTTGTGTTTGAGGACCTTAACATCCCGGTCCGTGATTTCAACTGGCTCCTCGACGAACTGCAACCGCTCGTCGATAGTGAGTTCCTTAAAAGGGACTATGAGGGTCTCATCTGACAGGCATTTCTTCAGATTCGACACGTGAAATACATTGTGAACTGCACCGAGTTCAGCTGGTAGGTTCAGTCTGTAGGCTACTGGGCCTATTCTTTCAGTGATTTCGAACGGTCCAACATACCGTGGATTGAATTTGCCTCGTTTACCAAATCGAACCACACCCTTCCAGGGTGAGACTTTTAATAACACCCGGTCCCCGACCTGAAATTCCAAAGGCTTGCTACGCTTGACCGCGTAGGCTTTCTGACGGTCGCGTGCTGCCGCCATGCGTTGTCGTATCTGTGCAATCTTTTCCGTGGCGTCCACTACAATCTCTGGACCCGTAATCTGACTATCCCCCACCTCTGCCCAACAGAGAGGTGACCGGCATTTACGTCCGTACAATGCCTCAAATGGAGCGGCTTGTATGCTGGTGTGATAACTGTTATTATACGAAAACTCCACCAAAGGGAGATGCTTTTCCCAGCCGTTGCCGAAATCGATAACGCATGCTCGAAGTATGTCTTCAAGAGTCTGGATCGTTCGCTCAGACTGCCCATCCGTCTGAGGATGATATGCTGTGCTCATGTCTAATCGTGAGCCGAAATATTTGTGCTTCGCTTGCCATAGCTCTGACGTGAATCGTGCATCCCGATTCGAAATGATGGAGGTGGGCACCCCGTGCCTCGAAACAACTTCTTTAAGATAGATGTCTGCGAGAGTGGAGAACTTATCCGTTTCCTTTATAGCCAGGAAGTGTGCAGACTTGGTGAGTCGATCCACGATCACCCATATAGCATCATTCCCACGCTGGGATCTAGGTAAGCCTGTAACGAAGTCCATGGAAATTTCTTCCCATTTCCACTGTGGTATCCTGGGTTGTTGAAGTAGGCCTGAGGGTTTCTGGTACTCTGTCTTGACTCTCGCACAGGTCAAGCACTTGCCGACGTAAGTAGCGATGTGAGCCTTCATATTAGGCCACCAATATGTAGTTTTGAGATCGTGGTACATTTTATCCGACCCTGGATGTACCGAGTAGCGAGACTTGTGTGCTTCGTCCATCACAAGCTCACGTAAACCGCCATAGAGTGGGACCCAAATACGTCCCGTTACACAGTAGGTGCCGTCTTCCTTTTGTTCCATTCGTTGCTTGAACCGCATAAAGCTTCAGCCATGACGTTTTCGGGTTTTAAATGCTTCTACCTGAGCATTTCGTATCTGTGCAGGAAGACCGGTCTGAATAGTGTGCTGCAGGGCTCGTACGCGTCTAGGTAGAGTGTCTTTCCGACTGAGGGCGTCAGTCACAACATTGGCCTTGCCTGGATGATACTTGATGGCGCATTCGTAGTCGTTCAGAAGTTCCACCTATCTCCGTTGACGCATGTTCAAATCCTTTTGCTTAAGAATTTGCTCGAGACTCCTGTGATCGGTGTAAATCGTGCACCTGGTACCGTACAGGTAGTGTCGCCATATCTTAAGCGCGAAAACAACAGCTCCCAGCTCTATATCGTGCGTCGTGTAGTTCCGTTCATGAATCTTGAGTTGTCGCGAAGCGTAAGCAATAACCTTATCCCGTTGCATCAATACACAACCAAGACCCTGTATCGATGCGTCACAATAACCACGAAGTCATCTGTGCCCTCCGGCAGTGAGAGAATAGGTGCGCTGCAAAGTCTATCTTTAAGGTACTGAAAATCGGTCTCTTGGGAATCTCCCCAACGGTAGGTGACACCCTTCTGTGTCAGCATAGTAAGCGGCTGCGCGATCTTCGAAAAGTCTTTAATGAATCGTCTGTAATACCCTGCCAAACCCAAGAATTGGCGTATTTCCGTCGGTGTACGCGGTGCAGACCAGTTCTTGATCGAATCCACCTTGGATGGATCGACGTGAATCCCATCCCTGTTCACCACATGGCCTAAGAAGTGGACTTCACGTAGCAGAAGTCGCTTTTAGAAAACTTTGCGTACAACTGCTCCTTTCGAAGAATCTCCAAGATAAGACGTAAGTGCTGCTCGTGCTCCTCCTGACTCTTGGAGTAGATCAGAATGTCGTCGATGAAGACAATGACAAATTCGTCCAGGTAGGGTTTGCACACCCTGTTCGTAAGGTCCATAAATACGGCAGGTGCGTTCAATAATATCAAACCATCCATCATATCAAACATAAAGTATAGTAGTTAAAATAATTCATTAAACCCAATACAATTGATGTTCAAACCAAACTTTGTTTGAGTTGCGGAAACATAATAATGAAAACCCAAAATAAGTTATAAGTTCAAATATCGTTCATTGCGTCTCCTCGTCCTAACACGAAAGCTTGACCTCTTGCCTCGTTGCCATTGTTGTTGTTGTTTCCCCTGTTGTTGTTGTTCCCGTTGCCCTGGTTATTGTTGTGATTCTGATTCTGGTTCAACTGAGGACAATCGCGTTTGTAATGCCCTTCTGCCCCACACTGGAAACATCCCCGGTTTCCACGCTGTGGTTGCTGCTGCTGGTTCTGTGGAGTTGGCGGTGGGAGTTGCTGGTCCTGATTTGCTGGCCGAGAGCTTCTACAATCCTTTGCCTCATGACCCATCTTGAGGCATCTTTGACAACGTTCCCTGCGACATCTTCCGCTGTGGTGTCTGTTGCACTTATTACACAGTGGGTGAATTCCCCGATATCCACCCTGCCCCTGACTGCCAGATGATTGCTGACTCGAATTCTGGTAGTCATTTGTCTTGCGCTGCTGAGACTGAACAGAAACCGATCCCTTGCTGGAATCCCCCTCCCATTTCCTCTTGTTGTCACTGGGAGTAGCAGAAGTGGTGACAGCAGCAGTGGTAGCCTTGACACGTTTTGGCAGCTTGTTCTGATCCACTGCCTGATCTGTAATACGATGAGCAAGGCGCTGAATAGCCTGGATATTATCAAGATTAGCCGATGTCACATGGCTCTGGATCTCTGGCGCCAAACCCTTGAGATACATCTCAATACGCTTGTATGGAGGGTCTACCATAGTTGGGCATAGCACGGCCAGCTCGTTCGACCGTTTAGTATATGCTTCGATCTCTGATCCAACCATTTTCAAATTATACAGCTCGTCTTCCAACTTGTGAATATCTTCACGTGTGCAGTACTCCCTCTTGATAAGTTCCTTAAAATCATTCCAGGGTGTGGCGTTAGCAGCTGCCAACCCTAAGATCTGAACTTGGGCGTTCCACCAAGTCAACGCGATTCCTTCCAAAGTGCCAGTGGCGTACTTGACCTTGCGAGCCTCAGGGCACTCGCACATTTCGAATACTGACTCTAGCTTTTCAAACCAATGGAGGAGTCCCACTGCCCCCTCGGTGCCACTGAAAGAATTTGGACGACAGTCCATGAAGTTCTTGAATGTGCAGACAGGCTGCTGCGCGTGTTGACCTGCTTGAGCAGCTGCAAGTGCCGCAGCAACTTGAGCTTGAACGAGAGCCTCTAGCTGGGCTTGAGTTATGTTAAGTCGTCCAGACATGATCTTCATTGTAAAAGTAGCATAAGTAAGAATGGTTCGCGAATAGGGCGATGACAGAAAAGAGTAAGCACGTAGGTGTTCCCAAGCAATAACAAGTAGTGAGCAAAGTAATGTAAGCATACTACGAGCAAAGTTCTATGCAGTTCTAGCAAGCAGGTAATAAACATAAACCTTATTACCTAGTATGTCGAGTCTTGCACGTGGAGCGAAGCGTCGTTGTGGATCGTTTGAGAGCACTGTTCTGGTTATAGTCTGGTTTTAATAAAAACGTTTTCCCCATATTAAAACCAAGTTTTCTATAACCAATGGCTCTGATACCAATCTGTCACACCCCCAAAATCCACCTGCGGAGTATCACCGCTTGGGAGCGTGACTGACCAGGATCAAGCCACCAATCATATCGAACATGTAATTAATATCAAGTATAATAAATGTAAACCAGTAATTCAATACGATAGGTGATCAAAACATAATCATAGTTTCAAAGTATAGCGGAAGCATAAGTATGAAAACCCAAACGTGTAACATAAGTTCAAATGTTTTAAGTGATTTAACATGGCATCCACGATCCATGCTCCACAACGACCTGCTCCTCCCTGTGCAAGCTCCATATGTACCTAATGTCCTGCAAGGCATGCAGCAGAGAGTCAACAACTAGTTGAGCGAGTTCACAGTTAACAGTTCAGAAATAGTACAGTGTGAGTAGTAGTATGTTCGTTCGTTATGTCTTGTATCATATTAGTTTCCATCGCGGCCTCCCAGGCAGGTATGCGAAGATATTAGGGGATGTTCATCCCGTGTATTCTAGACTAGGTTTATCTGTATCGCGGCCTACCAGGCAGGTGTGCGAAGATTAGTAAATTACAGTTCGCGGCCTTCCAAAGGCAAGTGTGCGAAGTCAGTCATAATATCGCGGCCAACCCTTGGCAGGTGTGCGAAGATCAGTTCAATAAGTGTTACTAGTCTAGTCGTATCCTTATCGTTATGTTCTATCAACTGAGTACGTACAATGAAGTAATCCAATCCCATTCCCACCCTGGGAACCCCATGCCTTGGCTGTGTGAACTCACCTTGGTTTGCTCGGTATGTTATTGCTTCTAGAGTTAGTTAAATGTATAGGTCCGCTACACACGACCTAGGATGCATTGCACGTGATTCAATGTAAGTGTTACATTCAAGTAGGGTTTACATGTTACTTATGTCTAAACAGTTGTGATCTGTGTGAGGGTTGTGTACAGGATGAGATGATAAGAATTGTTCGCACATATAAGATCATGTAGTACCATTCAATAGCATATAGTCACATATAGTACATGCAGTAAGCTTTAACTGTTTGACCTAAACTCAGGCTACACGTCACTTATAAAGTTCAGACAACATTATTCAAATCGTGTGTTCATCATCATCAAATTCGTTATTGATTATTAGCAGTTTATTATAATCGTTTTCTGCATGCATATCATGAAACCGTATATATATATATATATATATATATATATATATATATATATATATATATATATATATATATATATATATATATATCACTCAGTATTCGATCATCAGAACAATCACACAACATCAGACAATTACACATCAGACAAGTGTGGGGGGGGGCTTCCCCTGTTTGAAGGTCGGACTACTTATAAACTTGTAAGACTCTGATTAAATGTTATATAAACTCGGACCTAAGGGGGTTAAAAGTCGGACAACATGTGTGGGGTTTGAAAGGTCGGACCCCCTTGATCTCTTGCCAAAACTCGGACCAAAGGTCCTTTACACAAACTCGGACAAGGCTGCCCCATTAAACTCGGACATGGACAGCATGTGAAACTCGGGCATGGATAGCATGTGAAACTCGGACTCTCTTAATTCTTTCAAAACAAAGTCGGACCCTTGTTACATTATTAAAGTCGGACATGCTCATCAATTAAGAAACTCGGACTCCATGTGATAAGTATTAAACTCGGACCACCTTCAAGTATTAAACTCAGACCATATGCCCTCACTAAACTCGGACCATATGCCCTCACTAAACTCGGACCTATATTAAGTTTATGTAACTCGGACCTACCCTTCATAAAAGTCGGACATATAAACATTTAATAAGAGCTCGGACCCCTTCTGCTTTGTTTGAAACTCGGTCTACAAGTCTTATGTTTAAAGGTCGGGCATATGTTGGCCATTAAGCTCGGACGTACAGTTGTGAGGAAACTCAGACAAGAAGCATGCATTTAAGAACCTCGGGCAAGTATATCATATAACCTCGGGCTAAGGCTTTTAAGCATGTTATTCAAAAACTCAGACAAGTCAGACAAACATATGCATATGAAACTCGGATTACACAATTCATGAAACTCAGACAATCATATTTATTCACAAAACTCTGAGCAACAATTTAATCATTCGTTCTGTGCATCAAAACAGTTACGCTTTTTCTTAGGTTCTAACCCTAATGTCATACACAGTGACGGTAGAATCCTAATCAATCTACTTATGATCAACAATAATCAAACTATATCATTACAGGAACCATCTATCAATCATACGACTAATCATTATCATCAATAATTCAGAATCAAATCAAAATCACAAACTATCACATGAAGAACTAGGGTTTTATAAGCATCAATTAATCAACAATTAGTCAAGAATTGATACAATCAAATAATCAACGCACAATCATTAACAATTACCTTGAATGATTCTAGAGAAAGAGGAATCAAGTGTGATGATTATCTTGTGCCAATGATGATGGTGATGATGCTTGCTAGAGGATTAGAGAGTTACAAGTACGTGTTTTGATTTTGAGAGGATGATTAGTGAAAAGGGGATTAGGGTTAAGTATAGTTAAGTTTTCACTAATAACTCTTCACACCCTCAATTATTCTATTTTACAAAGGTACCCCATCTCAATCAATTTCACAGTTTCACCACCAAGTTCACATATTTGACAAGTCTATCACAATTAACCAACAACCATGCAAAGTCACACAACACACTTCATTGTATCAAAACATATACAATTTCATAACAACTAACTGTGAAATCAATCAACTAAATAATACAAGAACGTGCAATAAATGCGAAATAGAATCTTGGAAATTCGAGTTGTCACATCATCAGCTAAATACCTCTTGAGATTGGACACGTGGAAGGTTGGATGAACATTTCCAAGTTCAGGAGGTAACTCAAGTCTGTAGGCTACCTTACCGATTCTTTCGACGATCTTGAATGGTCCAACATATTTAAATGGTCCAACATATCTAGGTGCAAGTTTTCCTTTCTTTCCAAATCTGATCACACCTTTCCAAGGTGAGACCTTAAGTAATATACGATCACCGACTTGAAAATCCAAGGGCTTGCGTTTTAGGTCCGCGTAACTCTTTTGACGGCTTCTAGTTGTCTGAAGGTTATCACGAACTTTCTTTACCTTATCTGTTGTCTCTAAAATGAGGGCAGGTCCAGTAAGTTGAGCCTCGCCGATCTCATTCCAGCAGACTGGTGAATGACATTTTCGACCATAGAGAGCCTCGAAAGGAGCCATGTTGATGCTGGAGTGATAACTGTTGTTGTAGGAGAATTCAATCAACGGAAGATGTGAATCCCAACTACCACCAAAATCGATCACACAAGCTCTAAGCATATCCTCCAGTGTCTGGATTGTTCTTTCAGATTGGCCATCTGTTTGCGGATGATAAGCTGTGCTCAGATTAAGTTGAGACCCCATAGCAGATTGCATGGTTCTCCAAAAATGAGAAGTGAAACGAGCATCTCTGTCAGAAATGATGTTCAAAGGAACACCATGTCGAGCTACAATTTCATCCACGTAGATTTGAGCAAGTTTGTCAGCAGAAAAATCCTCACGGATTGGCAAGAAATGAGCTGACTTTGTAAGACGATCAACGACTACCCAGATGGCATCGTGACCTTTCTTTGTGCGTGGGAGTTTGGTAATGAGATCCATAGTAATGTTTTCCCATTTCCAAACTGGGATCTCTGGTTGCTCCAATAAACCAGAAGGATGCTGATGTTCAGCCTTAACCATAAGACAAGTAAGGCATTTTGATACATATAAGGCAATGTCTTTCTTCATACCAGGCCACCAATACTGAATACGAAGATCCTTATACATCTTATCTGAGCCAGGATGAATAGAATAACGAGACTTATGGGCTTCATCCATAAGCAAGGTACGAAGATTATCTTGGCTTGGGACCCACAAGCGGTCCATGAAATAATATGATCAATTGTCCTTCAGTTCTAGAGCAGGAGTTATGTGATAAGGAAATTCCTTATCCATCAAACCTTGTGAAACACAAGCCTGTTGAGCCTGAGATACACGGGCTTGGATATCGGTTTGAATAACAGATTGGACACGTACACAATGAAGCTTAGTACGTTCCTTGCGACTTAAAGCATCGGCTACGACATTCGCCTTACCGGGATGGTAGCGAATCTCGCAGTCGTAGTCATTTAGAAGTTCAACCCAACGTCATTGTCTCATGTTGAGTTCTTTCTGATTGAAGATGTGTTGAAGACTCTTGTGGTCAGTGAAAACCACACATTTTGTACCGTACAAGTAGTGTCTCCAAATCTTAAGAGCGAAGACAACTGCACCCAACTCAAGATCATGAGTGGTGTAGTTCTTCTCATGAATCTTCAACTGTCTCGATGCGTATGCTATGACTTTGTTTCTTTGCATCAGGACGCAGCCAAGGCCCAATTTAGATGCATCGCAATAAACGACGAAATCATCATTGCCCTCGGGCAATGTTAGGACAGGCGCGTCGCAAAGCTTTTGTTTCAAAGTCAGAAATGCTTCCTCTTGTTTGACTCCCCAATCAAATGGCTTGTTCTTCTGAGTTAGACCAGTTAGAGGAACTGCAATCTTCGAGAAATTCTCAATGAAGCGACGATAATAACCCACTAGACCAAGAAAAGAACGAACCTCAGTAGGAGTAGTTGGCGTATCCCAATCCTTAATCGCACTGATCTTAGAGGGATCTACATGAATACCTTGTTCGTTGACAATGTGTCCTAAGAATTGAACTTCTTTAAGCCAAAATTCACACTTGGAGAATTTGGCGAAATGTTGCTCTTTCTTTAGGAGTTCCAAAGTAAGACGTAGATGTTGCTCATGATCAGCTTGCGTCTTAGAATATATCAAAATGTCATCAATGAAAACGATGATGAACTTATCTAAATAAGGTTTGCAGACCCTATTCATCAAGTCCATGAAAACAGCAGGAGCATTAGTCAAACCGAATGGCATGACTGTAAACTCATAATGTCCATAGCGAGTGCGGAACGCTGTCTTGGGAATGTCTTCTTTATGCACACGAAGCTGATGATATCCAGATCGTAGATCAATTTTTGAAAAATAAGAAGCGCCTTGCAATTGATCAAAGAGATCATCAATGCGAGGTAGGGGATATCGATTCTTGATTTTAAGCTTGTTAAGCTCACGATAATCGATACACATCCTAAAAGATCCATCCTTTTTCTTGACAAAAAGAACGGGAGCACCCCAAGGTGAAAAGCTAGGACGGATAAAACCTTTGTCGGAGAGTTCCTGCAGCTGCTTAGACAACTCTTGCATCTCGGACGGTGCAAGACGATATGGAGCTCCGGCAATGGGATTTGCACCAGGTACGAGATCAATACGGAACTCGACTTGGCGTGCTGGAGGTAGACCAGGTAACTCTTCAGGGAAAACTTCAGAATAATCCCGAACGACAGGAATATCTGAAATAGACTTACCCTTGCCTTTATCTGCTGTAACATGTGTTAAGAAAGCCACATAGTGCTTTCGCAGATACTTCCGAGCTTTAAAACAAGACATGAGTTTGAGACCACCGGCAGGCTTCTCACCACGAACCTGTAGGATCTCGCCTGTCGACAGCGGCACACGAACAATCTTCTCAGAACAAACTATCTCTGCGCGATGCTTAGATAACCAATCCATTCCCACAATAACGTCGAAGCTTCCAAGTTGCATAGGCGTGAGGTCAATAGGAAAAATATGGTCGTTAAGGTTCAACTGGCAGTTGCGGAGAACATAATCAAGAACAATGGGTTCACCACTGGCAACCTCTACTGTCAATGGTTTACCTAGTTTCGTTCTAGACACGCGAAGCATTGTCTCAAAAGACAATGACACAAAGCTCTTGTCGGCACTCGAATCAAAAAGAACAGATGCTGGCTGATTATTAATAAAGAACGTACCGTTCACCACTTCGTTGTCTGCTTGTGCTTCTTGAGCATTCATGTTGAAGACTCGCCCTCGAGCCTGAGCCTGATTCTGGTTTGCATTCTGATTCTGGTTGGCTAGCCTTGGACACCGATTTCTGTAGTGGGTCAGATCCCCACAGTTATAACAAGCACCTGGTGGGTAGTTTGGTCGCGCAGCCTGACCCTGTTGCTGAGCAACTTGTTGAGCAGGGTTCTGAACTGCGCGATTCTGAGCAAACCGACAAACATCGGCAAGATGACCCGACTTCCCACAGTTAGTACAGAAACGGCACTGATATTGCGGCTGATGGTGACTGTTGCATTGATTGCACAAAGGTGCACTTCCTGAATAGGGCTTCTTTGCTGGAGGCTGGTTGGGAGCTGCCTGGTTCGCTTGGGCAGTGACAGCATAGTTTTGGGAAGCCTTACGCTTCTTTGCCCTTTTTGATGAACCAGAATCCTTTCCATTCTTGTTTTGACCTTTCTTGCTATCTTCTTTGTCAGCCGACTACTTCTTGCCCTTGTCACCCTTCCTGTGTAATTTATTCTTTCGAATCTGCGACTTAGTCAACGTCGCTGATAACTCGATCGCCTGACGGAGTGTGGTAGGGTTGCTACCAGTAAGGATGTCTTGTACCGAGTCAGACAGGCCGTCAATGTACCTTTCGATAGCCTTATCGAGTGGGGTAACCATAGTTGGGCAAAGCAAACTCAACTCCTCAAACCTATCAGTATAAGCCCTGTGCTCGCCACTATCTTGCTTCAAAACATCAAATTCTTTCTCCAACGCTCGTTGTTCATGACGAGGACAAAACTCCCTCATCATAAGAGCTCTCAGTTCAGCCCATGTCTGAGCTAGAGCAACTTCTGCACCTTGATCTCTCATAACCCCGTTCCACCACGTAAGAGCCCTCTTCTGAAACACACTCGAAGAAAACTCGACCTTGCGATTGTCAGGACACTGCACATGACGGAAAGTGTTCTCGATGCTCTCGAACCACTGAAGAAGCCCAGTTGCTCCCTCAGAACCACTAAACTTGACTGGCTTAGCCGAGTTAAAATCCTTGTATTTGCATGTACCATTGTTGTTGTTGTTGGCCTGGTTCCATTGAGCAAAGAGATTTGGGAATTGAGCAGCCATCTGCTGCGCAATAATTTCTGCCAGCTCGGCAGTAGCTATCTGGTTGTCGCGTCGAGGAGGCATTCTAGAAGAGAAAAACATGAAATGAAACGAGTGAGATGATTGGATGAAGAGAATGAGATGAAGCAAAATCAACAAAAGCAAAGATGGCGGTTATGCATCGCAAAGCAAACAAGCGACATGAAATGTCTAGTCAAAGTAAATGGGTCAGAATTAGTGTATCGCGAAGACATGCTCTCCTATAAGTGAACACTCACCCCAAGAGTTCCCAGGTAAGAGTGACTGGTCCAATTATGTGGATTTGTACGTACACTCTAGCCTTAGACAGAAAACCCAGGGTACAGGCATTCACTCTTCCAGTTCGCACGTGTTCACACTATTAACCCAAAACTTTGACGGGATTTTCGAAATCCAAAGAGGTTCAAAACCATATAACAGAGGGTTCAAAACCTAGTAATCAATCATCCTAGAACAGATGATTAATTTTCAAAGCGGATTCAGAACCGAAGTTCTCGTTGTGGTTATCACCTAAGGATAGGTGATGTGCATGTTTTAAACTCTAAACACAAGATAACTTGTGTTAGGGTCCTAGAAAGTTATAGTCTAGGACAAAGCATTACTAATAACCTAATTCCCTATAACCATTGGCTCTGATACCAACTCTTCTGTCACACCCCGACCGCGTATAACATGCAACCACGACGGAAAACGTCGGTGAGTGTTGTGGACAGAATTAATTGTTATACAACCATGGAAATTAAAGTCACATTTTATTTATCAAACACGGGTGTTACATTGTCTTGAAAGGAAGTACATAATTCAAAACATAGTTATACTAGTTCTATCTTCATTTTTAGTCTCTAAGGCACAGGTCCGCCCTAGTATCGTGACCAACATCTTATGGAACAGCTCCTGAAAACACATGTGAAAGTAGGTACGTCAGCATAAAAATGCCTGTGAGATACATAGGTTTTGTGAAAATGGGATTCATGACTTGAGTTTAAAGAAATGTTTAATAACAGTCAGTCATGAACCTTGTAATTTGTCTTGCTTTGTAAACCATTTGAAAAACGATAATATCAGATGATATGTATAGATAAACGTAAGGTTAAATGAATAACCTAGTAAAATGAGTTGAATAAAATAAGTTGTTTGTGAAAATAATGTCTTGTGAAGAATATGTTATTTGTGTAAAATGTAATGTGTGTAAACTGAAATGACTTAGATAACGCCACGATATGTAATATTATACAAACATTTATATATAGGAAGTACCAGCGGCGTATCCACCATGTTTGTATCATATTACATACGCCACGTTACTCAAATCATTTACCCAAACCAACCACCATGTATATTGTTCATGTATAACTCAATTGTCAAGTGTTATTGTGTAAACCATGTCAAATGTCTATGTTCAATGTAAACCACCAAATGTGTATGTCAATGTCAACGTGTTTATGTTCAATGTAAATCATGTAATGTGTATCCCAAAATGTATCATGTATGGTAAGCGAAATGTATCAACTTAAACCATATGTAAAATGCACAAAACAAGTCGTTGAAGTAAAACGTGGTTTAAATCAACGTTATGTTCTGTGGAAAAATGCATGCTCTATTGATATTAACATTTATGCGGTATTGTGAAATATGCATACATCCAAGCCTTGAGACTGTGGCGAACTTCTTGGCTCCAAAGCCCTTGTCCGACTTTTAGGGATGTAAAGGAGGGGTCCGACCTTTTTTTAGAGAGGTGTGGTCCGAGTTTATGGCCTCTCGCCCTAGTCCGACTTCTGTGAAGCATTTGGGGGTCCGAGGTTGTGAAGGGGGGAGCCCATCCCCTTGGTCCGACTTTCTGAACCCCACACCTTGTCCGAGTTTCATAAGGCTTGAAGCCTATCCGACTTTTAAAGCCTTCATTGGTCCGAGTTCTTTTGTATGATATGATACAAGGTCCGACTTTGTGAATGTTGTTATATGCATAGCCCAACTTGTTTTATAGAGATGATATTTATTGTCCGACTCCTAAGGATGATATGCATAGTCTGAGTTTTAAAGTGATTCCGGCCCAACTGATAACCCTGTTAAATAAATAACTCTGTTAGTTATTAATTCTGTTAAGTTATGCATGAAACTCCATTAATTATGTAACTATTAATCATGTCAGTATGTTAGGTGTATGATAACTCTGATTAATTCCGAATGATTCTGTTACGTATGTCCTCTATGCTAAGTGCGTAAATCTTGTCAAGTGTGGAACCTCGTTAAACCTGTTAAACACGGTAAGACATGTTAATGGGTAATATTGTTCGAATAAATTTAGAAAGCCTTTATGTGAAACGTGGACTGTATGAACATGATTGACTGACGCATGATGCATGATATCAACTGTCAAGCACACTCTGTGGTATTAATTGCATGAGAAACTTTACGAACTTGAACTGATTGAGAATACGTGCATAATTATAGGATTTGACTGATTACTTTCGAGCGCATAATATTAGCATACCGAGCAAACCAAGGTGAGTTCACACAGCCAAGGCATGGGGTTCCCAGGGTGGGAATGGGATTGATATATTTATTTGTACTTCTCTAGATAATGGAACGTAGTGATATGATCCTCGGGTGAGGAAGGTGATTGGTTAAGATACTGCTAGACTAGTGATGCTTATAGAACTGATCTTCGCACACACGCCGGGATTGGCTGCGATAATATGACTGATCTTCGCACAGATGCCAGGGTTGGCTGCGATAATATGACTAATCTTCGCACACATGCCTAGGAAGGCTGCGAACTGTGACACTTGTGTCACCGCGACCATCAAACAAATACCAAGCCGATGAAATATTGTATTTCATACTTGGGATCTTGTATAAATATGTGTATGTTTTGCACATATCAATTATTGTTCAAATTCAAACTCTACATCGCTTTCTGGAGCATTATACGCAAACTGGTGCGTAAACGTACTCAGTTTATTGCGACAAATACTCCGGAACATCAACATACACTCAACGTACCTTAAATAACCTTTACATAACTTAGAAATAAGTTTTGAAGGCTTTGGTATAGCAAAAACAAGTTAATTCGCTTACAGGGACTAAACTTGACAAACTGCGAAAGTATGCCAATCTGAACTATAACGAACATTCCGGAACATGTCCATAAGTTAAACATACCATAAATATCCTTTACATGGCTTAGAAATAGGCTTTGAGGGGTTTGGTATGCTAAAAGTAAACTTCTGGGTCATTCAGGGACTAAAAGTGTCAAAAAGTGCACAAGTTTGCACTTTCGCGCATAACTTACGTTCTGAATACATCCGGACATCCAAAAATTTATGTAAGCATCCTTATATTATGCCTTAGTGTTTGGCATGAGAAAAATCCATTCGTCGCGTCATTTGGATCGTCTTTCACACTTATGCGCATTCCGTCGTAATTAAGCGAACACCGCGATCGTACGGCCAAACGAACCAACATCCGACACATTTTTGGGCATGTTTCATGTCCACAATGTTTAGGCATCATTTTAGGGACTTAAAGATGGCTTTACAGGTCTTAGAAGGGCTGGAAATAGCTTAAACACGCAACAGGGACCAAATGTGTAAATTCTGCAAGTGGTGCAGATCAGAGAGGGCCAGGCGGCCCGCGTGAGTTTTGCCCAAATGTGAGGCGGGCCGCGTGGGGATGTCTGACAGAAAGATTTTGCATTTAATGCAGAATCTGGCCTTTCGTTCGATCAAAGGGCGATGCCTTTTCACCCAAATGAAGGGCCAAGAGCCAAGTTCAGTGAATTTAACCCCTGGACACATGTACGCACGAGATCAAGGCACGATATTCGATAAAACGATCCTAACGGTTCCACTTTTCCTATAAATACCCCCCCCCCTTAGTGTAAAAATCACAACAATCTGATCTTGAAGCTCTAAGTTGAAACCATTGTTTCATACCTGAGCTATTTGATCTAGATTAGCACTCGGGGACCCTCCGTAAGTCTTCTTTCGCTCTTTTATTCACTTTTCGAGTCCGAAAGTCAACGTTTTGTTGACTTTCTGCATTGACCAGCTTATGGTCGATGCGAAGTTCATGGAACTTCATAACGTGAGCGTGATCACGATGGTTATGGTCCGTAGTGACCATACCTACTGATTACCCCGTTATCTAGGCTCAGTGACGAGTCGTAGTTTCGGCCAGAATGTGCATTCTTGCATATTTTGTAACCAAACTACTCGAGAGCATCAAAGCCGTTTGTTTTGATGTCAAACCTGTTTTCAAACTTAGTTAAGCATGTTCTAACATGCTTAGCTCGTCACTTTTAGTTTAGTGCTTATATAGGGTCGTAAGGTAAGCGATCTAAACCATCGCTTATGCTTTCGAACCCGACCCATTTGGTCGGTCATTAGGACCTGACCAAACACATTAGGTGACCATAGCTATAACCTTCCGAGGTTATACCTTGTGGTCACGATGTTAGGCGTTCCAGACGCGTTCTACGCGAACGACGCGTAAGGTAGCATAAGCTACCTAAACGGGTCGTGATGGACCGTAAGCACTTAGGTTAAGTTTCATTTTAGTATGTAGGCTTTGTTAAACCATATTACACGAGTCTCCATACTCGTTTGGTTTTCGAACCTGCGTACTGTCCGATCCTTCCGATTTGGTCCGGTATATTAACATAGCTACCTATTAGGTGCCGTTTGATATCCCGTGATCTTTAGCATTATCTAGTTATTATACAAGAACTCCAAAGCAATCTCAGGTGAGTACATTGAACCCCTCTTTTACTGTTTTCCAAACTGTTTTGGGGTGAAACACATGTGCCTACTTGCTACTTCCATACTTTCCGGTTTTCACATCATATACTGCTATGTTCGATAGTACATATATAGTACATGATTTCATTGTGTTTATGCTATGTATGCCCATTGTGTGCGTACTTAGTACATCGTTTTACATCACATGCTATGTATGCCCATTGTGTGCGTACTTAGTACATTGTTTTACATTACATGCTATGTATGCCCATTGTGTGCATACTTAGTACATTGTTGCACATTGCATTACTGTTGCATATGCTCATCCAACATATGAACACATCACACTACATTTTGAACCGTTGTACTCTACAATACATTTCATGCTACGTACGCCCATTGTGTGCATACGTAGTACATTGTTTCACATTGCATTACTGTTGCATATGCTCATCCAGCATATGAACACATTACACTACATTTTGAACCGTTGTAACCATTTGACTATGTGAACCGTCTTAACCCTTCAATTTCATGAACCGTCTGTAACCATTGAACCGTGTAAACCAGTTGTATCCGTTGACATGGATTACATTTGACAATAGACATTTGACTATACATGAACATTTCTACCGTTGTTAAACATTTCATCTTGATGGTTTGGTTTGAGTAAGTGATTTAAGTAACGAGGCATGTGTAATATGATACAAGCATGGTGGATACGCCGCTGGTACTTCCTATATATAAGTGTTTGTATGGTAGTACATATCGTAGCGTTATTTGAATCATTTCAATTTGAAACATAGAACATTTTATACAAATAACACGCTTTTCACAAGACATTGATTTACAAACAACAAATCTTATACAAACTCTTTTTACATGGTTATTCAGTTAATCATGCATTGTTCTCTTATTTATACATATCATTTGATCTTACCGTTTTTCAAATGATTTACAAGACAAAGCAAAATACGAGGTTCATGACTAAACATTTTCTCAAACTCAAGTCATGAATTCCGTTTTCACAAAACCAATGTATCTCATAGGCATTTTTATGCTGACGTACCTATTTTCACATGTGTTTTCAGGAGATGATGCATAGGACTTATCAAGACATACTTAGGCGGACCTGTGCCTTAGTGACTTAAAACGAGACAAGAACTAGTTAATTTATGTTATGTACACTTTGATTCTTGTTTAGACAATGTAAACCTTCATGTTTGATTTATAAAACGAAACTTCATTCGCCATGGATTTGAAACAATTGACTCTGTTACAACACTCCCCGACGTTTCCGCCACGTTTTGTATGTTCTACGTGGTCGGGGTGTGACAGAAAAGATGGTATCAGAGCCAATGGTTATAGGGAATTAGGTTATTAGTAATGCTTTGACCTAGTCTATAACCTTCCTAGGAACCTAACGCGAGTTTACTTGCGTTTAGTCACAAAACAATACCGTCACCTACCCTTAGGCGACGACCACAACAAGAACATAAATTTCAAAACCGCCTTGAAAGCTAATCATCTGTTCTAGGATGATTGATTACTAGGTTTTGAACCCTCTATTGTAAGGTTTTGAACCCTTTGTTATAAGGTTTTGAACCCTCTATTGTAAGGTTTTGAACCCTTTGTTATAAGGTTTTGAACCCCTTTGAATTTTCAAAACTCCCGTCAAAGTTTTGGGTCCCAAATAGTGTGAACACGTGCGAACTGGAAGGGTGAATGCCTGTACCCTGGGTTTTCTGTCTAAGGTTAGAGTGTTCGTACAAATCCGCATAATCGGACCAGTCACTCTTACCTGGGAACTCTTGGGGTGAGTGTCCACTTATAGGCGAGCATGTCTTCGCTATACACTATGAGGATCTATTTGCTTTGATTCAGCCCTGGTGTTGTTTGTTTGCTTCATGATTCAAACAAGTGACCATCAATCGTGATTATGGTCAGTGATTGTAACATCCTATTCTTACCCAATACCATTTTATTTGTTTCCTTTCATGTTTTCCTCTTTTAGAATGCCTCCTCGACGCGAACACCAGATAGCAACTGCCGAGCTGGCAGAAATTATTGCGCAGCAGATGGCTGCTCAATTCCCAAATCTCTTTGCTCAATGGAACCAAGCCAACAACAACAACAATGGTACATGCAATTTCAAGAACTTTAACTCGGCTAAACCACTCAAGTTTAGTGGTTCTGAGGGAGCAACTGGGCTTCTCCAATGGTTCGAGAGCATCGAGAATACCTTTCGCCACGTGTAGTGTCCGGAAAATCGCAAGGTCGAGTTTTCTTCGAGTGTGTTTCAGAAGAGGGCTCTTACATGGTGGAACGGGGTAATGAGAGACCGTGGTGCAGATGTTGCTCTAGCACAAACATGGGTTGAACTGAGAGCACTTATGATGAGAGAGTTTTGTCCTCGTCATGAACAACGAGCGTTGGAGAAGGAGTTTGATGATTTGAAACAAGATAGTGGCGAACACAGGGCATATACTGATAGGTTTGAGGAATTGAGTCTACTTTGCCCGACTATGGTCGCCCCACTCGACAAGGCTATCGAAAGGTACATCGACGGCCTGCCTGACTCGGTACAAGACATTGTCACTGGTAGCAACCCTACCACACTCCGTCAGGCCATTGAGCTATCTGCAACCTTGACTGAATCGCAGATCAGGAAGCATAAACTTTTTCGAAAAGGTGACAAGAAATCGGCCGGGGAATCGAACCCAATCGAGGAATCAAAGACCATGGATGAACAGACTGAATCTCCTAAGAAGTCAAGGAAGCGAAAGGCTTCTCAGAACTTCGCCGTGGTCGCTCACAATGGTCAAGCCGTCCCCAACCAACCAGCTCAACCCCTGCTAGAAAACCATACAATGGAACTGCACCCTTGTGCCACCAATGTAGCCTCCATCATCACGCTAATATACAGTGCCGCAAATGCCAAACTTGTGGACTCATAGGCCATACAACAAGAATCTGCCCAGCTGCAGCTGCACCATACCAAGCTGGCAACAATCCCGCTCAAGGTCGTTTCCTACCAGGTTCTTGTTTCAACTGTGGCGAGATGGGTCATTTCCGAAGAAATTGCCCAAAGCTTGCTAATGCAAATCCAGCACAAGGATGATCACCCGACTGACTAGAAGACAACATCGTTTAGAAATAATCATGTCTTATGTATTAAGTTTCTTTTGCTGTCAAGATCCAAGGAACAGTTGATATCGTTGTTTATAAATAAATCTTTCATTTACATTGCAATGTATTTCTATGGTTGCATGTATAAACGACATATCCCTTGCAATACCGACAATCAAGGAACCGTATTCCTTGAAGAACAAACTACCCCCAAAATTCTCCCATTCTATAATCGCTTGCGTCTTCCACGGAATTCCTAAGTACCCGTTTATTCTAAGGAAACGAAGTACAAGGCGCAGGTTACAACACAAGACGAATACCCAAGGTACCACTATAAATCCTTAATAGGGTACCTAGGAATTTCCCGTAAGTCTTTAATTGTTGTATACCTTCATTCGAATGTGGTGATTCCTTGTAATCAAAAATCGAATTTTGGGAGATCTTTCTATCTTCTCAGATAGATTCCAGTGAACCTTGAGATCCGTCGACAGGTTTCCATATCCGTATTCAATCGATAACAAGTTAATAACAAATTATGATCAAATTAAACAATTATGTGACCATGTGCTTATGTGTTTCCTTATGTGTTGTTGTGTGATCCAAATTATGTTATCCAAATCTTCGTAGAATCTTACATATCCGTGTACAAGAGATTCATAGTAGGATGCCCAAAGGTATTACTTAAAATCCTCAATGGACTTCTATGTTATAAGTTAAGTCCCTCGGATTATAAAGTACTACTTCATAATTAGACCCCTTGAGTGGTCTAGCTAAACAGATTCATCCAAAAATCTGGTTAGGGATATCATGTGATGATATAGCTGAAAGGACTCCTTGGTGGCCTAACCAAGAGGATCCCCTGTCGATCTAATTAAAAGGAACCGATGGAAGTCTAGTCACCCTCGTCACAAGTTTGATATCCTTCCCCAAAACATTACAAAACAAACTGTGCGGACTGTGCAAGGGATTACGTAATTATGGATGCATACATAATTATGGAATTTAGTGCACAGAAATCACAGCAAGTTCTGTCATGTGTCTAGAGATAACCCTATTCATTTCCAATTCTGATGAAGCATCCGTTGAGAAAAAATGAACTAACATGTATTTTTAACTGAGTTAGAGTCATGAAGCAAACTGGCAATAAAGTATAAACTTCAGAAAGGAAAATGACACTTTTTAAACTATTGGGGCAAAATCGTTAAAATGGTTAAACCACAGACAACAAGAACAAAGTTTACTCTTAATAGTTTCATAATACTACTAGAGGTTTAATATTATTTAGGTAATTGGTTTACTAAGTTTCAGAATCAATACCACAATGACAACGATAATTTTAGCTTCAATCTTCTTAAAGTCGCAATAATCACTATGGAAACATATATCCAAACATCCCCATGGTTCATGGAGAATTGGACACACAAGTAACATATACACGAGGTATAGTAGTCCAGTGTACACGAGTCGGGTGAGTCGGGCTACTCGTGAATGACTCGCTAAAAGATCAAATCAAGCCAAGCTGAAGCTCAAAACGAGCTTGTTTAATATACGAAGTAAGGCCTGAGCTTCATAATCCCGGGCCTATTATTATATTAAATATATTAGCATTTATATAATATAATTAGAAGTATTATACATCTAAATTTAAGAAAAAATAGTTTATATACATATATTAAAGATACATAATTATAATTATAAATTAAAATAATTAAATATTAAAAAATAAACGAGATAGCCTGAGCCGAGTTTCATAGATGAAACTCGAAAGGAACCAAGCTCGAGCACATTTAGTTTAATGCGCTGAGCTAGAGCTTAGTCAAGTTCGGGTTATCCAAACCACTATAGCCAAGAAAAAATGCCAAAAAACGAATGTTCGTTTGATTTTTGCAAATCATTCCATTAGCTGATGTTGCTTGTCAAAAAAGACATGAATATGATTGTACTAAACTATAAATTTAATAATAAAACCCTTCAAAAAAAAGATCAACCGGTACAAAACAGTAAGTAACAGAATCACAATTTCGCCATTTCTACCTTATGATCATCCTCCATCATTTTAACAATTTCGCCTATCGGTTTTCCGTTATCTACATGCATCCTGATTAACAATCGGTAAACGCGCAAATCCGCAAGATTTAAATCCCTAAGAACCTCCAAAAACCACTTCCCATCTTCCAGATTCCTACTTTTCTCCACATACTCCAAAACAGACTCAACAATCGCAGGCGACGGCCTCCAAACACACTGCTTCGACATCCTCAACGCGTTCTTCATTGCAAAAACCGCTTTCTCCATACTTCCATTTCTCACATAACCCTCCACGAGTATCTCCCATGTCTTATAATTCGGACACCCCCCTTTTTCCATTGTTCGAGCATGTAACGCCTCGGCTTTTTCCATCAAATTGTCCCCAACATAAGCACCAAGAAGAATATTACTCACTCTAACGTCGTACCTTACACACTGCGACTCCCATTCCGCAAATATCCTCTCGGCTTCTTTAACATCCCCTAGCTTCACCAAACATGACATAATACACATATAGTTCGCGCACGTGAGTTTCCGGTCAACCCTTTTACAAGCTTCCCACACGCGAATAACCCCCTCTTTGTTCTTTAAAGATGTATAATTTGTAATGAGGAAAAAGTAACCGAAATGGTTATATGACGATAGCTTACTCTCTGCGTCTTTAAGTGCTAAATTCGCCCTCTCGTTAAGCCCGGATTTCATGTAGATGTTAGCCAATGTACAAAGCGTACTCCACCCGATTTTCACATTCTTGTCACGTACCATCTCATCGTAAACCTTATCTACACGCTCGACGCCATAGAGCGCGTTACACGCGCTCATCCAAAGATTATACGAAAGCACGTTTCTAGGGATTTTGGTTTCCTTCATTTGGGATATAATGGATAAGACTAAGTCAAACTTGGATGTGGCGGTGCAGAGTTTCATCATTGAGTTAAATGGATGTGGAGTCACGTTGGCGCCTAAACTGTTCATTTTGATCATAAGCGATTCGGCTTTTTCTACGGCTTTTTCTTTAACGTATGAGTTGAGAAGATGGAGATACGAAGCTTTTTGTGAAGCAATGTTAGGTAATTTTGTGAAATAGTCTTCTGCTTCTTGTAAAGTACTAGCTTTGATGGTTAGTTCTAACCTGAGAGCATGATCAGATTCTGAAATCTGGAACCGATCTTGACCCTCCATCCACTTCATCACCTATAGAAATTATTACATTTTGATCCTTATCAAAGTCATAAACTCATAATAAGAATAATAATCATACAATCAGTTTTCAAAATGCAATTCTCAACATATCCTTATTTTTTCTTCCTCATTCGGTCTTGCTTTTTTAAACCGAAAGTTATAGTTCGGTTTCGGTTATGACTCTCGAAAACCGAACCGAACTATAAAACATGACAGCACTGAACTTGTTTGAATGTTTATTATTGGATTTATGGGTCCAAATTCATGATTTTGGGCCAAAAGTTTAATGCCCAAATTTATTATTTTTGACCAACTCTTTTATAGACCCAAACATTGCCTAGGTGTAATAACTGAAAACAGACCCATAACCGAACCGAACCCATATGTACAAACTGTAAACCGAAAAACCAAAATTTTGGTTTTAATTCAGTTTGAGCTCTAGCTACAGGTGAAAACCGAGTTGGGAACCAAACTAATCATTTTAACCTGAACCGAAACCAATTTTAAAACCGTTTTCGATGAAACGGGTTTGGGTCAAATCCAAACTGAACAGGTAAAAAGCCGGTTACAAACCCAAACCCGGTTTTGACCATCTTCGACCCAACCCAATCCGGTCCGGTTTGGACCCGGAACCCGATTTGTGCACCTCTTACCCCTAGCAGAAAGAATACGAAAGCAATCAAAGAGGTTTCCATTGTCATATATGAGGTCGATTGTATAAAAAACAAACCTCAAGAGCGTGTTTGTAGCGCCCACGTTCCACAAGTTGTTTAGAAACCTCTCTAAGATCATAAATCGAGACTTTTCGGCCTTCACTGACCCAATTTTGAAGCACACTCGTGGCGCTTCGCCGAGGATGCACGCGGAAAAGTAGCTTGCTTTTGAGGTCGGTGTCATTGTTGTCCCTATACGAGGTCTGGTCATGAAATGAATATGCCCATAAGTTGTTCGATGAAATGCCCCTGAGAAAATTGAACCCTTCTGCAATCCCATTGGTGCGAGTTATATGTAAACTGCACAAGATTTGTTGTGGGTATCGAGTATTTGATGTATAGATACAGCGATTGAGACAAAGAGGCATACCGGAGTGACTGAAGACGGGTGAGTAGCGAGCGAATCGCCATGGTAGTTTAGTATCCGCGGGAACTTGCTGTGACTTATTTGTAGTCGCCTCAAAAAGTTTCAAATAAGTATATTTACATAAGGCATGGAAATTTCATATATCATCACAGGGTGGAGTTATTGTAAAAAAGACTAAAAGTGTGAGAAAGGTAAAAAAGAATCTTCACCATTAGATCTAAATTAATTAAAAAGGGTATGATTGTAAATGCACTAACAAATTCAAAAATGGTAATCCTTAATTTAAGGATTTGGAGAGAGAAAATCCTTGATTTAAGGAATTTTAACCGTCCATAACTTCATTCATTTTAATTTTTTTGCATCATTCACAGAATCAGAACATCTTCACCACATGGTGTTTTAAAAAAAATCATAGTTCAACTCATGGTGTTTTTATCTAACACCATTCAGAAACAAAATAACACCATTCAGAAACAAAAAACACCATCCAGTAGACAAAAAATAACATCATTCAGTAAACAAAAAAAAACACCATTCAGTAACTAATATAACACCATTCAGTACAAGAATATAACACCATTCAGTACAAGAATATAACACCATTCAGTAAATAAATATAACACCATTCAGAAAAAGAAAAAAACACCATTCAGAAACAAAATAACACCATTCAGAAAAGAATAACACCATTCAGAAACAAAAGAATATCATTCAGTAAAAAATAACACCATTCATAAAAGATAACACCATTCAGTAAAAAATAACACCATTCATAAAAGATAACACCATTCAGTAAAAAATAACACCATTCAGTAAAAAATAACACCATTCATGAAAGAATATAACACCTCTATATCATCTTCTTCACTTCCGGCGACTACCACCATCTTCGTCACACCACACGTCCACAACACAGCCAGTTCTTCATCACACGCTACCCTAAATCACCATTCGATCAGTCTTCTCACACAACATACAACATAGAATCCGAATTTCAAAGAATTGCATCAATCATCGAAGGTTGCTTATTATTTTCCATGGATACATAGTTCTCCGACTTCGTCGTCCGACTTAATCTCCGGCGACCCTCCCAATATCAAACCCCCAAACCCTCTCCGAAGAATCCCAGATGGCGTACGACCTTTGATTGCGGCGGAAATGGTGGACATCAGATCTTCGATTCCGTCGCGAAACCCTTGACGACTACGGTATTATTTCTCCTCTGTGTTTCTTCTTCAGATTGATTGATTGATTATGAGAGAGATCTTTGATCGTAGATGGAGATCATTTGGAGAGAGAAAGAGAGATTGTAGGGATTTTGATTTACAGTTTCTATTTTTGAATGGATATAAAGACTTTATTACCCCTAGAATTTTCAATTCAGTCCAAAAAATAAATCAAATTTTACAATTTGGTCCCTATTAATCTCAACCATTAGAGCAAAAGATCTAATGGTGTAGAATCTTTCTTACCTTTCTCACACTTTTAGTCTTTTTTACAGGATCCTAACTCTATCATCACAAACAATTAGGTTTTGGTTCAAAAGCTGCTTAATAGATTATAGATGACTAGTACGATGAGTGTGCGATTCGACAGAAGCGACACATTGTATTACGATATTCGTTTATTTTAGTTTTTTTTATTAATATAATATTTATTGTAGGGTCACAGTGATATATATATACATCAAAAGCGAACAAATCAGGTAATCTATTTCATTGTGATGTGCATGGTTCGGTCAGTTCGGTTATTATATCCAACCGAAGCCGAAACCAAAGTCATCAATTAGTCTATTTTATTAACATTGGTTTTCGGTTAACCAGTTCAGTTTATTCAGTTAGATTGACGGTTTTTGGCTTGTTTCATTTAATTTCAGTTAATAGCAAAAAATAAACTTGGGCTAAAACTTTTGCTTAAAAATATATGAAATTGAGGTATAAATACATGAAATTAAAGTATAAATATATGAAATAGAGATATAAAATATGAAACAGGGTGGGGTTCTAGAGTGAACACTAGTTTATTTGTGAACTAAGTGAACAAATCCTGTCCATTCATTTAGAAGATCTAGAGCTTTTTATCAATGGCAAGATTGTAATTATAGAGTTATAACTTCTCTTTAAAATAAATGGCATGAGGGTATTTTTGTCATTCGTAAATTGCATTGTTTAAACAATATAATCAAAAATCCCTAAAATCTCGCTAGTTTCCGTTTATATAAGATACACAGCTGTTAGTTTATACACATGTGTACACTATCGCTAGTATCAATTTATACAATATATATATTGTCACACCCTGGCTTTGCGGAAGCGTGGTTAATTTGGTGTGACTTCTTAATACCATAGCTTAATCATAACCAGGCTATATGAATTAAAAATATGCAAGATCATCCATTAAAATAAAAATACCATAACATTGTCTTAACGGGATAACACCCTAACAACCATAAACTTGTTCATCAAACATTACAAATTCAATCTTAACATAAACATGATTCAAGGACTGCGACTTGTCCAGGAAAGAGTCACATTCCCCGAACCCTGGATGACCTCGGTGACTAATGCAGCGGGAAAAACATGCCATACCGTGCCAGATCTTTAATTCCCTGAAATACATGTGAGTTAAAAAATCAACAATAATGTTGAGCGAGTTCATGTGTAAGTGAGTAAATAAACCTTTGTCTTTATCAAAAACCCTGGTATGTAGCAAATAAGGAAAAAGAGATCACCAATGGTTTGCAAGGCCATTGATATGTGTGAAGTGCAAGTAGGAAGACTCAAACCTAGCGGATTTATGCGTCGGACACTAAGTCACCCCGAGGTCCGTTATGCTGGACCTGGGGCTGGGCTCGCTACACCCAGATAGATCTACCGCTCCTGTCCCTCGGTCCTATCATGAGGATTAATGGCCTCAAGTTTCCGCCTACCCACTCACATGATCTAAGTAACAAACCTCCTTACGCTAACCATACCATGTATAAAATAATCATAAACATAGTAACATGTATTTCACCCCCGCAGTTTAGAAAACTGAAAACAGTTAAGAGAAAAGGGGGACATGAACTCACAGTCAGTGCGTCTCTACCAAGTACTCCGAATGTCAGCTGTGCGACGACCTACATGTACTAATTCTATTAGACGGATGGCCGTGCCTTAGCTTTATAGTTTGGGTTTTTGGGAAATAGTTAGACAACTATTTCGTGTTTATATTTTGCATGTACTTGGTAGTTAATCTCCTTCCCAAGGATGGGGGATTTAATACATGTGTATTTGTATTATATCATTAAGTCCCACTTAATATATTTTTACTTCTACTTCCAAAATATAAATATTTTTCTCAAAAATATTATATTTTCACTTCACATAATACTTCCAAAATAATGCGTTGACAAAATACGCGTTCATGAATATTTCCGTATAATGCGTAAGTTACGTTTTAACGATTAAGTGGTAATAATAATTACCGGTGTAACTTATATGTTTATCGTAAAAGCGTTTGTATTATTTTGGATTTGTCAACGTTTGCAAATATTATTTTTACTCTAAAAATAATATTTGTGTATTTTCACAAAATAATCATAAACAGTGTTGTGAAAAAAAAATATATTTACCAAATATATATTTGTCACGTTTAGTTTTGTGAGAATCCCACCTCCGAATATTTGTAAATAAAGTCGTGGCGAAATATATTTTGAAAACATGTCGAAAATAATTCTAACACTTGTAAATAATTCTAAGTGTTATATTTTTAGAAAAATTTCGCCAGAGTTTCCCCTGTAACTGGAGGTGGCCACGCTTTCAAGCGTATCATTTTCTTTTACAAAATCATTCCAACACTTCTTTAAATCAACCAATCAATTTCCGACACATCAACTAGTCGACAAGTATGTAAAATCGCATGTTCACATGAACTTGTAGTTTTTCTGAAAACTATAATGTAGATCCCCTTATATTTGGTGGATCTTTATATAAAGTAGCTTAATCTTGTAAAAACCTCGTTTTTAGAATAAATCATCCTTTACAACTTCCCGTCATCTTTTGCAAAAATTGTTATTTTGCCGGATCTTTCATTTCACAAGTGTTTATACACTTGTGGTTTGCAAAAATCATATTTGTTAGTGTGTCATCCGACTTTTATAAAACATGATTTTCTCGACACTTGGTTCTACGAAAATACCACTTGTACATACGTAGATCCGCTAGTTTTAAATACTATTTTACAAGTAAAAATACTTTTACACAAGTTCATGTTTCTCGTGTGGTAGAGTTTCACCTTTTAACCCTTGTACCGATAGAAACAAGCTTATGTCAAGATCTATGATCTTAACAAAGTCGGGTTAAACGATGATCCGAGCTACCACAACGTAGATCGGGCCTCAATATTCACAACTTTCAAATACTACAACTTTTACACAAGTATTAAGCTTTTAACCAACTATATTCATGTTTTAGTAGACTTTAAAGATTCAAAATGCAAGTTTCCGAGTTTTAACCGTTACAAATCTTATTAACCACCTTAGATTAGTTCAAGAATGAGTTTTAAGCGTTATACCTCTAGCTCGAGGCTAGGGAAGAATCTAGGCGAAAATGTGGTGGATAAAAGCAAGATAACGAGGTCCTTCCACTTCCGTTAGCTCCAAGACTCCTTATGCGTGACCCGAAAGACTTGTATGTGCTTGGAATGTGGAGAGTGGAAGTCGAAAATGGATGTAGAGACAAGGGGGTGTTCGGCCGTGACTTTCTTAGAGAGAGAGAGTAGAGTGTGTTGGTGAATGTGGTGAATGAAGGATCAAGTGTGTTTAGGTTAGATTTTATAGACAAACTCAAGCTCTTTAACCATTGGATTTCATGTCCTCTTGATACTAGACATAAGTGAATTGTTTAATAAAAATGGTACAAAGATGGGTCACATTGTGACCGTAATCGGCCAAGGGGGGGGGGTCTTGGTTCGATTTCAAGTATATAGTTAGAGTTTAGTTACTTTAAACCAAGTTAGATTTAGGGGTTAACTCGGTTAGTCACATGTTGTGCTTTAATGCGGGTGTTAGGGTACTCAGGGACCCTAACTGGTTCAGAAAAAGACCAATAATATTATTGTTAATATTTCCATGTCCCGGGTATAGTCCGGTTGTTCGGTTGGATAGTAATCCGTTAAAGTGCTTAAGTAAGCTTTTAAGCGTCGTTAATAATATTTTTAGTGACACAACTTATTCCACAAAGTGTCAGGAATATTTTCCTCATGTTTTGGCACTTTATTAGTTAGCCAGAAGCTAGTATGTTAATAAAAGTGCTGTGGCTTGTGCTTAGAGTACGTTTTAGGCACATCCAGTCATTATATCTTATTCCTAGAGACGCAGTTCTACAATCCTTGTATCCCTACACTCACTATGGGTGTAGTAAAATATTTCTGGCTCATACAGGCCCTTAGAGGCAGTGTCTGCCTGATGCTGGCTTTATCAGCATGTTCAATAGGTTATCCGTTCTAATGCTACTGTGCTTTAGTGCATCATGTTTGTCACTAAGGTTCAACTTGTAAATAATGTAGTGACGGCAATCAAAGTATGATGCAGGAATATACAAGTACTAGAAATCAAGTAGCAGTTCGTCAGCAATTTCAGTTAAGCACAGTAATTAAGTAGCAATTATTTATTAATTAAATCGTACGGATACCTGGTTTAGTGAGGGTTGTCACATTCTCCCCCCGTTAGAAAAATTTCGTCCCGAAATTTTAAGTTCTGCTTGTAGAAGCAGGGTTCTCAGGAAATAGGTGGGGGTATCTCTCTTTCATTCGGTCCTCACGCTCCCAGGTGAATTCAGGACCATGTCTAGCATTCCAACGAACTTTGACGAGCTTGACACTGCTCCGGCGGGTTTTGTTAACTTTCCAATCCGTGACCTCAACAGGTTCTTCAACGAAATGGAGCGTGTCGTCAACATGAATTTCGTCGGTAGGAATGGCAACTGTATCTTGCGTTGGACTTCTCTTCAGATTAGATACATGAAATGTATCGTGAACACCATTCAGTTCGGCAGGTAGGTCCAACTTGTAAGCTACTAACCCGATTCTCTCCAAGATCTTGAATGGTCCAATATACCTCGGGTTCAACTTTCCACGTTTCCCAAAGCGTGCCACACCATTCCAGGGTGATACCTTCAACAAAACCATCTCACCAACCTCAAACTCTAGAGGTTTCCTGCTTCGATCCGCGTAGGCTTTCTGCCGGTCACGAGCTGCACTGATGCGGTCCCGTATCTGTGCGATCTTATCTGTGGTTTCCTGTACCACTTCAGGACCAACCAATTGTCTATCACCTGCGTCTGCCCAACAAAGCGGTGATCTGCACTTGCGCCCATATAAAGCTTCGAATGGCGCGGCACCAATACTGGTGTGGTAGCTGTTGTTGTATGAGAACTCAACCAAAGGCAAATGCTTATCCCAGCTACCGCCCAAATCCATCACACATGCTCTCAGCATGTCCTCCAATGTCTGAATCGTCCGCTCGCTTTGGCCGTCGGTCTGCGGGTGAAACGCAGTGCTCAGATTCAACTTTGAGCCAAAAGCTTCCTGGAAGGATTGCCATATCCTTGACACGAACCTTCCGTCTCTATCAGAGATAATCGAGAGAGGTACTCCATGGCGTGTAACAATCTCTCTCATGTAAATTTCAGCCAGTTTGCTCGTATTATCCTTCTTTAGGATAGGTAGGAAGTGTGCTGACTTCGTTAAGCGATCCACTATTACCCAAATAGTGTCATGGCCTCTTGGCGTTCTTGGCAACTTCGTAATAAAATCCATAGAGATTTGTTCCCATTTCCACTTGGGAATCTCTGGTTGCTGCAGAAGTCCCGAAGGCTTCTGGTATTCCGCCTTAACCTTGGCGCATGTTAAACATTTGCTCACATAAACAGCAACATCGCCTTTCATCCTAGGCCACCAATAATAATCTTTAAGATCCTGGTACATCTTATCCGCTCCAGGGTGGATAGAGTACCGCGATTTGTGAGCTTCATCGAAAATAACCTTCCTTAAACCACCAAACAGAGGAACCCAAATCCTTTTCTCAAAACACAACGTTCCTTCCCTGTTTGGTACCAATAACTTCTCCATTCCACGGAGATACTCTTCTTCAAGGTTTCTTTCCTTGAGAGCTTCTTTCTGCGCGGCACGAATGCGCAAGGAAAGATCGGTCTGAATCATCATCTCCAAAGCCCTAACCCTTATGGGCTTGATTCTCTCTTTTCGACTTAGGGCATCGGCGACCACATTCGCCTTCCCTGGATGATACTTTATCTCGCAGTCGTAATCATTCAACAGTTCTATCCATCGTCTTTGCCTCATGTTCAACTCCTTCTGGTTGAATATATGTTGGAGGCTCTTGTGATCTGTGAAGATTGTGTACTTCGTACCATAAAGGTAGTGTCTCCAGATCTTTAAAGCAAAAACTACTACGCCTAGCTCCAAATCGTGTGTGGTATAGTTCTTTTCATGTACCTTCAGTTGGCGTGACGCGTAGGCAATAACCCTTTGGCGTTGCATCAACACACAACCCAATCCTTGACGCGAAGCGTCGCAGTATACCACAAAATCATCTGTACCTTCCGGTAGAGCTAAGATTGGCGCGTTGCAAAGCTTATCCTTCAATATCTGAAATGCTTCCTCCTGTTTGATTCCTCAATCAAACTTCTTGTCCTTCTGCGTGAGGAGCGTTAATGGTTGGGCGATCTTTGAAAAATTCTCAATGAATCTGCGGTAGTAGCCAGCCAAACCCAAGAATTGCCGAATCTCGGTTGGCGTCTTTGGCGTTTCCCAATCCTTGATCGCCTCGATCTTGGTTGGATCCACGTGGATTCCATCTCCGTTTACCACGTGCCCAAGGGATTGCACTTCTCTTAGCCAAAACTCGCACTTAGAGAACTTGGCGTACAACTGTTCCTTCTTTAGCAGCTCCAGAATGGCTCTTAAATGCTGCTCGTGCTCAGCCTTCGTCTTTGAATAAATCAAAATGTCATCGATGAATACAATCACGAACTTATCCAGGTACGGCTTGCAAACTCGATTCATCAAATCCATGAACACTGCAGGTGCGTTTGTCAGACCAAACGGCATAACGAGAAACTCGTAGTGTCCATATCGAGTTCTGAAGGCTGTCTTTGGGATACTCTCCTCCTGTATCCGCAGCTGATGGTATCCAGATCGAAGATCGATCTTTGAATAAAAGCTTGAACCTTGTAGTTGGTCAAACAGATCATCGATTCTTGGCAGGGGATACCTATTCTTGATCGTCAGCTTGTTCAACTCTCTGTAGTCAATACACATACGGAAACTACCTTCCTTGACAAACAAAACTGGAGCTCCCCAAGGCGAGAAGCTCGGTCGGATAAATCCCTTGTCTAACAACTCTTGAAGTTGTGTTGAGAGTTCCTGCATCTCAGACGGAGCAAGTCTGTACGGCGCCTTAGCCACAGGCGCGACGCCTGGAACTAAGTCAATGCGGAACTCCACTTGCCTTTGAGGCGGCAAGCCAGGCAAATCTTCTGGGAAGACTTCTGGGTATTCCCTCACAACTGGGATGTCTTCGATCTTTGGCTCAGCAGCCTTCTTATCTACAATGTGTGCCAGAAAGGCAGCACATCCCTTCTGCAAACACTTTCTTGCCTTCAGGCAGCTAATAATCCTCAATGGCGTCTCACGCTTCTCTCCGTGAACAACAATGGTCTCACCATCTTCGGTCGGGATACGAACGACCTTCTCATGACAAACTATCTCAGCCTTGTTACTCGATAACCAATCCATTCCTACTACCACGTCGAAGCTTCCCAACTGGACCGGTAGTAGATCTAGAGCGAACTCACGCTCTCCCAATTCAATCACACAACCCCTGACGACTTCATTGGCTTCTACTAACTTCCCATTCGCCAATTCGATCGAGTACGGAATATCTAACTTACTAGCGGCTAAACCAAGCATATTCTTAAATTCTAACGACACGCAGCTATAATCGGCGCCAGTATCAAATAAAATGGATGCATAGCGTTGGTTTACAGGGAACGTACCAGTAATCACGCCTGGATCCTGGCATGCTTCACAAACTCCGATGCTGGGTGTTCTTTCACGGTCTTGTTTCAACTTCGGGCATTCTCTCTTAAGATGTCCAATGTCCCCACAATGGAAGCATCCTAGCACTCGGCCATTTCCTTTCCTGCTTCCACCTTGAGCGTTGTTACGGTTTTCTCGTTGTCTGGGACTCTTCATCCCACAACCATCCTTGTTGTGCCCTTTTCTTCCGCACCTAGGCTTCCAACATCCACATTCATGGTGATACTTGCACCCAGCACGTCTTGATTTAGTTTCTAAGTAAATCTTATCATTGGCCTGTCTGTTGTTAGGGCAATCTTTCTTGAAATGCCCTTTGTCTCCGCAGTCAAAACAACCTCGAATAGATCTTTGTTCATCATTATTCGTTCGGGTATCTTCGGTAAGCTTCCTTTTGTTCTTTCCAGACGACTCTACCTAAGTCTCCCTATCAGGGTTTGCAAGTTTTTCTAGTCTAATGGCTTCCGTAACGAGTGCCAAGCCCATCTTACTTGCAGCCATAGTTGTTGGTGGCGTAGATGCTGCCATCAAGCTCAAGACTTGTGGTGCCAGTTCCCAAATGAACTGTCCCAATTTCCTCATTTCTGGTTCCGCTAAGTGGGGAACAACTCGTGCCAAGTCATGAAGCCTTTGCATGTATCCCAACATTTTTGGACCTTCCATCATCAGGCTCTGGAATTCCCCTTCCAACTTCTGGGTTTCCGCTTGGGAGCAATACTTCTTATGCATCATTCCCTTCAGTTCATCCCAGGATAATGCATATGATGCAGTTTCGCCCTTTATTTGAACCTGAAGGTTCCACCATAGTCGAGCTCCATCTTGAAACAACTCAGAAACGTATAGGACTTGTTGTTCTGGCGTACAACCACTCATTCGAAAGATGGAATCCATACTTTCAATCCATTTCACAAAAGTTATGGCACCTCCAGTGCCGTCGAACTTCGGAGGCTTGTAGTTGAGGAAGTGCCAGTAGGGACAACCGTTATGTCCTGAGGTACCTCTGCTAGGTTCAGAGCGTAGGGCCTCGTGCTGTGCTATAACTGCAGCAATTATCTCTTGAAGTTCCGCCTCTGAGGTGGGCATGCGCATTTCGCGTCTTGGTGGCATCTTCTAAAAGATGTTTCACGTAAGTTAGGTCGTAGCAGGTAAGATGTACGTATGTATTCAACAATATCAGCACATAACATCTCATGCTATCAATAAATCAGCCACATAACATCTCATGTCATAGAACATAAACCATAGATCAAACATCACAAGTGATGAGAGTACTGCGATTGCATTACCACAAATCGAGACCACAATGTAAAGCTTACACGTACATAACTGTATCATACAACAACAATGACTTAGTAGGGGACGGCCCTAGGCAAGTCGTGCGATCGCTGGACATGTTTAGGAATCTCTGGTTCGTCCATTTTCAATTTCCAGGACTCTATCTCAAGCTTCTGAATTCCAGTCTTAGAACCACATTTCTCCTCCATCATTTCCTTGAGCTCATCCCAGCTCAGTGCCTAAGCAGCATCTGTGTCAAGGGCCTGAACCTGATGGTCCCACTATGAGAGTGTGTCGTCTAGAAATGACCTCGAGGTAAAGGTATCACTCTGTTTGGGGCGAACAGTTAGTCTTTCTTAGAATGGAGTCAATCTTTTCGGACCAACGAACAAATGCAATGGCGCTTTCTGTTTCGTCGAAGTTCAAAGGCTTGCAGTTCAGGAACTGCTTATAGGTGCGGTCAGCTGGGGATTATTTCCAGTAGTGCCATTGCTGTGCTAAAAGCGGAGAGCTTCATGTCGTGCAATTGCCTGTGAGTTGCGTTTTTGCAGCTCGGCTTCTATCCTTGGCAACATACTGGTGTTTGTGTCACGCCTGGGTGGCATTCTCTTCTGCCGAAATGGCATGAAGTGGGTTAGACAACTTTCCAATTGTCTATGAGATACATAGCACCATAAGCCATCATGTACTCACCCAATTTTACACATAAATATACTCAATGTATGGGTGGGGAAATAAACTTTCTGAGCCTTCACATAGGCTTGCCAATTTGGCTTGTTGCTTGAAATAGAATGAAGTCGAGGCTTCATCGCCTTGGTCATTCATGTTCGAGTTATTTCCTGCTACATTGGTTTTCATTAGCTTGACCCGCAGAGTCAACCAGGATTTCTGTGCACTACAAGTCGTTATTACGTGGGCCCCCGAAATAATAAATTGTCTTGCACAGTTACCCCAAATTTTCTCTCGTTCAAGCAGATGATCAATCAAAGAGCAACAGCGGGTGCATTGGCATGAACAGGGTCATGCTCCAATGCGGTGTTAGGAGCAACGCCTGGCTCAGGGGTCACGGCTGGCTCCGGATCAACAAACTCCATCTCAAAATCAGCTGGATCAACCATCACGGAGGGTTACAGGATCCTCCAAGGGCTGGTTTAAGTGTATGAACTCAAGGTCATGGTCTGGATCAAAACCGGGTGGAAGAACAAGATCACCCTCAATACTGTGATCAAACTCAAAGCTGTGTGCGGGAACCGGTGCAGCCGATGATGCCGTATCAGGGTCGGCGTCGTGTGAATGGTGCTGCACTCCCTGTATATGCGAAAATGCAGATGTCAGGAACTCAAATGAGTCTGGGACAGGGGAATGGGCATAAGTTTCCCCTGCAGGAGCGTCCGCAAGCAGTAGGCTAATACCAGCAGCAATAGGGTCTCGCCCTCGAATGGGTCCTCCTCTAGTAGATCGTTATCGTCGTCAGAGGCCACGTCGGGGGGGGGGGGCATATCAACAACAGGATAAGCGGCAAGGGGCACAGGAGCAGGGATCACCGCGTGTGGCAAATTCCCAGCAAGATGGCCATCAATAGGCTCTGCTACGACTTCAGGCAGCACAAAAGGGCTGAAAGTCGTCATTGTCTGTGCCGGTAGTATCGGAAATGTACTCCTCGTGCTCCGATAAAACTATGTCGTCTGATACTATGGCCATGGGATTCGTAGTGTCCATCTTTTTAGTACATGATGAAGGCATGACGTTTGTAACACAAACACACATACGTATAATAATCAATCATATATTCATATAACCATGTAAGTCAACAATAAACAATCAAATAATTCTCCTAGTCCCACTAGCCTCCCAGTCTCCTAGACTGACATTCCTAGTCCCACTAGCCAAATTCTTCCCAGTCTCTAAGACTACTCTATCATCCACCTCGACCTCCTAGATCGAGCCTCGGCCTCCATGACCGAGCCTCAGCCTTCATGACTGAGCCTACTCTTCCTAGTTTTACTAGCCATCTACGTCGATTTCTAAGATCGAGCCTCGGCCTCCAAGACCGAGCCTCAGCCTCCAAGACTGAGCCTAACATAAATAACATCTACCTCGATCTCTAAGATCGAGCCTCGGCCTCCAAGACCGAGCCTCAGCCTCCAAGACTGAGCCTAAAAATAATAAATAAACATCTTCCTCGATCTCTAAGATCGAGCCTCGGCCTCCAAGACCGAGCCTCAGCCTCTAAGACTGAGCCTAATAATGAATAAATAAAATGTGCTCAACATTGGTTTGTAAAAACGTTTTGGATCTGGACTTAAGTGGTATGCAGTAAAAATGTTTTCGTGAGAGCCCTAGTGATCATAGTCTAGACTCGAGAAGGAATCCTAGTTCGCTATGATCAGAGCTCTGATACCAAGCTGTCACACCCTGGCTTTGCGGAAGCGTGGTTAATTTGGTGTGACTTCTTAATACCATAGCTTAATCATAACCAGGCTATATGAATTAAAAATATGCAAGATCATCCATTAAAATAAAAATACCATAACATTGTCTTAACGGGATAACACCCTAACAACCATAAACTTGTTCATCAAACATTACAAATTCAATCTTAACATAAACATGATTCAAGGACTGCGACTTGTCCAGGAAAGAGTCACATTCCCCGAACCCTGGATGACCTCGGTGACTAATGCAGCGGGAAAAACATGCCATACCGTGCCAGATCTTTAATTCCCTAAAATACATGTGAGTTGAAAAATCAACAATAATGTTGAGCGAGTTCATGTGTAAGTAAGTAAATAAACCTTTGTCTTTATCAAAAACCCTGGTATGTAGCAAATAAGGAAAAAGAGATCACCAATGGTTTGCAAGGCCATTGATATGTGTGAAGTGCAAGTAGGAAGACTCAAACCTAGCGGATTTATGCGTCGGGCACTAAGTCACCCCGAGGTCCGTTATGCTGGACCTGGGGCTGGGCTCGCTACACCCAGATAGATCTACCGCTCCTGTCCCTCGGTCCTATCATGAGGATTAATGGCCTCAAGTTTCCGCCTACCCACTCACATGATCTAAGTAACAAACCTCCTTACGCTAACCATACCATGTATAAAATAATCATAAACATAGTAACATGTATTTCACCCCCGCAGTTTAGAAAACTGAAAACAGTTAAGAGAAAAGGGGGACATGAACTCACAGTCAGTGCGTCTCTACCAAGTACTCTGAATGTCAGCTGTGCGACGACCTACATGTACTAATTCTATTAGACGGATGGCCGTGCCTTAGCTTTATAGTTTGGGTTTTTGGGAAATAGTTAGACAACTATTTCGTGTTTATATTTTGCATGTACTTGGTAGTTAATCTCCTTCCCAAGGATGGGGGATTTAATACATGTGTATTTGTATTATATCATTAAGTCCTACTTAATATATTTTTACTTCTACTTCCAAAATATAAATATTTTTCTCAAAAATATTATATTTTCACTTCACATAATACTTCCAAAATAATGCGTTGACAAAATACGCGTTCATGAATATTTCTGTATAATGCGTAAGTTACGTTTTAACGATTAAGTGGTAATAATAATTACCGGTGTAACTTATATGTTTATCGTAAAAGCGTTTGTATTATTTTGGATTTGTCAATGTTTGCAAATATTATTTTTACTCTAAAAATAATATTTGTGTATTTTCACAAAATAATCATAAACAGTGTTGTGAAAAAAAAATATATTTACCAAATATATATTTGTCACGTTTAGTTTTGTGAAAATCCCACCTCCGAATATTTGTAAATAAAGTCGTGGCGAAATATATTTTGAAAACATGTCGAAAATAATTCTAACACTTGTAAATAATTCTAAGTGTTATATTTTTAGAAAAATTTCGCCAGAGTTTCCCCTGTAACTGGAGGTGGCCACGCTTTCAAGCGTATCATTTTCTTTTACAAAATCATTCCAACACTTCTTTAAATCAACCAATCAATTTCCGACACATCAACTAGTCGACAAGTATGTAAAATCGCATGTTCACATGAACTTGTAGTTTTTCTGAAAACTATAATGTAGATCCCCTTATATTTGGTGGATCTTTATATAAAGTAGCTTAATCTTGTAAAAACCTCGTTTTTAGAATAAATCATCCTTTACAACTTCCCGTCATCTTTTGCAAAAATTGTTATTTTGCCGGATCTTTCATTTCACAAGTGTTTATACACTTGTGGTTTGCAAAAATCATATTTGTTAGTGTGTCATCCGACTTTTATAAAACATGATTTTCTCGACACTTGGTTCTACGAAAATACCACTTGTACATACGTAGATCTGCTAGTTTTAAATACTATTTTACAAGTAAAAATACTTTTACACAAGTTCATGTTTCTCGTGTGGTAGAGTTTCACCTTTTAACCCTTGTACCGATAGAAACAAGCTTATGTCAAGATCTATGATCTTAACAAAGTCGGTTTAAACGATGATCCGAGCTACCACAACGTAGATCGGGCCTCAATATTCACAACTTTCAAATACTACAACTTTTACACAAGTATTAAGCTTTTAACCAACTATATTCATGTTTTAGTAGACTTTAAAGATTCAAAATGCAAGTTTCCGAGTTTTAACCATTACAAATCTTATTAACCACCTTAGATTAGTTCAAGAATGAGTTTTAAGCGTTATACCTCTAGCTCGAGGCTAGGGAAGAATCTAGGCGAAAATGTGGTGGATAAAAGCAAGATAACGAGGTCCTTCCACTTCCGTTAGCTCCAAGACTCCTTATGCGTGACCCGAAAGACTTGTATGTGCTTGGAATGTGGAGAGTGGAAGTCGAAAATGGATGTAGAGACAAGGGGGTGTTCGGCCGTGACTTTCTTAGAGAGAGAGAGTAGAGTGTGTTGGTGAATGTGGTGAATGAAGGATCAAGTGTGTTTAGGTTAGATTTTATAGACAAACTCAAGCTCTTTAACCATTGGATTTCATGTCCTCTTGATACTAGACATAAGTGAATTGTTAAATAAAAATGGTACAAAGATGGGTCACATTGTGACTGAAATCGGCCAGGGGGGGGGTCTTGGTTCGATTTCAAGTATATAGTTAGAGTTTAGTTACTTTAAACCAAGTTAGATTTAGGGGTTAACTCGGTTAGTCACATGTTGTGCTTTAATGCGGGTGTTAGGGTACTCAGGGACCCTAACTGGTTCAGAAAAAGACCAATAATATTATTGTTAATATTTCCATGTCCCGGGTATAGTCCGGTTGTTCGGTTGGATAGTAATCCGTTAAAGTGCTTAAGTAAGCTTTTAAGCGTCGTTAATAATATTTTTAGTGACACAACTTATTCCACAAAGTGTCAGGAATATTTTCCTCATATTTTGGCACTTTATTAGTTAGCCAGAAGCTAGTATGTTAATAAAAGTGCTGTGGCTTGTGCTTAGAGTACGTTTTAGGCACATCCAGTCATTATATCTTATTCCTAGAGACGCAGTTCTACAATCCTTGTATCCCTACACTCACAATGGGTGTAGTAAAATATTTCTGGCTCATACAGGCCCTTAGAGGCAGTGTCTGCCTGATGCTGGCTTTATCAGCATGTTCAATAGGTTATCCGTTCTAATGCTACTGTGCTTTAGTGCATCATGTTTGTCACTAAGGTTCAACTTGTAAATAATGTGGTGACGGCAATCAAAGTATGTTGCAGGAATATACAAGTACTAGAAATCAAGTAGCAGTTCGTCAGCAATTTCAGTTAAGCACAGTAATTAAGCAGCAATTATTTATTAATTAAATCGTACGGATACCTGGTTTAGTGAGGGTTGTCACATATATAGATGTTTGTTTATACACATGTGTATAGTCTCGCAAACTATCAGTTTATACAAAATACACAGTTGTTAGTTTATACACATGTGTACAGGCTTTTGTACATCTGTGTATTATATTCAGAAATGCTTACATTTGTGTATATTAACATCTACCACTTGTGGCCTAGTGGTAGGGTGACTTGGGTTCTCCAATGGAGACTCAAGTTCAATCCCCACTTGTGTCACTTTGGTGGATAAGGCAATGATAGATAGAGAGCCTAGCCTCCTTGCATGTGACAAACGACACAAATCCGGTAACTTACGTACTATTTTAATAATTATTTATTGTCTGCAATTACGTGTTTTAACGTCAACATTATAGGCTTGCATGTCATACATTTAAATCATGCATATTAAACATTTCATTTATCGTATTGTGAAACAATTTAAGCGTTGCGTCGAAACAATTAGTAAACTTACCGGTTAGACAAGTTGTGTCAGCACAACCTTAGTACTTAACTAAACGGTAGATTTAGGACTTAGATGTAGGCCCGACATAAAAAATGTATTAAATCCCAAGTGGGCAAACAAGGGTTTATAATAACACTTTTCGGAAACTTAAACAAGCACTCAAAACTATCCGAAACACACTATAAACAACAAATTCTGCAGAAATTCAGCAAAATTCAGCATTTAATCGATTATATTAGATGCAGAAAATAGTATAAAACATCCAGAATAACTTGTAAGGTGTCGGGATTGAAATCATAACACAAAAGGTACTTCATACCGTATAAATTACGCAATATAACACTTTAACGAACCGACAACTGAACAATTTAACCAAAACACCAAAAATGAACTAGAAGCATAGTTTTAGTGTTATTTAGCTAATTATGGTCATATAACACCCTAAAACACTTAAAAACACTAAAACACACATAACCTTAAATTAAACACCAAACTTACACCTTAAACCCTCAACTTCCAACTTTTGACAATCCCCCCCCCCTCATGATGTGGACGGTCAAACATGTGGGCCCCATGCCCACATGTTGTCTAAAGATGCTAGATGAAGATTTGATGGTCAATATGTTTATTTGGTGGAAGAAAGATTAATGTAGTGTTACAAAGAAACAAGATCCCAACATAATCCTTGTTTTGGTCAAAAATTACCGAAGCAATTAAGTGATCAAATTAGTTAAGTGAGGTAGTGTGCTGAAAAAATCTGTTAAAGATATGTTGATTGAGTTGTTTGCAAAAACAGTTTTAGGATACGGCTCAGGATATAGAGCTGTATTTATGATCAAACAATGAGCGAAAATGTAAAGGGTGACACAGGATGTACGAGGAAAGCCCTTGATCAATCTAGATTGTCACACCCCGACCACGTAAAACATCAAATCGTGGCGGAAACGTCGGGGAGTGTTGTAACAGAATTATTGTTCCACAACCAAGGTAATTTAAATAATATTTTATTCATCACCCAAGGGTGGAATGCATTGTTTCAAACGAGAACCCACAAGTTACATTGTCTTAAAATAAATAAAAAGAAACAAAGTACATATGCATGATTTAAATGTATGACATGCAAGCCTATAATGTTGACGTTAAAACACGTAATTGCAGACAATAAATAATTATTAAAATAGTACGTAAGTTACCGGATTTGTGTCGTTTGTCACATGCAAGGAGGCTAGGCTCTCTATCTATCATTGCCTTATCCACCAAAGTGACACAAGTGGGGATTGAACTTGAGTCTCCATTGGAGAACCCAAGTCACCCTACCACTAGGCCACAAGTGGTAGATGTTAATATACACAAATGTAAGCATTTCTGAATATAATACACAGATGTACAAAAGCCTGTACACATGTGTATAAACTAACAACTGTGTATTTTGTATAAACTGATAGTTTGCGAGACTATACACATGTGTATAAACAAACATCTATATATATTGTATAAACTGATACTAGCGATAGTGTACACATGTGTATAAACTAACAGCTGTGTATCTTATATAAACGGAAACTAGCGAGATTTTAGGGATTTTTGATTATATTGTTTAAACAATGCAATTTACGAATGACAAAAATACCCTCATGCCATTTATTTTAAAGAGAAGTTATAACTCTATAATTACAATCTTGCCATTGATAAAAAGCTCTAGATCTTCTAAATGAATGGACAGGATTTGTTCACTTAGTTCACAAATAAACTAGTGTTCAATCTAGAACCCCACCCTGTTTCATATTTTATATCTCTATTTCATATATTTATACTTTAATTTCATGTATTTATACCTCAATTTCATATATTTTTAAGCAAAAGTTTTAGCCCAAGTTTATTTTTTGCTATTAACTGAAATTAAATGAAACAAGCCAAAAACCGTCAATCTAGCTGAATAAACTGAACTGGTTAACCGAAAACCAATGTTAATAAAATAGACTAATTGATGACTTTGGTTTCGGCTTCGGTTGGATATAATAACCGAACCGACCGAACCATGCACATCACAATGAAATAGATTACCTGATTTGTTCGCTTTTGATGTATATATATATCACTGTGACCCTACAATAAATATTATATTAATAAAAAATGTATTAAATCCCAAGTGGGCAAACAAGGGTTTATAATAACACTTTTCGGAAACTTAAACAAGCACTTAAAACTATCCGAAACACACTATAAACAACAAATTCTGCAGAAATTCGGCATTTAATCGATTATATTAGATGCAGAAAATAGTATAAAACATCCAGAATAACTTGTAAGGTGTCGGGATTGAAATCATAACACAAAAGGTACTTCATACCGTATAAATTACGCAATATAACACTTTAACGAACCGACAACTGAACAATTTAACCAAAACACCAAAAATGAACTAGAAGCACAGTTTTAGTGTTATTTAGCTAATTATGGTCATATAACACCCTAAAACACTTAAAAACACTAAAACACACATAACCTTAAATTAAACACCAAACTTACACCTTAAACCCTCAACTTCCAACTTTTGACAATCCCCCCCCTCATGATGTGGACGGTCAAACATGTGGGCCCCATGCCCACATGTTGTCTAAAGATGCTAGATGAAGATTTGATGGTCAATATGTTTATTTGGTGGAAGAAAGATTAATGTAGTGTTACAAAGAAACAAGATCCCAACATAATCCTTGTTTTGGTCAAAAATTACCGAAGCAATTAAGTGATCAAATTAGTTAAGTGAGGTAGTGTGCTGAAAAAGTCTGTTAAAGATATGTTGATTGAGTTGTTTGCAAAAACAGTTTTAGGATACGGCTCAGGATATAGAGCTGTATTTATGATCAAACAATGAGCGAAAATGTAAAGGGTGACACAGGATGTACGAGGAAAGCCCTTGATCAATCTAGATTGTCACACCCCGACCACGTAAAACATCAAATCGTGGCGGAAACATCGGGGAGTGTTGTAACAGAATTATTGTTCCACAACCAAGGTAATTTAAATAATATTTTAGTCATCACCCATGGGTGGAATGCATTGTTTCAAACGAGAACCCACAAGTTACATTGTCTTAAAATAAAAAAAGAAACAAAGTACATAACAAGTTCTAACTAGTCTAGATCCATTTTATTGTCACTAAGGCCCAAGTCCATCCTAGTGTATCACGATCATCCTATGCATTAGCTCCTGAAACACATGTGAAAATAGGTACGTCAGCATAAAAATGCCTGTGAGATACATAGGTTTTGTGAAAGTAGGATTCATGACTTAAGTTTAAGAAAAGTGTTTAATAAAAGTTAGTCATGAATCTTGTAAAATGTTTTGTTTTGTAAATCATTTGAAAAGCGATGAAATCAAATGATATGTATAAATAGAAGATTAACGTATGGTTAAAAGAATAACCAAGTAAAAATAAGTTGTATAAAACAGATTAACGTATGGTTAAAAGAATAACCAAGTAAATCATTTGAAAAGCGATGAAATCAAATGATTTGTGTAAAAATGTATAAATCCAAACTAAATGATTTAAATAAAGCTATGACATGTAATACAATACAAGCACTTATATATAGGAAGTACCAGCGGCGTATCCACCATGCTTGTATCATACTACACCCATATCGTTACTTAAGTCATTAAACAAACCACCAATGTATAAAGTCTATGTTTAAACCAATCATCAAATGTTCTTGTCTAAACCATTGTCATATGTTTAAAACCCAAAATGTAGTCATGTAGTTAAGTGTAAACAAAAGTTATGTATGGTAAGTAATAAAATGAGAATACTTAACCATAAGTAAAAAGGAACAAAACAAAGTATTTTGAATAAATCAAAAAGTTATGTTTTGCCAAGTAAAAGCTTGTTTTATTGATACAAACATTTATGTGGTAAGTTAACGCATTACATTCAAGCCTTGAGACAGCAGGATAACCTTAGAGTAAAGGTTATCAAAGTAAAAATGTTCACGGATTCAGTCATTCCTTACACCCAAACAAACCTAGGATGTCAGGAACGGGATTTGTCAAGTCCTATGGTACCATTACTTACTACCGAGCGGCGTAGCTAATGTTAATGAATGTAGTAAAGAACCGTTTATGCAAACCAAATGTCATACCAAATGTGAACAAGTTATGTGAAAACAATGTACTAAGTATGCTAAGTAAACATACAAAGCAGAAAAGTCAAGTAAAACAATGTGCTAATATGCCATGTAAACATATATCGCAAAGTAATGTAATGTAAATCAATGTGCTAGCATGTTAAGTAAACATACATAGCAAAACATAATGAAATCATGTACTAATAGTGTACTAATGAACATAGCAAGTATATGATGTGAAAACAAGAAAGCACGAAAATAGCAAGTAGGCACATGTGTTTCACCCCAAAATGTTTGAAAAACAGTAAAAGAGGGGACTATGTACTCATTTGAGATTGCTTAGAAGCCATAGGATAACCACCAAGCAATGCTAGAAGATCACGGAATCAAACGGCACCTATAAAGGCATCTATATTAATAACCGGACCTATCGGAGGATCGGGTAGTACGAGGGTTCGTAAACCAAATAAGTAGGGGAACTTATGTAACATGGTTTAACAAAGCCTACGTACTAAAACGAAACCTATCCTAAGTGCTTTTGACCCGTTACGACCCGCTTAGGTAGCTTATGCTACTTTAACGCGTCGTTTGCGTAAAACGCGTTCGGAATGCTTAACTAGTCCTATGACAAGCAAGTTATGCCTTAACATGCTTAATATTGTTGCTAAATCAGTTTAGATGTCAAAATTTATGTTACATAGGCTTAAAATGAATTTTGGCGCAAAGAGGGTATTTTGGTAATTTACCTAAGGCATAAGAACTACTTATCATACAACTACTTAAACGTCGTGACCATAAGGTATAACCTCGGAAGGTTATTCCCTACACAACTATGGTCACCTAAAATGTTTGGTCGGATCCTAATGATCGACCAAATGGGTCAGGTTCGTAAGCATAAGCGATTGATTAGATCGCTTACCTTTACGACCCTAAACAAGCACAAATCTAAAAGCGATGAGCTAAACATGCTAGAACATGTTTAGTAAAGTTAGAAAACAGGTTTGGTATTAAAACAAACGGTTTTAATACCCTAGAGTAGTTTGGTTACAAAATACGTGAGAAAACGCATTTTGGCCGAAACTACGACTCGTCACTGAGCCTAGATAACGTGGTAATCAGTAGGTATAGTCGCTAGGGACTATAACCATCGTGATTACGCTCACGTTATGAAGTTCAAACGAACTTCGCGTTGACCATAAACTGGTCAATGCAGAAAGTCAAACGCAGTTTGACTTTGACGCTAAAACGAACGAAAAACGCGAAAGAATACTTACAGAAGGTCCCCGCAAGATTGATTTCCGAGTATTTCTCAGGTATGAAGTGTTTATAACTCCAACTTAGAGAAAATCTCATAATCAAGTGTGGGAAAAGAGTGAAAAGAGTGGGGGTATATATAGGTGAAGCACTACCGTTAGGATCGTTTCTTGGAGAAGAGGGCACGATCTAGGCCGTACATTTGTCAAATCCTGATTTGGTACCTTGATGGGCACACAAACCAGCCCATAGGAACACCAAAACCATGTGCACAAGTGGGTAAAAGCTGGATCTAGTTGGAAAACACATTCTTCTGATCTGGGGAGGCTTTACGGACCGTAAGCAGGTCCATACGGTCCGTAAGGACCCTGCAGACCAGCAATGTTTCAGTTTTGGTAGATTTGGTCCCTGTGCGCGTATGGACGTGTTTTGGCACTTCTAAAACCCGTCAAACCCATTTTTAAGCTCTAAAATGAAGTTAAAGTATAGGGGACTTGAAATATGCTCAAAAATATGGCGGATGTCGGTTCGTTTGGCCGTACGATTGTGTTGTTCTGTTAATTACGACGGAAGTCGTAACGGACGCAAAAACGGTCCAAATTGCGCGACGAATGGATTTTTAACAAGCTAATCACTAAAACATAATATTTTAATGATTACATAAATTTTTGGATGTTCGGAAGTATTCAGAACGTATGTTATGCGCGAAAATGCAAACTTATGCACTTTTCGACGCTTTTAGTCCCTGAATGACCCAAAAGTTTATTTTAGCACACCGAACCCCTCAAAGCTTATTTCTAAGCCATGTAAAGGATATTTAGGGTGTGTTTAACTTATGATCATGTTCCGAAATGTTCGTTACAGTTCAAATCGGCATACTTTCGCAGTTTGTCAATTTTAGTCCCTGTAAGCGAATTAACTAGATTTTGCCATACCAAAGCCTTCGAAACTTATTTCTAAGTTATGTAAAGGTTATTTAAGGTATGTTAAGCATAAATTGATGTTCCGGAGTATTTGTCATGTTTAACTGATTACGTTTACGCACCAGTTTGTGTATAATTCTCCAGAAAGCGATATAGAGTTTGAAAATTGGATAAAAGTCAAAACATGAAAAACATCAAACATGAACAAACAAACATAGGGATCAAATAAATTTATTTTGTTGATAACTGAACTGTTTACAATGATTTCAAGCACAGATGTCACAGTCTCCCCTACTTGCGGAAATTTCGTCCCGAAATTTGTTTAGAGGAAACTCGTGAGAATAGATGTGGATACTTCGCCTTCATTTGATCTTCACGTTCCCAAGTAAACTCAGGTCCACGTTTAGATTCCCAGCGAACTTTAACCAACGGAATGTGCTTGTGTTTAAGCCATTTGACTTCACGATCCATAATTTCCACAAGTTTCTCAACAAAATGTAGTGTTTTATCAACACGGATTTCGTCAAGTGGTATGTGGAGGTTCTCATCAGCTAAACACTTTTTGAGATTGGATACGTGGAAAGTTGGATGAACATTTCCAAGTTCGGGAGGTAATGCAAGTCTGTAGGCTACCTTACCGATTCTTTCGACGATCTTGAATGGTCCAACGTATCTAGGTGCAAGTTTTCCTTTCTTTCCAAATCTGATCACACCTTTCCAAGGTGAGACCTTAAGTAATACACGATCACTGACTTGGAATTCTAAGGGCTTGCGTCGTCGGTCCGCGTAACTCTTTTGACGGCTTCGAGCTGCCTGTAAGTTATCACGAACTTTCTTAACCTAGTTGTCTTTAGAATGAGGTCAAGTCCAGTAAGCTGAGCCTCACCGATCTCATTCCAGCAGACTGGTGAATGACATTTTCGACCATAGAGAGCCTCGAAAGGAGCCATGTTGATGCTGGAGTGATAACTATTGTTGTAGGAGAATTCAATCAATGGAAGATGTGAATCCTAACTACCACCAAAATCGATCACACAAGCTCTAAGCATATCCTCCAAAGTCTGGATTGTTCTTTCAGTTTGGCCATCTGTTTGTGGATGATATGCTGTGCTCAGATTGAGTTGGGTCCCCATAGCAGATTGCATGGCTCTCCAGAATCGAGAAGAGAAGCGAGCATCTCTATCAGAAATAATGTTCAAAGGAACACCATGTCGAGATACAATTTCATCCACATAGATTTTAGCCAGATCTTCAGCAGATAGATTCTCACGGATCGGCAGGAAATGCGCTGACTTTGTAAGACGATCAACAACTACCCAAATGGCATCGTGACCTTTCTTAGTGCGCGAAAGTTTAGTAATGAGATCCATAGCAATGTTTTCCCATTTCCAAACTGGGATCTCAGGTTGCTGCAAAAGACCATAAGGATGTTGGTGTTCAGCCTTAACCTTAAGACAAGTAAGGCACTTTGAAACATACAAGGCGATGTCTTTCTTCATACCAGGCCACCAATACTGAGTACGAAGATCCTTATACATTTTATCTGAGCCAGGATGAATAGAGTAACGAGACTTATGGGCCTCATCCATAAGCAAAGTGCGAAGATCATCTTGGCTTGGGACCCACAAACGGTCCATGAAATAATACGATCCATCTTCCTTCAGCACAAGATCAGGCTTAATGTGATAGGGTAATTCCTTACCCATCATGTCTTGTGAAACACAAGCCTGTTGAGCCTGAGTAATGCGTGCTTGGATATCAGATCGGGCTTGAATAGCAGATTGAACACGAACACAATGAAGCACAGTATGTTCCTTACGACTTAATGCGTCAGCCACAACATTCGCTTTACCAGGATGGTAGCGAATTTCGCAATCATAGTCGTTTAGGAGTTCGACCCAACGTCTTTGCCTCATGTTGAGTCTTTCTGATTGAAGATATGCTGGAGACTTTTGTGGTCAGTGAAAACCACACATTTTGTGCCATACAAATAGTGTCTCCAGATTTTGAGAGCGAAGACAACTGCACCCAACTCAAGATCATGAGTGGTGTAGTTTCTCTCATGTACCTTCAATTGCCTTGATGCGTAGGCTATGACTTTGTTCCTTTGCATCAGAACACAGCCAAGACCTAATTTCGATGCATCACAGTAAACAACAAAATCATCATTGCCCTCAGGCAAAGTCAGAATAGGTGCATCACAAAGCTTCTGCTTCAAGGTCTGAAATGCTTCTTCTTGCTTAAAACCCCATTCAAAGGGTTTATTCTTCTGAGTTAGAGCAGTTAGAGGAACTGCAATCTTTGAGAAGTTCTTGATGAAGCGGCGGTAATAACCCGCAAGACCAAGAAAAGAACGAACCTCAGTAAGAGTAGTAGGCGTATCCCAATCCTTAATCGCACTGATCTTGGAGGGATCTACATGAATACCTTGTTTGTTGACAATATGTCCTAAAAATTGAACTTCCTTAAGCCAAAATTCACACTTGGAGAACTTGGCAAAAAGTTGCTCTTTCTTTAGGAGTTCCAGAGTAAGACGAAGATGGCGCTCGTGATCAGCACGCGTCTTAGAGTAAATCAAGATGTCATCAATGAAAACGATGATGAACTTTTCCAAATAAGGCTTGCAGACCCTATTCATTAAGTCCATGAAAACAACAGGAGCATTGGTCAAACCGAATAGCATGACTGTGAACTCATAATGCCCATATCGAGTGCGGAATGCTGTTTTGGGAATATCCTCTTCATGCACACGAAGTTGATGATACCCAGAACGAAGATCGACCTTCGAAAAGCAAGTAGCACCCTGTAACTGGTCAAAGAGATCATCAATGCGAGGTAGGGGATATCGATTCTTGATGGTAAGCTTATTCAGCTCACGATAATCGATACACATTCTGAAGGATCCATCCTTCTTTTTGACAAAAAGAACGGGAGCACCCCAAGGAGAAAAGCTAGGACGGATAAAACCTTTGTCAGAAAGCTCTTGAAACTGCTTAGACAACTCTTGCATCTCAGACGGTGCAAGACGATATGGAGCTCTGGCAATAGGATTTGCACCAGGTACAAGATCAATACAGAACTCGACTTGGCGTGCAAGAGGTAGACCAGGCAACTCTTCAGGAAACAGCTCCGGATAATCCCGAACAACAGGGATATCTTGCATAGACTTACCTTGGTCTTTATCTGCTGTAACATGTGCCAAGAAGGCCACATAGTACTTTCACAGATATTTCCGAGCTTGAAAAATAAGACATAAGCTTGAGGCTACTAACAGGTTTCTCACCACGAACCTGTAGGATCTCACCTGACAAAAGTGGCACACGAACGATCTTCTCAAAACAAACTACCTCTGCGCGATGCTTGGCTAACCAATCCATACCCACAATAATGTCGAAGCTTCCAAGTTGCATAGGCGTGAGGTCAATGGGAAAAAAGATGGTCGTTAAGGTTCAACTGGCAGTTGCGAAGAACAGAATCAAGAACAATGGGTTCACCACTCGCAACTTCAACAGTCAAAGGCTTACCTAGTTTCGTTCTAGACACGCGAAGCAAGGGCTCAAAAGATAACGACACAAAACTCTTATCGGCCCCTGAATCAAAAAGAACAGACGCAGGTTGATTGTTAACAAAGAACGTACCGTTCACCACCTCGTTGTCTGCTTGCGCTTCAACAGCATTCATGTTAAAAGCTCGCCCACGAGCCTGAGCTTGAACCGGGTTCGCATTTATCAACCTTGGACACTGGTTACGGTAGTGGGTCAGATCCCCACAGTTATAACAAGAGCCTGGTGGGAAGTGAGGTCGTGCTGCTTGACCTTGTTGCTGAGCAAGAGGCTGGGCAACTTGTTGAGCCGGGTTCTGAGCTGCCCGATTCTGATTGACAGGAATGCGACATGTAGCAGCAAGATGACCAGGTCTTCCGCAGTTGGTGCATTGACGGCACTGGTGGTGTGGTTGATGATGTCTGTTACACTTATCGCACAGAGGTGCATTGCCAAAGTATGGTTTCTTGGCAAGAGGTTGCGCAGGCTGATTTTGAGCAGCTTGAGCCTGAGTAGTAACGACAAAATTCTGGGAAGCTGTTAGTGCACCTACGTCTGCTGACTACGTCATTCATCAAGTCATGAAGATTGAGGAGATCAGAGATGACACAGAATCCTAGAATAGGTTATTTGTATATGGACCGCTTTTGTGTACATAGTTCTAGGGTTGCTTTTGTGTCAATGTTGTCTGGATTGCCTTTATGGACATGGTCTGGATCGCTTATAGTGCATTGAGGTGGAACCGCTCATACGGACATGTCATATGAGCGGTCCAGCTACTCTATAAATAGTAGGGGCGATCCAGCACATAGTGGTGGTGTGTTTTCTTCCGGCAAGCCACGAAGTGCTGCCGAAGTGCTGTTAGACCTTGTAAAAGTACTTGAAATCAATACAACAGCGATATTAAAGTGAATACAGCTTCAATTGCACCAGGTTATTAGTTTCCGCCTCTTAATCTGGACGAGAGCTTCTCTGAACGACTCAAACAGGTCGAAACACGATCCTACAAGTGGTATCAGAGCTCAGGAGGAGGAGTTCTTGCCGTTGTAGCTGCTATTCTTCTGATTTTCTACACTTTCTTCATTTTTCAAAAATTTTTCACGGTGAAATCGGCTCAAATTTGCACAGTATGTTCGGAATCATAGACTAATAAAGCCTTGAAAGTTTCAGCTTCAAATTCGACCTAGAAAGGTGTTTATTTTGGTGAATCGCTTTTTCGGATCGCTCATTAGGTGACGTAAGCCTTGGAATCGCTCGAAATTTTTGTTCTGGATCGCTCATTCGACAATTTCAGAACCGCTTATTCGTTCAATCTTTCTGGATCGCTCGAATTAAAAGTCTTGGACCGCTCGAACAAAGTGTTGTGAACCGCTTCAAATTACCATTCTGAACCGCTCGAACAGACACCTTGCTTGGACCGCTTATTAGTCCGATCGCTCGAGTGGACATAGTGTGTGGACCGCTCATTTAGATAATTAGTTATTTCATTGGACTGCTCTTGTGGACTGTTGTATAAGACTTGAAATTGTTGAGAACTTGTGAACATTTGAAAGATGGATACTGAATTTTATAATGCCTTTGCTACTCCGACCTCGATTACACAAAGTGCTTTGATCGAAAATGAAACCGGAACGTCTCAGAAACCACCGAAACTCATGGATATTGATGATTACAATGTGTGGTCAGAACGATTCGGAAATTGGGTAGAAGCTTATCATCTTGATGCGTGGGAACACACCGAAGTACCATATACTAAACCCACGAAAGACAATGTTGTGAATGGTACTCCACTAACACTTAGGGAAATGACTACTGTGGATAAGAAGAAATATCGAGATGAGAAGCTTATGGTGAGTCTACTTCAGCAGGCGATAAAAGAAGATATTCTGATCTTGCTTCAACATGACGGAACTGCATATTCAATTTGGACAGAATTGGAAGCTAAATTTACCGGAAGTGATGATATGTTAAGAAACAAAATGTCTCTCATGAAAAAGGAATTTGATCTGTTTAGGGGATTGAAAAATGAAACCACCAAACAAATTATTGACAGATACTGTAATTTGGTGAGAAATATGACAAAATTGGGTGTTAAGAAAGATACTGATGAGTTAATTGAAAAACTTGCAGATGCGCTTCCATATGAAATCTGGGGAACATTCTTAATGATGCTGAAGTCAAACAAAGAAGAATACAAAAAGATGAAACTCGGAGACTTCATAAAGCATTTAGAAGCCCAAGAGATGGAGCAGAGAAAGATTGCTAGGATGAAGAACTACGATGGAGAGCAGGATATCAGTTTGTACTACAAGCATGGTGCTACTGATGCAACAAAGTTTTCTCCTAAGATCGAAACTGCTTACAGCGTTAAAGATTCTGCTGAGAAGACAACAACCCAGGGATCAAGCAGCAGCACAAGATTTTCATCTTTTGATCCTAACATTTCTGTAACAAAGAGTGGTAGAAAACTTCAGTGTAACATTGTGTTGAGTCTTGAAAATGATCAAGACTACTCTGAAGATATTGCTAAAAACCAAATGTCTTTGTTAGGAATGATTCTAGAATCTTATAGTTGTTTTGTTGCAGGAAAGATCGGTAATCCAATGCTCACGAAAGAGGATTACGATCAAATTGATGCTGAAGAAATGGAGTTGATGGATATAAAATGGTGTATGGCGAGTGTGATGAGACGCGCTGAAAAGTTCAAACAAATTACTGGCCGTGATGATTTTCGTGATGCAAATGTTTCAGCTTTAGGTTTTGACAAATCTAAAGTTACATGTTTTCGTTGCAGGGAGAAGGGGCATTTCAAGAGGGAATGTAAAAACCGTGAAGCTACCGGTGCCCAGAATCCTTTCGGAAACAATGATTATCACAAGAAGGCCATCTATCATCAAATCACTCAACCAGCACCACAGCATCAGGCACAAACAGCTCATGGAAGAGATGTGATTGATAAAAAGGCTTGTGTTGTTAGTCAGGGAAAGTATGATAATTTTACTTGGGAAAAGTATCTTCCAAAAGAAAGCAAAGTATGTGTAGCTGAACAAAATGACGAGAAGATGGCTGAAGGATTTACTTGGGATGATTTTTGTCAAGATCAAGATTTTATGGCTAAAAATACTTCTCATGCTTTCTTTGCTAATGCTTATGATTTGAAATGTGCAGAAAGGTGCAGAAAAGTCATGGAAGCTGCTGAAGAGAGACGAAGACAGATCAGAGAGGAGGCTGAAGAGGAGAAGAGATTGAAGGAAGAAGCAAAAGCGGAAAAATTGAGGAGAGCTCGATTTTTAAATTCAAGCAAGACAGTCAAAGAGGTTCCTGAATTCGAGATTAAAGTAGAGGCTGAACCGGTCATGGTCCCAGAAAAATGCATGAATTGTGATTCGTTGATAAAGCAGAACAATGAGTTGTTGCACAACATTCACAAGCTGAAAGAATCGTATGATACAATGAACAGAGAAATCAACAAATATACAGATTCTGATGGTGAACAAGCTGAAGCTATGAACACTTTGAAAATAGCTTATCTGAGACAGCTTGATACAGCAAATTATAACATTAAGAAGTGTGCAGATCTCGAGCTTCAGTTAGCGACACAAAAGATAGAAACTGAGAAAGTCAAGAAATTATTGGACAGCTACTCATGTTCTACTTTTGTTATTGACAGGATTTATCCGGTGGTGAAAGATTTGAAGACCTTTGAAGAAGTGAAGATTGGTGAAGAAGAAAAATCCGTGACAAAAGATGAAGAAAAGGTGAAAGCTTCTGGTAAGAAACCTAGTGTATCCTACAATAGATGTCCGCCCCCGGTCGAAAATGGATATTCACCCCGAAATCCTAATTCAGAAAGAGTCAATAAAGCGATCAATCTGAAATGGGAGTCTGGGCTGTCGGATAACTTGCCAGAAAGTATCGATGTCACGTACACGTCATCAGACACTGATCATGAGTCAAAGTTGATAAAAAGTGTGGTCGATCAGGTGTTAGACAAAGATGACAATGAGGAGTCAAAACCCGAGTCAAAGTCTGGGTCCAGTGCGTCAAAGCAAACAGTCAAAAAGGACAAACGGGTTTATGACAAAGAGTTTTTACTTTCGAAATCTAATTTGAATGATGAATCAGTCAAAGTAGCATATACTTTGAAGGGTTCTGACAAATTATATTCAGATGAAAGTTTTCCAATAAGAAGTGTCAGAATTGAAATGATTCAAAAGGTTTTCAAAATCACAGAAATTAATATTTCTGAAATAAAAGATTTTAATCTTAACAGAAAACCTAAACAGTACACTTCAAGAGATCAACAAAGAATTAACAAGAAAATGGGTTACAATTGTGGTTACAGTTTTCAACAGAAATCAAACCATAATCGTAATTTCAAAAAGAAAGGTCTCGGTTTTATTCCACCGAAAAACTATAAAAATGAAAAATTTTATAAACAAAAAAATGTGTTTGTTTCAGGGAAAACTTCGGAAGCTGAAAAAGAAAAATTATTCAGAAATCAGACAAATCAGGAATTCCTTGCCAAGAAGCAAGAAGAACCAAAGAAGACCGAAGTTCTGAAGAAGGTTGAAAAGAGATCCTGTTTTCAGTGTAAAGCTGTTGGTCATCTTGCGAAGGATTGTCCGAAGACATTCAGACCAAAACAGGAAATTTCGAGAAAAATGAAAGAAAAAGTTGTTGAAACGACTGAACTATCAACCTGGAAGTTTACAGGCTTTGAGAATTCAACTCATGAAAAAGGAGAATCTTCAAAGAGTGCTTCCAAACGCATAGCCAAAGAATCAAATCAGAAATGGGTTGTGAAAGGTTCAGGTAACAGTTCTGGTGATGAATCTGATTCCATAAAATCAGAGGAGCCATGTGTTGAAGGAAAGGTTGTAAAGAAAACTCCGAAAGTGGACGATGTGAATTTTCCGCCACTACATGCTAACAATTACAAATCTAAAATCGGAAAAGTTGATGTTCCAAATCAATTTTATTCAGACAAGAAGAAAATTGATGTTGGAAAAACTTTCAACGGCAATGTAAAACGCATCTTTGGAAAAATGGCCAGTGGTAAGGCCCAAAGCATTCAGGAGTTTTATGCTTCCAAAGGATGGGTTTACAAGTCGGTTGAAAAGAAGGATGAAAATGATGAGGTTACACCCAAGGATGGTCAGGCTTGGGTGGATATATTTTTCCAAGAATAAAATCCTGACTTGCCGGAGATCCCAAGATGGTATTGTGGATCATGAATCGGCATCTTTCTAAATCTGTTTGTGAAGTTGCAGGACTTGCCGGAACTCCCAGGTTTGTAAGCGAGGAGTAGGAATCGGCATCTTGAGAATTCAACCTAAAGATGGTAATTGGTTGAAAAACAGGTTTGAAGAGCTTGAATTGCTAAACTTACAAGTGGTTGTATGGTAGTGATTGGTGTAGATCTTACAAGTGGTTAAATCAGGGTCATTAAATTGGACTTGATTTAATTATCATTCAAGAATTTGGTAAACAAAGTGATGATTTGAACCCCATTTTACAAAAGATAAAAACAACTAAACTTATTTTCCGGAAAAACCATTCTGATTAAAACAAACTTAAGTGTTTTGAAATCATTATGGGAAAATAGTTTGTTGTGAGGGGGAGTTCTGATTGTTTAAGCCAAACGGATGGAGAATTGAAGTGTTTTGATATCAATTGTCATGTTCTGTACAGTTTGTTTTCAATTTTCTTTAAGATGTATTTGAATTTTAGGGGGAGTAAGAATTTTTAGAAAATCCAAAAACATCAGAAAATTTGAAAAAGCCAAAAACATGATAAAATCAAAAATGAGTTTTGTTGCATAAAAGAGGAAATGATAGTGCATCAGTGGACTATCACAGCACGCTAAAGAAATGTAATGTCAAAATGTGATAAACAATCTTACTGCGGATGTGTCAGTAGATTTTCGCACATTTAGTAAATTGAAACGAGATATAAACCTAAATCAAACTTGCTTAATTCGTGGGTAACTATTCTTGGATATATGGGTAACTCCCGAAATCTTGTTTGAAAGGTCCCGTATTCTGAGATACTAGGTCTTTATGCTCAGTGATATCTGGGGTATTATTCCGGGACTTCTGCTGTATGGAAATACTGACCTAGTCCCCGAATAATACTTTCTGCAAAAAGCTTTGAAATATAAGCGCCGCCCTCAGCAAACTGATTAAACAATAAAATTGGTAATCTTTGCTGTTGTAACAAAAGATCCTCTAAAGGGGACCCACCAAAAGTCGAAGCCATCATCTCTCTGCGTATACGGAAGTATCGACCTGAGCTCTCACGGCCCTCGCACATTACCCCTTTACAGATATCATCTGTGGTATACTCACCTGTAAGACTGAATATTTGGGATCTGGATACGGGAGTATATTCGAGTGGAGTGATACACAATTAAGGTTAAGTCTTTAAAACATTAATATCGTATCTCGAATCGATTGAAATTTGTGTTGAAAATTTAAGTGGACAAACATACTGACAATCTAGGTAAATTGTTTAGAACTTAATATGTAATCAAGCTTAACGGTGTTTGTGATATGTTTCATAACTGATATGATCCTCTTGCACAAACTCACAAAAATAGTGTCTGTAAATATTTCATTTTCCGCATTTACTTTCATTCCTGAAAATCCAAAAATATTTTTAGTGTGTTTTAGCATAAATTTTGAAAAATCAAAAAGATTTTCGACAATTGATGTTGAGATGCTGATTTTCGAAATTCAAAGTGCTAAACTTGAAGAACTGGTTTGGAGAGTGTTTGAGAGTTAAATGATGAAGTTGTTTTTGATAAAAACCAGAAATGTTCTTGAATGCAAAATCATTATTGCTAATTGGTTCGTCATAGTTTCTAAAATTATTGAAAAGTTTTAATCTTTGTAAAAACTTATGGATGGGTAGAGATTGTGCAGGTGTTAAAAAGCCAGGTTTCGATCCAGAACCTGATGGGAGCCTGTTAAAGATCTTAGAACCTAATGAAGTTTGAATTCCAGACTACGATCCCAGCTATGTGAGAGGGGGAGTCTGAAGACACAGTGCCAATATTCAAGAGAGAAGAAATTTGTTGATGATGAAGATAGAGAAAGAGGATTCTTGGAACGACAAATTTTTCAGAGGTAGATTGTTGACTGATGAAGATTGTAGATTGCAGACTGATTGAAGGCATTGATGAAGACTCCGTCAACATCCGAGGGGGAGTTTGTTAGTGCACCTACGTCTGCTGACTACGTCATTCATCAAGTCATGAAGATTGAGGAGATCAGAGATGACACAGAATCCTAGAATAGGTTATTTGTATATGGACCGCTTTTGTGTACATAGTTCTAGGGTTGCTTTTGTGTCAATGTTGTCTGGATCGCCTTTATGGACATGGTCTGGATCGCTTATAGTGCATTGAGGTGGAACCGCTCATACGGATATGTCATATGAGCGGTCCAGCTACTCTATAAATAGTAGGGGCGATCCAGCACATAGTGGTGGTGTGTTTTCTTCCGGCAAGCCACGAAGTGCTGCCGAAGTGCTGTTAGACCTTGTAAAAGTACTTGAAATCAATACAACAACGATATTAAAGTGAATACAGCTTCAATTGCACCAGGTTATTAGTTTCCGCCTCTTAATCTGGACGAGAGCTTCTCTGAACGACTCAAACAGGTCGAAACACGATCCTACAGAAGCCTTCCGCTTCCTCGAACCCTTCGAAGAACCCGCATCACTCCCCTTCTTGCTTTTACCTGTCTTACTCTCCTTCTTCTCAGAATCCTGCTTCTTACCCTTCTTGTCACCCTTTCTATGCAACTTACCCTTTCGTATCTGCGATTCAGTCAGCGTTGCAGATAGTTCAATTGCCTGACGAACAGTGGTAGGTTTACTACCGGTAACGATGTCTTGCACCGAGTCAGGTAGACCATCGATGTATCTCTCGATAGCCTTGTCAAGTGGGGTAACCATTGTTGGGCATAACAAACTCAGCTCCTCATATCTATCAGTATACGCCCGGTGCTCGCCACTAAACTGCTTTAGATCATCAAACTCTCTTTCCAACGCTCGCAATTCATGACGAGGACAAAACTCACTCATCATGAGAGTCCTCAACTCAGCCCATGACTGTGCTAAAGCGACTTCAGCACCTCGATCTCTCATGACCCCGTTCCACCATGTCAACGCCCTCTTCTGAAAAACACTAGAAGCAAACTCGACTTTGCAATTATCAGGACACTGAACGTGACGGAAAGTATTCTCAATGCTCTCAAACCATTGAAGGAGCCCAGTTGCCCCCTCAGTACCACTGAACTTGAGTGGTTTAGCCGAATTGAAGCTCTTGAAGTTACAAGGAGCATTCTGATTGACGTTGGCTTGGTTAAACTGAGCAATAAGATTCGGGAACGCAGCAGCCATATGCTGTGCGATGATTTCTGCCAGTTCGGCATTCGGTAGCTGATTTTCGCGTCGAGGAGGCATGCTAAAAAAAAGAGGAAAACATGAGAGGAAACGAGTGAGATGATTAGATGAAAAGAACGAGATGAAACAAAATCAACAAAGCAAGGATGGTGGTCATTTGTCCGTATCACAAAGCAAACAAATGACACACAGTGACTAATCAAAGTAAATGGGTCCATAAATAATGCTTAGCGAAGACATGCTCGCCTATAAGTGAACACTCACCCCAAGAGTTCCCAGGTAAGAGTGACTGGTCCGATTATGTGGATTTGTACGAACACTCTAGCCTTAGACAGAAAACCCAGGGTACAGGCATTCACTCTTCCAGCTTGCACGTGTTCACACTATTTAGAACCCAAAACTTTGACGAGATTTTGAAAACTTGGAAGGCACAAGGCCAAAAATCAAACTGGAAGGGTCCAAAATCATATAATAAATCATTTGAAAACAGAGGATTGTTTTTCAAAAATCAATTTAGAAAACTGGGTTCTTGTTTTGGTGATCACCTAAGGATAGGTGAAGTGCATGTTTTAAGATCTAAACACAAGACAACTTGTGTTGGGGTCCTAGAAAGGTTATAGTCTAGGTCAAAGCATTACTAATAACCTAATTCCCTATAACCATTGGCTCTGATACCAACTCTTCTGTCACACCCCGACCACGTAAAACATCAAATCGTGGCGGAAACGTCGGGGAGTGTTGTAACAGAATTATTGTTCCACAACCAAGGTAATTTAAATAATATTTTATTCATCACCCAAGGGTGGAATGCATTGTTTCAAACGAGAACCCACAAGTTACATTGTCTTAAAATAAAAAAAAGAAACAAAGTACATAACAAGTTCTAACTAGTCTAGATCCATTTTATCGTCACTAAGGCCCAAGTCCATCCTAGTGTATCACGATCATCCTATGCATTAGCTCCTGAAACACATGTGAAAATAGGTACGTCAGCGTAAAAATGCCTGTGAGATACATAGGTTTTGTGAAAGTAGGATTCATGACTTAAGTTTAAGAAAAGTGTTTAATAAAAGTTAGTCATGAATCTTGTAAAATGTTTTGTTTTGTAAATCATTTGAAAAGCGACGAAATCAAATGATATGTATAAATAGAAGATTAACGTATGGTTAAAAGAATAACCAAGTAAAAATAAGTTGTATAAAACAAGTTGTTTTTGTAAAACGAAGTCTTGTGAAAATGTGTTATTTGTGTAAAAATGTATAAATCCAAACTAAATGATTTAAATAAAGCTATGACATGTAATACAATACAAGCACTTATATATAGGAAGTACCAGCGGCGTATCCACCATGCTTGTATCATACTACACCCATATCGTTACTTAAGTCATTAAACAAACCACCAATGTATAAAGTCTATGTTTAAACCAATCATCAAATGTTCTTGTCTAAACCATTGTCATATGTTTAAAACCCAAAATGTAGTCATGTAGTTAAGTGTAAACAAAAGTTATGTATGGTAAGTAATAAAATGAGAATACTTAACCATAAGTAAAAAGGAACAAAACAAAGTATTTTGAATAAATCAAAAAGTTATGTTTTGCCAAGTAAAAGCTTGTTTTATTGATACAAACATTTATGTGGTAAGTTAACGCATTACATTCAAGCCTTGAGACAACAGGATAACCTTAGAGTAAAGGTTATCAAAGTAAAAATGTTCACGGATTCAGTCATTCCTTACACCCAAACAAACCTAGGATGTCAGGAATGGGATTTGTCAAGTCCTATGGTACCATTACTTACTACCGAGCGGCGTAGCTAATGTTAATGAATGTAGTAAAGAACCGTTTATGCAAACCAAATGTCATACCAAATGTGAACAAGTTATGTGAAAACAATGTACTAAGTATGCTAAGTAAACATACAAAGCAGAAAAGTCAAGTAAAACAATGTGCTAATATGCCATGTAAACATATATCGCAAAGTAATGTAATGTAAATCAATGTGCTAGCATGTTAAGTAAACATACATAGCAAAACATAATGAAATCATGTACTAATAGTGTACTAATGAACATAGCAAGTATATGATGTGAAAACAAGAAAGCACGAAAATAGAAAGTAGGCACATGTGTTTCACCCCAAAATGTTTGAAAAACAGTAAAAGAGGGGACTATGTACTCACTTGAGATTGCTTAGAAGCCGTAGGATAACCACCAAGCAATGCTAGAAGATCACAGAATCAAACGGCACCTATAAAGGCATCTATATTAATAACCGGACCTATCGGAGGATCGGGTAGTACGAGGGTTCGTAAACCAAATAAGTAGGGGAACTTATGTAACATGGTTTAACAAAGCCTACGTACTAAAACGAAACCTATCCTAAGTGCTTTTGACCCGTTACGACCCGCTTAGGTAGCTTATGCTACTTTAACGCGTCGTTTGCGTAAAACGCGTTCGGAATGCTTAACTAGTCCTATGACAAGCAAGTTATGCCTTAACATGCTTAATATTGTTGCTAAATCAGTTTAGATGTCAAAATTTATGTTACATAGGCTTAAAATGAATTTTGGCGCAAAGAGGGTATTTTGGTAATTTACCTAAGGCATAAGAACTACTTATCATACAACTACTTAAACGTCATGACCATAAGGTATAACCTCGGAAGGTTATTCCCTACACAACTATGGTCACCTAAAATGTTTGGTCGGATCCTAATGATCGACCAAATGGGTCGGGTTCGTAAGCATAAGCGATTGATTAGATCGCTTACCTTTACGACCCTAAACAAGCACAAATCTAAAAGCGACGAGCTAAACATGCTAGAACATGTTTAGTAAAGTTAGAAAACAGGTTTGGTATTAAAACAAACGGTTTTAATACCCTAGAGTAGTTTGGTTACAAAATACGTGAGAAAACGCATTTTGGCCGAAACTACGACTCGTCACTGAGCCTAGATAACGTGGTAATCAGTAGGTATAGTCGCTAGGGACTATAACCATCGTGATTACGCTCACGTTATGAAGTTCAAACGAACTTCGCGTTGACCATAAACTGGTCAATGCAGAAAGTCAAACGCAGTTTGACTTTGACGCTAAAACGAACGAAAAACGCGAAAGAATACTTACAGAAGGTCCCCGCAAGATTGATTTCCGAGTATTTCTCAGGTATGAAGTGTTTATAACTCCAACTTAGAGAAAATCTCAGAATCAAGTGTGGGAAAAGAGTGAAAAGAGTGGGGGTATATATAGGTGAAGCACTACCGTTAGGATCGTTTCTTGGAGAAGAGGGCACGATCTAGGCCGTACATTTGTCAAATCCTGATTTGGTACCTTGATGGGCACACAAACCAGCCCATAGGAACCCCAAAACCCTGTGCACAAGTGGGTAAAAGCTGGATCTAGCTGGAAAACACATTCTGCTGATCTGGGGAGGCTTTACGGACCGTAAGCAGGTCCATACGGTCCGTAAGGACCCTGCAGACCAGCAATGTTTCAGTTTTGGCAGATTTGGTCCCTGTGCGCGTATGGACGTGTTTTGGCATTTCTAAAACCCGTCAAACCCATTTTTAAGCTCTAAAATGAAGTTAAAGTATAGGGGACTTGAAATATGCTCAAAAATATGCCGGATGTCGGTTCGTTTGGCCGTACGATTGTGTTGTTCGGTTAATTACGACGGAAGTCGTAACGGACGCAAAAACGGTCCAAATTGCGCGACGAATGGATTTTTAACAAGCTAATCACTAAAACATAATATTTTAATGATTACATAAATTTTTGGATGTCCGGAAGTATTCAGAACGTATGTTATGCGCGAAAATTCAAACTTATGCACTTTTCGACGCTTTTAGTCCCTGAATGACCCAAAAGTTTATTTTAGCACACCGAACCCCTCAAAGCCTATTTCTAAGCCATGTAAAGGATATTTAGGGTGTGTTTAACTTATGATCATGTTCCGGAATGTTCGTTACAGTTCAAATCGGCATACTTTCGCAGTTTGTCAATTTTAGTCCCTGTAAGCGAATTAACTAGATTTTGCCATACCAAAGCCTTCGAAACTTATTTCTAAGTTATGTAAAGGTTATTTAAGGTATGTTAAGCATAAATTGATGTTCCGGAGTATTTGTCGTGTTTAACTGCTTACGTTTACGCACCAGTTTGTGTATAATTCTCCAGAAAGCGATATAGAGTTTGAAAATTGGATAAAAGTCAAAACATGAAAAACATCAAACATGAACAAACAAACATAGGGATCAAATAACTTTATTTTGTTGATATCTGAACTGTTTACAATGATTTCAAGCACAGATGTCACATAGATCGCCGGCACAAAACCTCGGGAGCTGACAATCGCAGCTGCCTGGTTCTTCTATTACTTCAAATATCAGGATACAATGCAGGATATGATGCGGATCAACTAAGTGTTACAATGTAATTCGAGTACAAGTGTTTGTGTGTAGTGTATGTTTGCAATTAGAGAGAAAGAGTGTGCGAAAGATTGTGTGTGTTTCTATCTGATCCGATCAATCCATTTATAGTAAAATAAACTAACAAACTAGCCTACTATTGCGGGATTCAACGAATATTCCTCAGGTGAACGTTGTAATCTACGTCTTCCGGCTTCAACGTCTATAACCCAACTGATTTGCCCGAGTCTTGAGGAGAAGAAGTCCACTTGACCGTTAGAGACTTGCACCTTCTAATCTGCACATGGGTTAATTAGTTATTACCAGGATATCGTGCCAAGAGGTCACCAATATCCTGATCCGGTATCCTGGTCACAATAAAACAAACAGAGTCAGAATATTAATCGGGATATTGAGCAGAAAATGACCCATAACAATTGTCCCCAAAATATATCTGTATACCAAAATATATCTGTTGGTATACGAATTCCAACGAATATATTTTTAATCTTATCTCTTAAATTGAGGTAATTAAAACGAAACGACGGTTAAGGTAGCATTGCACAACTTCCAACGCGGTTTTCACTCGATGGATATCTACCATGTCCCTATATCTTCTCTTTTTCTGTTTCAAAACCAAGCTTCATCAACAGAATCACCAGGTAATTATCCGCTCTTCTTTACTTCCCTGCTAGTTCCTTCATTTTTCTTCTAATGGCGGCTAGAACCTATTCTCAAACCGGTGAATCGACGAAGACCTTCGTCCAACAAAACTTTCTGAAGAATCCCGAGAAGGAGACCTGCGCCTTTGATAACGCAGACATCGCAGCATTGAGGGCCTCTGGTGCTTTCCCGGATGGTTCGGTTATAAGGCCATTTGACCGATCAATTCGATCAGATGTCTCTTCCACCAATTGGGTCTGTTTTCTGGCATATCCTTTTTCGCTAGGTCTTCGATATCCTTTCCTTGAATTCATGATGCAGTTTTTTCGAACCACTGCTATTTCATTCGCCCAAACAATGCCCATGGTTTGGAGAGTACTGATCGTACTTAACCAATTCAAAAACCTTACTGTCCTGACCTCTGCATCGAGGACATTCCGATTGCTTACCGCCTCCGTTCACACGGTTCCAGTCAGTTTTTACTCTTTTCAACTTCCAGCAAACCCCTTTATTCTTAAAGCTACCAAGAATGAGGATGGATGGCAACGTAAATTCTTCTTCGTTAAGCGAGACTCCATCTATGAGGGTGCTAGCCTCCCGGTGGAGTGGTTAACCATCGGTAGGGTTTAGGGTTTCAAGAATATCCCCAGATACCTTCAGGCACATATCCTTCGCTAATATTTTCTTATTTGACCTTTATGTAGTGAATTTCAAGGAATTCTCCCCTCCTATTGAAGAATCTGAAAAGAGAATTGAAGCAATTTACCGGCTCCCGGAAAGTGATAGGAGCTTTTCCACACACCTCCCGAGTTCCAGTCAATATTCATCATCCGATATGTCTGGTAAGAGTCATTTTGCAGATGATTGATTATTGTAACATAATAAAAGAATTAACAAGGTTTTAGAACTTTCCTTTTATACAGCGCCAACTAAAATCCCAGAAGTTTTTGACCTTGAAGAGTTGGACAGTTACTTCGATCCCGTCCAAATCAAGAAGGAGCAGAGTCCCAAAGCTATTACCTCATCCAGGCCCAGCAACTCCAAAGCTATCATCATTCCCAAGCCCTCGCCAGCTACTAAACCCCGGACTTCTAGTTCCTGTAAGAGGAAAGAGACCGATTCACCCGCCACCTCCGAGACATTTCCCTAGAGAAGCATGGGTTTATCGAGGCAAGCGGGTTTATGACCTCCTTTCTTAACCAGGTATAGATCTTTATCCCATATCCTGCACATATATGTCAAACCAACATCTTGGTTATTACAATAATACCTGTGTCTTCGGGTGCAGGGCCTCGAGTGTCTGGTTCATCTGTACGAAGAATCCTGTGGGCTTAACAAGGTGCTCGAGTCCAAGTTGAAGAAAGCCGAGGTTACTGTTATGAGTGATTTTCTGCTTGTATATCCTGACTGATATTCTGACTTTGTTGTTTTATTGTGGCCGGGATGCTGGATCAAGATATTGGTAGCATCCTGATACGATATCCTGGTAGTTAATAATTAACTCATGTGCAGATTGTTGAAACCAGTCTCTAACGGTCAGGTGGACTTCTTCTCTTCAAGACTCGGGCAAATCAGTTATATTACGAACTTTGGAGCTGGAAGACGTGGACTACAACGTCCACATATGGAATATTTGCCGGATCCCGAAATAATAGGACAATTAGTAGCTTTCTTTTTACTATAAAAGGGGATTGATCGGATCAAATTAGGAACATATTTTTTCGCACACTTTTTCTCTCTACTTGCAAACACTCACAACGCACTAACACTTGTACTCGAATTGCATTGTAACACTTAGTTGATCCGCATCATATCCTGCATTGTATCCTGATATTTGAAGTAATAGAAGAACAAGGCAGCTGCGATTGTCAGCTCCCGAGGTTTTGTGCCGGCGATCTAGATTGATCAAGGGCTTTCCTCGTACATCCTGTGTCACCCTCTACATTTTAGCTCATTGTTTGATCATAAATACCGCTCTATATCCTGAGTCGTATCCTGAAACTGTTTTTGCAAAGAACTTAATCAACATATTTTAACACATTTCTTCAGCACACTACCCCACTTAACTAATTTGATCACTTAATTGCTTCGGTAATTTTTGACCAAAACAATTTGGCGCCCACCGTGGGGCAAGTGGTGCTATTTCTACTAAAAGCTCTTGCAAAATCATTACTTGGTTTTCTATTTTCAAAACTTTTTGCTACACTATTTTCAATGGCCTCGAGATCAAACATGAGCTCTTCCACCGTGTTTGCTACCACCTCTACAACAATTGGTTTGGTGCTTCCACCACTTCCTCCGAGATCGCAAGCCTCTTCTCAAGGAACTGAAATTCATGTGGCTCGGGATGTTATCCCCGCTCGCAATATCCAGGGATCTGGTCCTGTTTTAGCTTCTAATAAGGAAATTCTAAATTTGTTTGGTAGTGTACATGAACAAATGAGGCAGCAGCAGGAAACTAATCAGATGTTGATGAGAGAGATACAACTCTTGAAATCCAGCTCAAGCAGACCTGCTGAAGACACTGTCACCCCCTTGCAACCCAGGGCTTTGAACTTCAGTTCTGCAGTTTATACTGAGGATAACCGGGGAAATATTGTGCCTAGCCATTCCCAGAATCATACTCCTGAGATACCCTCTTCAGTCAGAATGTCCACTGTGAGAAGCTCAGGATATGCTTCAGGATATGGCCAGAACCCTCAAGCCGGTAACGTGTCTAATAATAACAATACTTTTACTCCTAATGGTGTTGGATCTTTGCAGGATGCAGGTGTGACATCAGAACTCTCCAGGGAGCTTGAGAAATTGAAGGATATGATATCCAGTGTGCCTGGGGTGGTCCAACCAATTCCAGAAGTATCCCAAGACAGCCAAAGGATATCCCGGTTTCCGCATCCTATTTGTGATGCTGAAATCTCAAAAAGATTTCAGACTCCCAACATGAAGCTCTATGACGGAACCACGGATCCCGAGGAGCATATTGCCCAGTATAGGGAAAGGATGGAAATCAATCCTATCCCTCCGGATCTCAAGGAAACATGCCTGTGCAAGGGTTTTGGTTATACCTTAACAGGATCAGCCTTAAAATGGCTCTTAAACGTTCCTCCTCACTCATTTACTTCATTTGCTCATATGGTTAATTTATTTAATAGTCAATTTTCTTGCAGCCGAAGTTTTGTGAAACTGACCAGTGATCTTTACAGGATAACTCAAGGAACCCAGGAATCCTTGAGGGATTATGTGAATAAATTTAGCCGGGAATCCTTAGATATCCCGCATCTTGATGTTGCAACAACTGTGCAGGCTTTCAAGATGGGGTTGCAAAAAGATTCTCAATTTTACCAGGATCATGTAATGAATCCCTGCAGGAATCTGGATGAAGCTCGTAACAGGGTATTAAGATACATTCGGCTGGAGGATGACAAGAAGATGCAAGAGAGGATGAATTCGTCTACAACCTATGAGTCGACCAACAGGAAATCAGAATCCTCGTATAAACCATATCGCTCTAAGCCATATGGTAGAAATGACAGCAAAAAAGTGAATGCTGTTGAAGATGAGGATGCTGAGGAGTATCCTGAGTTGTCTGAATATTGTTTTTCCGTTAATATACCTGAACTAATGTATGCTATGCAGGGTTTAGGAGACAAAGCAAGATTGCCCCGGAAAAACCAACAAAAAGCTTATTGGAAGGATAAGTCCAAGTGGTGTGCCTTCCACGAGGATTTCGGACATGTTTCTGAGGATTGCATTGCTGTAAGGAAAGAAATAAGCTATCTCTTGAGCAAGGGATATCTAAAGGATCTCCTGGGAAAAAAGAAGAATAAAGGTCAGGATCCTGAGAAGGATCCCGAACGAGCAGCATCACCTCCAGCGGATGCCAAAATAATTAACTTTATCTCAGGAGGATCTGACATTTGTGGGACTTCATATTCTGCGGCCGAGAGACATGCAAAGGAGGCTAAGGCCGAAAGAGGAGAAAAGCCAACCAGGATGACGACCCTCACAACTGATAAAGTGATCACTTTCAACAATGATGATAGGGATATGGTCCAGGATCCTCACCATGATGCTCTAGTAATAACATTATATGTAGCTAACCATTTTGTACGCAGGATACTAGTAGATAATGGCAGCTTCGTCAACATAACTCAGCTGGAGACATTGAAGAGGATGAATGTATCCCCGATGGATATTACTTCGAAATCCACTGTGCTTGTCGGTTTCAGTGGAGAGGCTAGGAACACTGTGGGGGAAATAAAATTGCCTGTATATGTTGAAGGGGTCATCTCAATGCAGTGCTTTTGTGTCATGGACTCCCTATCCTGCTATTATATTATATTAGGTAGGCATTGGATCCATGATATGAAAGCTGTGCCGTCAACCTATCATCAATGCATCAAGATACCTACCCCTAGGGGAGTAGTAAAGGTGGAAAGTGATCAACAGGAAGCAAAAGAGTGTTATTCTTCTTCAATGAAATCCTCGACAAAGCCTAGTGCAGCATAGCAATTAAAGATGCGGGCCTAGGATATTGTGGAGGCTTCCGAGCAAGATGTAAAGAAAATTATCCTGAATCAGGATAATCCAGATATCTCAGTGCTCGTAGGAACCAATATCCCTCAGGATATTGAAAATCAATTGACTAACTTTTTGAAATGCAGAATGTCGACGTTCGCGTGGAAGCACGAGGATATGACAGGCATTTCCAAGGATATTATCGTGACAACTCGAGTTTTCGACCTTCACGTTCACATTAAATGCACGTTGACTTTGACTGTTTAGTTGCTTGACTTGTTGACTCGTATTAATACACGTGGTGTTATATTGGAACGTATTATGATTGTTGGATATGTTGTGTACTATATGATAAAACGTGTTGTGTGGGTGCATGAATGAGATTTACTGTTTGTTATAAAATATAGCATAGCTTATTACAAAACGCTTGGACTGTCCCACCATCAAACTGTCACACCCTGCTAGTTGCGGAAGCGTGTTGCGTGTGACGTAAGAAAGGTAATCATTGCATCCAATCATGTATCACCGGCTCAAGACTTGTTTCCTGAAATACATGTAGTTTTAAAAAGTCAACAAAAGTTGAGCGAGTTCATGCGTTTTGTATGAGTTCCAATAAACTTGTAAACATTTGAGAGATTCCTTTGAAAATAGGTATGTAAAGCATCTATGAACAGATCAATTAATGTTTTGCAAGGACATTAATATATGTGAAGACATAGGGAGTACCCAACCCAAGTGGGCTATTATTAGTGTCGAATCCCCTCGACTGTGTCGAATCCCCTCGACTGTGTCGAATCACCTCGACTGTGTCAAATCACCTTGACTGTGTCAAATCCCCTTGACCGTTGTCGAATCACCTCGACTGGGACACAAAAGCACTCTAAGTAGTCATAAATGGACCATGAGTGGGGCTCGGCCGTACCCGTTAGATCTAACCTTTGTCCATGTTTCTTATGAGAGTTATTGGCATTTCAGTTTCAGCCTATGCTCACATGATCTAATAGTTCATTTCATAGCCAAAACATACCACTGAAACATATGTAACATGTATTTCACCCCCGAGAGTTATAAATTCGAAAACAGTTAAGAGAAAAGGGGGACATGAACTCACAGGTTTGCATTCCGCGTACTATGATATCGAAGTGAGCGTCCGTACGTGTCAATAACCTACATGTGTACTAATCTCGTTAGACACTAGGTCTTTTGGACCTCGTACAAGTTGTTCATCTTGAATTCTTTATTATGTTCTCGTTTGTCATCTTTGGAACAACTTTGTATTTTAGAGCGTTGATAGTTTACTCGCTCGATTGTTATGTGTATTCATGTATTCTATACGTATTGAATTATATGTGAACGGCTTCGTACCTATGTCATTGGGCTTATCCCACGTTTCATTGTTATTGGGCCTAGCCCTAGTTTTCTTGTTACTGGGCCTAGCCCTAGTTTTTAATGTCATTGGGCCTAGCCCTAGTTTTCTTGTTATTGGGCCTAGCCCTAGTTTTTAATGTCATTGGGCCTAGCCCTAGTTTTACTGTCATTGGGCCTAGCCCTAGTTTTTAATGTCATTGGGCCTAGCCCTAGTTTTTATTGTCATTGGGCCTAGCCCTAGTTTTAGTAATTTGGGTCTAGCCCAAATCTAATCCTAGTGAGTCCATTAAATATACTCTTGCAATTTTTACCAAAAATTCACCAAGCATGTAACTTAATAAGTTCGTTTTTCACATGAAAAATGCTTGGTAATTTTTATAGTTTTCGACTTTCCGGATTCTTGTTTTTGACCACTTAGTTATGCGTTCGCTTTAGTGTCTAAAAATATGTTATTTTAGACTCGACATTGTAGTAACTTGTTTATGATGTCGATACGCCCAAATTGTCGTCATCAAGAGTTATGTATTTCCATTTCGGCCATTTTATTTAATTGTCCGATTTGATTTTACTAGCATTTCTTGGACCATGTAGGAACATGTACGTGTATTTATTTTGATCACCCTATAGGTATCTAATACATACACATACATAGCACACATTGCAAGCACTTAGCAAGTTTACGAAAATATATAATTTTTCTTACCAAAAATTATATTTACACATTGTTATATTTTTACCCATTTATTTTTTTAAGAATAAATTTAAGTTCATAAGAACTTCTTGAATATTTAAACTTTAAATATTCCCATCAAAGTTTCCATAATGACGTTTAAGACCACTAATCGCGATTAACTTTGTTAATCACCCTTTAACCCTGTTTTTAATCGCGATTAGATTTTTAGAAAAATTCGCCATAATTTCCCCTAAACTATGACGTTTCCTACGTTTTCAAAACGCGTTTAAATCATCAAATCATCATTAATTCATCAAGCTTTCCAAAAATCATTTCTCAAGCATTAATCATAAAATTTTACCTTCAATTTCTTATGAGCATATTACTTGCACAAATCTATCCAAGACTTTAAATTAACCATTTTTCAAGTTCATTGTTATATAAACTTGATTCTCATTATTTTTCATTCTTAAAAATCCACATTCTTTTGTAAAAAAAAAATTCTCAAGACCTTTTATGCTACACTTTGTAAACTAGAAATTTCCATAAGCTTGCTTCATGTAAAAATCAAGTTCGTTAGTGTTTTTAAGACTTGGTCACATGGTTATTCTTGGTTTAAAATTTACTTAATCATATTTACATATACATGCTCATAATATTTGAAGTTGATGATCTTGTGTGATTTAAACATTCATATGTTTAAATCACATTTTTAAGTCTAACATGACTAGATTATCACTAATCTAAAATACTACATAAAGTTAATCACAAGATCATCATAAATGTAAACTTTAAACCACTAATCTATACGAAATTAACATAATCATCAAGATTACATCAACTAACTACACTAATCTACACAAATAATCATATAACCAATCATGATTAGTAGATTAATAAGTTTGGGATTAGGGTTTTTGGTTATGTTTTTCTTAATTTTCAAGATAATCAACTTGTACTTCTTAAATCAACACATAATAAGAAGCTTAAAATTGGTAAAAGATGGCTTACAACTTTGCACAAGCTAAACAATGTGATTAAGAAGTGATTTAGCTCCAAAGAAAGTCCTTAATGAAGCTCCATGCTTAACCCTTGCATTAATGACTTTAAAATGCCTTGAATGTGGGTAATTTATGGTGTTTAATGGTGATTTATGGTGTTGTAAATGGTGGTGTCTTTGAACCGTGAATAAGGAAGCATGGATGGGGGTTTTGAAGCTTGAAAGTTATGGTGAAAAGTTATGGAAATGGTGTTGGTTACTTGTTTATTTTTAATGGCCATCATATTTTCCAAGACCATGCTTCATATATTTAACACCATACTTGAAATCTTGCAATTTTCAACAAAATTAAAGTGGGTGGGACCCACTTGACCCATTTCATATAAATGGGGGGGGGGGGGGGGGTAAAGTGTAACTTTTTATAAAAGTTATTAAAAATGAAGATATTTTGGTAATTAGGCTAAGTATGGTGATTAGGGTTAATCTTTCACCATTAGGGGGTAATTAGTGTTTCGAAACCAAAATTAATATTAACTAGTTCACCAAACTAGTAAAAATTCATGTTTTGATGCCTTGGATGCCTTTCGTTCGGTCGTCGGTGGGTTTACGGCACTTTTGTGGCGTACCGACGGACGTTGTCGGAAGTTGTTATTTCACGTCTAAGTGATGTATGAAGCAATTCCAAGTTCCAAATATGGCTTAACTAGCTCACTAGAGTTGTCATTTGGTTGTTATAGTGGCGGAAATATCGCTTGCTAGTTCGTCGGTTCGCTAACGAACTAGTTTAATGCATAGCGATATAATATCGGAAGCTTATGATTTTAGACACCCCGTTATCATACATATATTGTTTTCATATGCTTGATATCATTTGCCATAATTCCAGAGTTCCGGAAATGCTAAATATGGTTTCGGACGAGTTAAAATGTCATATTTTTGGTCGAAACGGACATTTTTGCAATTAGGGCGTTATACCGGAAAGTCTTGTATATTTGCAAGATATGCTTTCGTATTAGTATTTTCTTATAATAATGGACTCAATTATGTTATCCGTGTGTCGTTTTTGAGTGTTTCGTTCTATTTTCACGGTTTTGCTGGCATGAATAGTGTAACCGTGAATAGTGCACGCAACACTTTCTACCAACACTTTTAGGACATTGTTTGCTTGGTTTCGCAATATGACGAAAACCAACATATGTTTTAGCTTTATTTTCTTGTCCAAACACTGTCATCCAGTATACGACACAGTTACGTAATTAAGTTACGCTAAATGCACGAGATATAGAAATATAAATAGTGATTAGATTGTACGGAATTATCAGTTATTTGCCAGTTGTCACACAAACAACTCGACGGAATAGAGTTATGATTCGCCAAGAACAGCTCGACGAAACAGAGCCTGTTTCGCCAAACTTGACCTCGACGAAACAAGTGTCTCGCCGGCCCATCTGATTCGTCAAGCCCATTAAGGGCCCAGAACACGTATACGCGTATAAGTTATACGGGCATTTACTTCGCCACACTTTCACCAAGAACCGAAACCCTAGAGCTTTCTGTGCGACGACAGTTTGAACTTACGAAGCCATCTTTAGCATTCAATCCATCGTTCATCCATTACGGTTAGTGTGATTAGTCCTGTGATTGTTCTTGTATAATTATGTTGATGATCTTGTCTTTGCAAATCTGAACAGGAAGATGTATAGGGTTGTAGTAACGATCATGTGTTAGATCATTTTAGTGATGGATGATTTAGATAGTACGATATTGTGAACTGTCATGTGTGAGGGTATAAAATGTATAGCCGATTGACATATGCAAATCATTGAACATTTAGGGTTGTAGTTGAATCGCATGATGATATGATCCCGATTTCAGTAATGGTTCGGTAGTAATGTTAGCAGATTAATGAATAGCAACACAAGGTTCATTATGATGAATTATGATTGTATAGTTTTGTATGATGAATTCTGTGTTTACGATCCTCGTATAATTACTTCTGGTCAATGACGGCAGTTAGGGTTTTGTGATAGTTCTGTAACTGACATGTTGCGACGTAACTGGTATCATCACGAATCTGAACTTAACGAAATAGAAAGCTTGACGGAATAGAATTCTTGACGAAACAAAGGTGTGTTTCGTCAAAGGGGATATTGACGAAACAGAAATTGTGTTTTGCCAAGGGCAATCGGCGAAACAGAATGTGATTCGCCAAAGTGTGTTTCGTCAAATATGATTCGCCAAGGATGTGTTTCGCCGACTTGAATACCTTGCACAGTAACCTGATTTAACACTGTTAGAAGTTGACTGGAATAATTAACTGTCGTTAAGTATAAACCAATACTCGTATGATCTTGAATACATGCAATGTGATACTTGGTGTTTATTGATGTGGTGTTCACTATGATTATACCTACGTGCCAATTTCGTGACTATAAACGGATTATGTATACGTGCCTACTTTAGGACTTGACTGATTAAGTGTGAGCGAGTAGTTAATCTTACCGAGCAAACCAAGGTGAGTTCACTGCATTTCTCAAGCATGCGTCCCGGTGGTTTGGGACAACTAGTAAACGTTTGGAAAAGGGAATCTTGGGTAAACAATGAAACTGGGTCTTGGTTATTGTACATGGGATCGATCATTACCAGTGCTTGGTTAGGGGCATTGGGGGCTGGACACACTCCAGGTTATTGAGGGATACACTTCCCGGATACATATGGGCACACCCCCTAGGGTATCTCAACAAGTTATAAACCGCATCAAAACATAATGTTGAACTGACTTAACATATACCCGGTAACAAAACACGATAACTAAACTTTGAACTCACCAGCGTCGTCTGACACACTTGTCTGCATGCTTGCAGGTCGTTAGAATACAAGACATGGACTTGCTATCTGGGAGTGCTGAAGTGGTCATGGATCGAGGCTATTGGATTACTTATATTTGATACATTGGTTTTTGAGTATTATTATGAAACAATTGCTAAACGATTTATCACATGCTTCTGCTATATAACTCTTTGGGAATTGATTTTATGGTTGACATTTAATATTGGTAATTAATGACATGTTTTATTTAAATATTGATCATTGGTTCAATGTGATTGGTGGCTCAGACTCTGATGTGTAACACACCTCGCGGAGTCTCCGCAGGGGGGTATTTTGGGGGTGTTACAGTTTGGTATCAGAGCCACTGGTTATAGTGAACTAGGTTTTAAAACGTTTTATAAAACCAGACTATAACCGAATACCTTCGAAGAATCGATCATGACACTCGGCTCCAGATCGCAAGGTTCGTCTTCTGTTTAGTTTATGCATTACATCGTTAGTAGTCACACACACTCATAGCTTGCATGACACGATACACTCGATATTACGGAGACTTGATAGTGAGACACTACTTTTCGACTTATGTGAATAGTAAACCTGTGATACCATTCGTTGTGTTGCGTGAACGGGGGGAAACTTCGAGCGCAAGCTAAGAGGCACTGAGATAAGCATGCAAATTGCCTTATTATTATGGGTGCACACTTAATAATAACGTGGGGTGCATGCAAGTCCCAGTGAGGCTTATCGAGCATGAGAAGGGTTCTGCCTTACTATGTGTGAACTTGGTAGTACATAGATACCAACATAATACTTGATTTCCATCTTGTTTCGATTTCCTGAATCGGTTCATCTCTATATATAGAATCATGAGTGGACGAGGACACGGACGTGGCAACATCAACATGACTCAGGCTGAGTTGACTGACCTAATCAACACCCGTGTGGCTGAGGCTTTAGCAGCCTATCAAGCTGGTACGGAATGTACCAAGTACTCTTACTCTTGTATCGCGTACACGTCTTTTCACTCCTGTAACGTGTTTCCTTTCGTCATTTAGGTCAGCAAGTGCAACCTCAACCCAACCAGCCTGCGTGTACGTTCAAAATGTTTATGGACTGTAAGCCACAGACCTTCACCGGGACAGAAGGGGCTGTGGGACTTCTGAGATGGTTCGAGAAAGCAGAGTCTGTGTTTGCTATCTGTAACTGTCCCGTTGGGGACAGGGTCAAATATGTTGCGGGTACCTTGGCGGATGGTGCCCTAACGTGGTGGAATGCCACAACTTGGGATGACTTTAAAGAACTGATCAGAGAGGAGTATTGTCCTCGGGATGAGGTCCAAAAGTTGGAAAACGAGTACTATGACTTGAAGATGGTTGGATCTGAAGTCGAAGCGTATGTGAAGCGATCGTATGAATTGGCCGACATGTGCCCGAACTTGTCCCGGCCTATGTCTCGGAGGATTGAGTTATTCATCAAGGGGTTGCCTCCGCGTGTGAAGAGTTTGGTCACTGCAGCCCATCTCAATGATTTGACACAGATTGTTCGATTGACCCACAAGATTGTGGATCAAGAGGTAGAGAGTGGCTCGTTACCGCCGCGTGTTTCAACAACTACTGCTGTTGCACCCACTGCCACTGCGTCCGCTAACGATAACAAAACGAAGTAGAGTGACTATGATAAAGCATCTAGTGCGGGCCAGACTCAGAAAAGGCCAGACAACAATAACAATCGCAGCATCAGCCAGTCGTCTTCTGTCAATCAAGGCCAGGGAGGTGGCCAAAGTCACGGTTCGTATGCAGGAAGGAAGCCACGATGTAACAAATGTGGCTATCATCATTTCGGGCAGCGTGGACGGACATGTAACAGGTGTGGTAAGGCGGGCCACGAGGCCAAAGATTGTAGGGCCCCATAGCCCAAACATCAGCAGCAACAGAACCAGCAGAACCAGAGACAGCAGGGACAACCACCCCAGCAGAATCAGGGCTTCAGAAAGGGGTGCTATCAGTGTGGGGATGAGGGTCACTTTAAGCGGGATTGCCCTCAACTAAACCAGAACGCTAACGACAACAACCGCCCAAATAACAACAATGCTGGGAACAACAACAACAATGGCAACAATGGGGGTAATGGTGCTCGGGGTAGGGTGTTTCAGCTTGGGGCAGGGGATGCTAGGAATGACGGCAATGTTGTCACCGGTACGTTTCCTGTAAACAATCATATTGCTTCTGTGTTATTTGATTCTGGTGCCGATTGGAGTTACGTGTCCCTAGAGTTTAGTCAACGATTGGGGATAACCCCAACGCCTTTAGAAGTTAAACAAGTAGTAGAACTAGCAGACGGTAAAACGATAGAAGCCTTGAATGTCCTTTTTGGATGCAAACTAGATCTCGTGGGTCAAGTGTTTGATATTGATCTACTTCCCGTTACGCTCGGTAGTTTCGACATAGTAGTAGGCATGGATTGGTTGTCTAAGCACCAAGCAGAGATTTTGTGTAAGGAGAAGGTTGTGCGTATTCCTCTCCCTGATGGGGAGTCATTATTAGTTCAAGGGCATCGTAGTGGGACGATGGTTGGTATTATCTCGGCTATGCATGCACAGAGGTATCTACAAAAGGGGTATCCTGCAATGTTAGCTTTAGTTACAAACGCTCAGTCTGAGGAAAGAAGGATCGAGGATCTGCCAGTGGTGCGGGATTTCGCTGTTGTGTTCCCAGAGGAGTTACCAGGGTTACCTCCTCACCGTCAAGTAGAATTTCAGGTTGATCTGGCGCAAGGAGCGGCCCCAATTGCTCGAGCTCCATACCGGTTGGCTCCTGGGGAGCTACAGGAATTGTCTAATCAGCTACAGGAATTGTTGGATAGGGGTTTCATTCGACCCAGTTCTTCGCCTTGGGGAGCCCCAGTTCTGTCTGTAAAGAAGAAAGACGGGTCATTCCGTATGTGTATCGATTATCGGGAGCTCAACAAGGTGACCATTAAGAACCGCTATCCGTTACCACGCATCGACGACTTGTTTGACCAGTTGCAAGGGCAAGTTTCTATTCAAAGATCGACTTAAGATCGGGTTATCATCAGGTGCGAGTTAGGGAGGAAGATGTTCCCAAGACTGCTTTTCGAACGCGCTACGGACAGTACGAGTTTTTGGTTATGCCGTTTGGGTTGACTAATGCACCAGCGGTCTTCATGGATCTCATGAACCGCGTATGTAAGCCATATCTCGACGAGTTTGTTATAGTGTTTATTGATGATATCTTGGTTTATTCAAAGAACAAGGAGGATCACGAGCGCCACCTACGCCTTATATTGGAACTTTTGAGGAAGGAACAATTTTATGCAAAGTTTTCCAAGTGCGATTTTTGGATTCGAGAGGTGCATTTCCTTGGCCACGTCGTTAACGAAAAAGGGATACATGTAGATCCTGCAAAAGTGGAAGCAGTTAAGAATTGGGCGGCACCAAAGACTCCTTCGGAGGTGCTCCAATTTCTTGGTCTCGCTGGATACTATCGAAGGTTTATTAGGGATTTCTCGAAAATCGCGCAACCTCTCACATCACTGACACAGAAGAACACGACATACTCTTGGGGTGCGAAGCAGGAAGAGGTTTTCCAAGCACTAAAACAGAAACTTTGCAGTGCGCCAATCTTGTCTCTACCAGAGGGTACCGAAGATTTTGTGGTCTATTGTGATGCTTCGATTCAGGGTTTCGGTTGCGTGTTGATGCAAGGCGAGAAGGTGATAGCTTATGCTTCGCGACAATTGAAGATTCATGAGAAAAACTACACGACACACGACTTGGAGTTAGGAGCGGTGGTATTTGCGTTGAAGATCTGGAGGCACTATCTGTACGGTACCAAATGCACTATCTACACCGACCATAGGAGTCTTCAGCATATCTTCGACCAGAAAGAATTGAATATGCGGCAACGGCGATGGGTTGAACTGTTGAATGATTATGAATGTGCCATCAAGTATCATCCGGGCAAGGCGAACGTCGTAGCTGACGCCCTCAGCAGAAAGAATAATACACCTAGGCGCGTACGAGCGTTGCAACTCACGATCCAATCCAAACTTCCTTCCCAGATACGAAACGCTCAGTTAGAAGCGTTGAAACCAGAGAACGTTCAAGCTGAAGCTTTACGCGGCTCAAGGCAACGACTAGAACAAAAGGGAGACGGTTCTTACTACGTAACCGGACGCATCTGGGTTCCACTCTATGGTGATTTACGGGAACTTGTAATGGATGAGGCACACAAGTCACGTTACTCCGTACATCCTGGATCAGATAAGATGTACCACGACTTGAAAACTACATACTGGTGGCCTAGCATGAAAGCTCATATAGCAACTTATGTCAGCAAATGTTTGACTTGTGCTAAAGTCAAGGCGGATCATCAAAAGCCCTCAGGTCTACTGCAGCAACCGGAGATACCCACATGGAAGTGGGAACAAATCGCCATGGATTTCGTGACAGGACTACCAAGAACTCAGGCTGGAAACGATACCATTTGGGTGATTGTTGATCGTCTCACGAAGTCAGCACATTTCTTAGCAATCAAGGAGACAGACAAGTTCTCGCATCTAGCAACGGTTTATCTTAAAGAGGTCGTCTCTAGACATGGGGTACCAACTTCTATCATCTCAGATCGAGATCCACGTTTCACTTCTGAACTTTGGCAAGCAATGCATAAGTCGTTCGGTTCACAGCTCGACATGAGTACCGCTTATCACCCGCAGACGGATGGTCAAAGCGAACGCACCATCCAAACGCTTGAAGACATGCTGCGGGCATGTGTAATCGACTTTGGAAAAGGATGGGAAAAGCACTTACCGTTGATAGAATTTTCCTACAACAACAGTTACCATACAAGTATTAAGGCAGCTCCGTTCGAAGCACTATACGGACGAAAATGCCGCTCACCTCTCTGTTGGCTTGAGGTGGGTGACAGTCAGATCACAGGCCCGGAGCTTGTGCTTGAAACATCGGAAAATATTGTCCGAATACGGGAACGTATGGCCGCAGCTCGCGACCTTCAGAAAAGCTACGCTGACAAGCGTAGTAAACCTCTGGAATTTGAAGTTAATGATCGCGTTATGCTAAAAGTCTCACCCTGGAAGGGTGTGGTGCGTTTTGGGAAGCGCGGCAAACTAAACCCTCGTTATGTGGGACCATTCAAAATTCTAGAACGGATTGGAAAGGTGGCCTACAGGTTGGAATTACCTGCTGAGTTGGGTAATGTCCATGATGTATTTCACGTGTCGCAGTTAAAGAAGTGTTTGGTTGACGAAACACTAGTTGTACCATTCCAAGAGCCGAAAATAGACGACAAGTTGCAGTTTGTCGAAGAACCAATTGAGATCATGGGTCGGGAAGTTAAAGTTCGTAAGCACAGCCGTATATCGATTGTGAGAGTTCGTTGGAACTCAAGACGTGGTCCGGAGTTCACGTGGGAACGCGAGGACCAGATGGAACGTAAGTATCCACACTTATTTCCCAAAGACAAGACCAAGCCTAGCAATTCTAGATCTCATGTAACTAGTGAATTTCGGGACGAAATTCCCATTCAAGTTGGGGATGATGTGACACCCGCGGAAAATGCACAGTCATCTTGATTAGCATCGCATCGTGTTGCGGATGGCCTATCAAATTTCGGGACGAAATTTCTTTCAAGTTGGGGATGATGTGACAACTCGAGTTTTCGACCTTCACGTTCACATTAAATGCACGTTGACTTTGACTGTTTAGTTGCTTGACTTGTTGACTCGTATTAATACACGTGGTGTTATATTGGAACGTATTATGATTGTTGGATATGTTGTGTACTATATGATAAAACGTGTTGTGTGGGTGCATGAATGAGATTTACTGTTTGTTATAAAATATAGCATAGCTTATTACAAAACGCTTGGACTGTCCCACCATCAAACAACTCGACGGAATAGAGTTATGATTCGCCAAGAACAGCTCGACGAAACAGAGCCTGTTTCGCCAAACTTGACCTCGACGAAACAAGTGTCTCGTCGGCCCATCTGATTCGTCAAGCCCATTAAGGGCCCAGAACACGTATACGCGTATAAGTTATACGGGCATTTACTTCGTCACACTTTCACCAAGAACCGAAACCCTAGAGCTTTCTGTGCGACGGCAGTTTGAACTTACGAAGCCTTCTTTAGCTTTCAATCCATCGTTCTTCCATTACGGTTAGTGTGATTAGTCCTGTGATTGTTCTTGTATGATTATGTTGATGATCTTGTCTTTGCAAATCTGAACAGGAAGATGTATAGGGTTGTAGTAACGATCATGTGTTAGATCATTTTAGTGATGGATGATTTAGATAGTACGATATTGTGAACTGTCATGTGTGAGGGTATAAAATGTATAGCCGATTGACATATGCAAATCATTGAACATTTAGGGTTATAGTTGAATCGCATGATGATATGATCCCGATTTCAGTAATGGTTCGGTAGTAATGTTAGCAGATTAATGAATAGCAACATAAGGTTCATTATGATGAATTATGATTGTATAGTTTTGTATGATGAATTCTGTGTTTACGATCCTCGTATGATTACTTCTGGTCAATGACGACAGTTAGGGTTTTGTGATAGTTCTGTAACTGACATGTTGCGACATAACTGGTATCATCACGAATCTGAACTTAACGAAATAGAAAGCTTGACGGAATAGAATTCTTGACGAAACAAAGGTGTGTTTCGTCAAAGGGGATCTTGACGAAACATAAATTGTGTTTCGCCAAGGGCAATCAGCGAAACAGAATGTGATTCGCCAAAGTGTGTTTCGTCAAATATGATTCGCCAAGGATGTGTTTCGCCGACTTGAATACCTTGCACAGTAACCTGATTTAACACTGTTTGAAGTTGACTTGAATAATTAACTGTCGTTAAGTATAAACCAATACTCGTATGATCTTGAATACATGCAATGTGATACTTGGTGTTTATTGATGTGGTGTTCACTATGATTATACCTACGTGCCAACTTCGTGACTATAAACTGATTATGTATACGTGCCTACTTTAGGACTTGACTGATTAAGTGTGAGCGAGTAGTTAATCTTACCGAGCAAACCAAGGTGAGTTCACTGCATTTCTCAAGCATGCGTCCCGGTGGTTTAGGACAACTAGTAAACGTTTGGAAAAGGGAATCTTGGGTAAACAATGAAACTCGGTCTTCGTTATTGTACATGGGATCGATCATTACCAATGCTTGGTTAGGGGCATTGGGGGCTGGACACACTCCAGGTTATTGAGGGACACACTTCCCGGATACATATGGGCACACCCCCTAGGGTATCTCAACAAGTTATAAACCGCATCAAAACATAACGTTGAACTGACTTAACATATACCCGGTAACAAAACACGATAACTAAACTTTGAACTCACCAGCGTCGTCTAACACACTTGTCTGCATGCTTGCAGGTCGTTAGAATACAAGACATGGACTTGCTATCTGGGAGTGCTGAAGTGGTCATGGATCGAGGCTATTGGATTACTTATATTTGATACATTGGTTTTTGAGTATTATTATGAAACAATTGTTAAACGATTTATCACATGCTTCCGCTATATAACTCTTTGGGAATTGATTTTATGGTTGACATTTAATATTGGTAATTAATGACATGTTCTATTTAAGTATTTATCATTGGTTCAATGTGATTGGTGGCTCAGACTCTGATGTGTAAGACGCCTCGCGGAGTCTCCGCAGGGGGGTATTTTGGGGGTGTTACAATTATAACTCATAAGCTCGGTATTGACAGGTCATTCAAGCCTATTCAAAAAAAAATAAGGAAAAATTTGCTCCGGAGGGAAATTTAATCATCCAAGAGGAAGTTGAAAGACTACTAAAGAGCAAGATGATTAGGGAAGTGAAGTTTCCTAAATGGCTGGCAAATGTAGTTGTGGTGCAAAAGAAAAACGGGAAATGGAGAGTCTGTGTAGATTACACAGACTTGAACAAAGCTTGTCCCAAAGACCCGTTTCCTCTACCTCATATTGATTCAATGGTGGATGCTACTTCTGGCCACGAGATGTTAACCTTCATGGATGCCTCCTCAGGATTTCAGCAGATCTAAATGGAACCCTCGGATCAGGAGGATACTGCTTTTATGACACCGACAGGTATTTATTGTTATACTGCTATGCCTTTTGGTTAAAAAAATGCAGGTGCAACATACCAAAGGTTGGTGAACATGATGTTCAAATACAAGCTGGGGGACACTATGGAGGTGTACATTGATGACATGGTAGTAAAATCTAAGAAGGCCGAGGATCACCTCTAGGATATTAAGGGAGCATTTGATATCCTGGACCAATACAACATGAAGTTTAACCCTGCCAAATGCCATTTCGGAGTAGGAGCAGGAAAGTTTCTAGGATACATGGTGACTAAAAGGGGGATAGAAGCAATCCCGAAGCAAATAAAAGCTATCTTGGATATTAAGTCACCTTCAAATAAGAAAGATGTCCAAAGGTTAACAGGGCGAGCAGCGGCATTAAACAGATTTATCTCAAGATCCTCGGAGAAGTGCAAGGAGTTTTATGATATCCTGAAGAAGAATAAAAAATTCGAATGGGGAGAGAAGCATGAGACAGCCTTGCGGGATTTGAAGCAGTATCTTTCAACCGCACCTCTACTGATGAAGCCTGAGGATGGTGAACCATTATCCCTGTATCTTGCGGTATCGGGGAATGCAGTAAGTGCTGTCCTTGTAAAGGATCATGAAGGTCAACAATATCCTGTTTATTACGTTAGTAAAAGTTTATTAGATGCTGAAACTAGATATTCTCATTTAGAAAAATTAATATTAGCCCTAGTTATGGCATCAACGAAAATTAGACATTATTTTGAAACACATAGGATTCATGTTAAAACTAACTATCCTGTTAAAAATGTGCTTAGGAAACCCAAGATGTCAGGTAGGATGGCTAAGTTGTCAGTGAAATTAAATGCATATGATCTAGTGTATGAACCGAGAAATGCCATAAAGTCTCAGGCTTTAGCTGACTTTGTGGCTGATTTCAGTAATGATATTCAAAATGAAGTAGACCTAGAAGTGCAACAACTAGGAGAAAACATAGAATCCTGGACACTATATACTGATGGTGCATCTAATGTAAGAGGTATAGGTTTAGGTATACTACTAAAATCGCCATAGGGGGACATATTACCCCAGGCTATTAGATGTGAATTTCCTGCTACAAATAATGAAGCAGAATATGAAGCTTTAATTGCAGGATTAGAATTGGCTAAGAGTATGAATATCAAGAATTTACAAGTATTTGTTGATTCCCTATTGATTACTAACCATTTCAATGGATCTTATGCAATAAAAGGTGAAAAATTAGCTGAATATCTTGAAATTGTTAAAAAATTAGCAGGATATTTCGATGTTTTTACACTTGGATAGGTACCCAGAGAGGATAATACTGAAGCTGATGCGTTGGCAAATCTAGGATCATCAGTCAGGATACCGGAAGGAACCCAAATACCAATATTACATGTCCTATATCCTGCGACGGATTCTCAGGATAAGGAGGTAATAAGTGTTCAGGATCCTAATGATGAGTATCCCGAGGAGGATCCTAAGTCCTGGACGGCTCCAATCGTGAGATATCTCAAGGAATCCAAAGGATGAAAATCCTAAGGCCTTTAGAATGAAGGTATCGCGATTCACTCTTATAAATAATGTTTTATATAAGAAATCCCTTGCAGGACCATATCTGAGGTGCTTGGAGGATCCCGAAACCAAAGAAGTGCTTCAGGATATACACGAAGGGATTGTGGTAACCATACTGGGGGCAAGTCGTTATTCTCGAAAGTATTAAGAACATGATATTATTGGCCAACAATGAGGAAAGATGCTGCAGAATATGCTCGAAGGTGTGACGCATGTCAAAGATATAGTAATATATTACATCAACCTGCTGAACCACTGTATCCTATTGTTTCCCCTTGGCCATTCATGAAATGGGGAATGGATATAGTAGGAAAATTGCCAAAGGCTCCAGGAGGAAAGGTCTTCATGCTGGTAATGACTGATTATTTTTTTAAATGGGTTGAAGCTGAAGCATTTGTTCAAGTTAGGGACCAAGAAGTAGTATCCTTCATAAAAAGGAATATCCTGATCAGGTTTGGAGTACCAGCTGAGATAATCTGTGACAATGGTTCTCAGTTTATAAGTAAGAGGACTACTAACTTTTGCAAGAGTTGGGGAATTAAAATGATTACCTCCACACCGGTACATCCTCAAGCAAATGGACAAGCAGAATCCTCAAACAAGATAATTGTCAACAATTTGAAGAAAAGGCTTAGAGCTAAGAAGGGAAGATGCGCAGAAGAATTACCCTTTGTCTTATGGGCTGATAGAACGACACTGAAAAGTGCGACTGGTCAAACCCCATTTTCCTTAGTATTTGGAGCAGAAGCTGTGACCCCGACAGAAATGGTGATACCTACAGCAAGATCCAACCTCCGGGATCCTGAGCAGAATCCTGAAGTCCTTTGCCAGGAATTGGATACTATTGATGAAACGAGAGCTGCGGCAAAGCTAAGAATGGCAGCATATCAACAGAGGATATCCAGAGTATATAACAAAAACATAAGGACTTGAGGGTTCCAAGTTGGAGATTGGGTGTTAAGAAAAGCTTTTCAGAATACTACGAATCCTGCTGATGGAAAGTTGGCTCCAAAGTGTGAAGGACCCTATGAGATTGAATCAGAATCAGGGAAAGGAGCGTACCGACTCAAGAATATGGAGGGGGATATGCTACCAAGATCCTGGAATGCTATACATCTAAAGCTCTATTTCAAGTGAGTTTGGAATTTAGTTTCTAACTCAGGATGGTATGAATTCTATCTTTTTTGATATATTTGATATTGTTTATTCTTTTGAACCCAATACTGACTTAAGCATCTGAGGGGTGTTAGCCAGGCTAACACCCACCTTAGCTTATAGTTGTTTTGCAGTATATGCTTCGGGATATAGCTCCAGGATACACACTCAGGATACTTCGAAAGATTAGAGGATTGGCCCCCTCTCTCACGTTTAAGGGACCTGATCCCTTCACAGGTTTAAAGGTATTCACATTTCTCCCGAAATGGGTTTAAACACCCCGCCTGGAGCGCAAGTTATCCAGGGATAGTTCAAGATAACGGGACCAGTCCATGTAAAAGTGGCTGACAATTTCGTTATTGTTGGCTATATCCTGGATCCTAAAGGTATATGATGATTGATCACCCTCTCTCACGAAAGGGTATTTTCATACTCTCTAAGGTTTAAAGGTTATCACCCTTCTAAGTCTTGAAGTTTATACACTCCCGCCTGTAGCGCATGAAAATTTAGGATTTTCCCCAGGATACCTATGGGTTTATCCCTAGGATACTAAGGATATATCTCCAGGGTATTTTAGGGTTTACCCCTGTAACACAAGAACTGTTCAAACAATTGGAACTGATGTTCAGAAAATTTCTAAGTGTTCAAAGGCTTTATGCACAGGGGACATTCCTTCTGAGGTGATTGTGTAAAGCTCAACGGATCAAATTTGGACCTAGTGTATTAACTACCTCGGACTGGGGACATCTTAGTGGAAAAAATTGCAAAGGGATTGAAGCTCGATAATAGGGTTACACTCTATTCCTGGTATGGTCTTTCCTTTGTAAACCTTATATAAATCATTTGAACTTCTGAAACTATGTTTGGAAAAGGCTTAAATATCCTGATTAAGGTATATACTTAGGATATATTCTCAAAATGTGTTTTCGAAATATGTTTCAGGATATTTGGTTGGAATATTTGGGATATAATACTTTGGCTGAAAATTAAAACTTTAGTTATACAAGTATTATCAAAACGAACTTAGTAAAATAAACTGTTCTTTTTTCTTTAGAAATTTTATCTGAATTGTTTGAATTTTGAAAAACCCTGTTAAATGAAAATCTTTGTAGGATATCGCTGAATATATTGACCAGGATATTTTCAAAAAATAATGGCACTGATTTTTGGAGAATTGAAATTTAAACTAAGCAATGCGTAACAAAAAATTGAAAGGCAACAACAAGTAAGTCAAAAGGGGGTTATATTATTAACATGTCAAAAGTTGTGCTTTTGGTTTCACCTCAAACCGTGGCCCATCCACCAAAAGCACTATTAGTTTCTAACCATATTTACACAACGGTTGAAGGTTTCATCTCAAACCGAGACCCATTTGCCTCCAACCGTTGTATTGTTCAAAACAGATTATACTAATTGATGACCAAGGGCTTCATCCTGAAACCCAGGACCCATTCACCTTTGGTCATCATATTGTCTTAATGCAGGAAATGTAAATTGTTCAAAGACAGGAAAAGTAAATTGTTTAAGAGACCACAACCATCAAATTTAAAAAGTGGGCTCCGGTGTTGGCACATATATCCATCATTGCCCACTTCGCTGCCTCTAAGGGGCAGCTCCTCCTTCCATCATGACCTCGTCAGCAACATCCTTCCCAGTATCACCTCCAGTATCACCTCCAGCATCACCACCAGTATCCTTCGAAACATCAGCACCATCCACCTTCTTGGCCACCTCAGCAGGCTCCTCCGCTGTGGGCTTCACGGGAGGCTCCATAGGATTACCACCAAGATCTTTCAGCTTCATCTCCCAAGCCTTGATATTCCATGAAGGACATTCAAAGCCCATAACCATAGCTTCATAAGCCATTTTCAGTCTGGCCTACAGGAGGGAGATGATAACGGAATTCTTGAGGCTTTCCCGGTATGAAGCCATGTCCTGCTCATGTTGAACTTGGGCAGCATCGGACTTAGCTTGGGCCTCCTAGGTAATCTTCTGGATGGCAGACTAATGCTCTTGGACCGTTGCCTTGTATTTAGCCTCGTAATGCTCTGATTTAGTGGTGGCAATTGCTGCTTGATCTGCAATGGTGGCTTCGGCCTCCTTCAGCTTGCTCTCCAGCATGGTGTTCAGGCCACATGCGTCTTCGTAAAGGAATACCAGACGTTCGAGGCCCTACACCCAAAGATACAGGTATTATGATAACCAGGATATTGGTTTGACGTATATGTGCAGGATATGGAATAAGGCTTTATACCTGGTTAAGAAAGGAAGTTATGAACCCGCTTGCTTCGATAAACCCGTGATTCTCATAGGGGAACGTATCGGAGATGGCAGGTGAATCAGTCTCTTTCCTTTTGCAAGAGCTTAAACTCCGGGGGCTTAGTAGCTGGTGATGGATTGGGAATGATTATGGCATTGGAGCTGCTGGGCTTAGATGAGGCCGTAGCCTTGGGACTGGTCTCCTTCTTGACCTGGACGTGATCGGAGTAACTGTCCAGCTCCTCAAGGTCGAAAACTTCTGGAATCTTGGCTGGTGCTGCATAAAGGGGAAGTTCTAAATCCTTATTACTCTTTCATTATATTACGCTAATCAATTATTTATGAAATGACTCTTACCAAGCATATCTGATGATGAATATTGACTGGAACTTGGGAGGTGTGTGGAAAAACTCCTGTCACCTTCTTGTAACTGGTAGATTGCTTTGATTCTTTTTTCAGATTCTGTAGTAGGAGGGGCTAATTCTTTAAAGTTCACTGCATAAAGGCCAAATAAGAAAATATTAGCACATCATAAAGGTCTGAATGTATCTGGGGATATTCTTGAAGCCCTAAACCCTACCGGTGGTTAACCACTCCACCGGGAGGCTAGCACCCTCGTAGATGGAGTCTCGCTTAACGAAGAAGAATTTATGCTGCCATCCATCCTCGTTCTTGGTGGCTTTAAGAATGAGGGGTTTGCTGGAAGTTGAAAAAAGTAAGAACCGGCTGGAACCGTGTGATCGGAGGCGGTAAGCAATCGGGATATCCTCGATGCAGAGTTCAGGACAATGAAGATTTTTAATTTGGTTGAGTACGATCAGTACTATCCAAACCATGGGCATTGTTTGGGCAAAGGAAATACCAGTTGTTCGGAAAAACTGCATCATGAATTCAGGAAATGGATATCGAAGACCTAACGAGAAAGGGTATGCCGGAAAACAAACCCAATCGGCAGAAGAAACATCTGATCGAATTGATCGGTTAAATGGCCTAAAAATCATGCTATCAGGGAAAGCGCCGGAGGCTCTCAACGCTGCAATGTCTGCATTATCAAAGGCATAGATCTCCTTCTCGGGATTTTTAAGGAGGTTTTGCTGGACGAAGGTATCCGACGATTCACCGGTTTGAGAGTAGGTTCTAGTGGCCATTAGAAATAGAATAAAGAAATTAACAGGAAATGAAGAAGGAATGAGTGATTACCTGGAGACTGTGTTGATGATATTGGGTTTTCAAACAAAAAGAGAGAAGATACAGGGCATAATAGATATCCGTAGAGTGAAAACTGCGTTGGAAGTTACATAGTGCTATCTTGACCGTCGTTTCAATTTAATAACCTCGATTCGAGGGATAAGATTTAAAATATATCCGTTGGTATTGGTATACCAACAGATATATTCTGGGGACAATTGTTATGAGTGATTTTCTGCTCGTATATCCTGACTGATATTCTGACTTTGTTTGATTTATTGTGGCCGGGATGCTGGATCAGGATATTGGTAACATCCTGATACGATATCCTGGTAGTTAATAATTAACTCACGTGCAGATTGTTGAAACCAGTCCCTAACGGTCAGGTGGACTTCTTCTCCTCAAGACTCGGGCAAATCAGTTATATTACGAATGTTGGAGCCGGAAGATGTGGACTACAACGTCCACATATGGAATATTCGCCGGATCCCGGAATAGTAGGATAATGTTTGCTTTCTTTTTACTATAAAAGGGGATTGATCGGATTGGATTAGGAACACAATTTTTCGCACACTCTTTCTCTCTACTTGCAAACACTCACAACGCACTAACACTTGTACTCGAATTGCATTGTAACACTTAGTTGATCCGCATCATATCCTGCATTGTATCCTGATATTTGAAGTAATAGAAGAACAAGGCAGCTGCGATTGTCAGCTCCCGATGTTTTGTGCCGGCGATCTAGATTGATCAAGGGCTTTCCTCATACATCCTGTTTCACCCTTTACATTTTAGCTCATTGTTTGATCATAAATACAGCTCTATATCTTGAGCCGTATCCTGAAACTGTTTTTGCAAACAACTTAATCAACATATTTTTAACACATTTCTTCAGCACACTACCCCACTTAACTAATTTGATCACTTAATTACTTCGGTAATTTTTGACCAAAACAGTTACCATTTCCGACCAGGGTATGATTGTTGCTGCCAAATCTCGACATTACGAGGATAAGTTCAAGACTATGACCCAGGAACATCAGGCTGTGTCACACCTCGACCACGTAAAACAACAAAACATGGCGGAAACGTCGGGGAGTGTTGTAACAGAATCATTGTTTCACAACCATGGATTAAACAATTTCGTTTTATTGAATTAAATGTATTACAATGTCTTAACAACAAAGAAAATATAACATAGTTAACTAGTCTTGCATCTTTTAATGTCACTATGGCCTCGTCCAATCCTATGTGAGCATGCATCAATATCATCATCAAATATCATCAACTATTGTACCTGAAACACATGTGAAAATACATCAGCATAAAAATGACGGCGAGTACATAGGTTTTGTGAAAATAGGATTCATGACTTAGGTTTAAGAAAATGTTTAATGAAAACTTGTCATGAATCCAGTTTAAGTGTTTGCTTTTATAAAACGTTTGAAAAGCAATAATAAATCAGTTGATATGTGTATATAAAAGAATAATGTATGGTTAAATGAATAACCAGGTAAAAATAAGTTGTATAAAACAATTTGTTTTGTAAAAACAAATCTTGTGAAAAATATGTTATTTGTGTAAATTATAATAGTCCAAATTGAATGATTCAAATAACGCTACGACATGTAATATAATACAAGCACTTATATATAGGAAGTACCAGCGGCGTATCCACCATGCTTGTATCACATTACACACGCCTCGTTACCTAATCACTTCCCTAACCCAACGGTTCAAACAGTTACAAATGGTTCATGTAAATCAACAGGTACAAACGATTCACACGGTTCAACAGATACAAACGGTTCACACGGTTCAACAGATACAATCGGTTCACATAATTCAATGGATACAATCGGTTCACATAGTCAAATAGTTACAACGAATCAAAATGTAATTCAATGTGGCCATATGTTGGATGAGCATGTGCAGCAAAATGTAATGTAAAACAATGTACTAAGTATGTTAAGTTAACATACAAAGCGGAAAAGTCATGTAAAACAATGTGCTAGCATGTTAAGTAAACATCCATAGTAGAAATGTAATGTAAATTTATGTACTAAGTATGAACTGAAAGGACATACATAGCATAAAACATAATGAAATCATGTACTAATAGTGTACTAATGAACATAGCAAGTATGTGATATGAAAACATGGAAAGCATGAAAGTAACAAGTAGGCACATGTGTTTCACCCCAAAATAGTTTGAAAACAGTAAAAGAGGGGACTATGTACTCACTTGAGAGTGCTTAGAAGTCTCGAAAAAATACCAAGCAAAGCTAGAGGGAGCACGGAATCAAACGGCACCTAATATAGGTAACTACATAAATAAACTGGACCTAAAACGGAAGATCGGATAGGATGAGGTCTCGTAAACCAAATGAGTGTGGGAAATCATATGATATGGTTTAACAAGGCCTACATACTAAAAGGAAACCTAACCTAAGTGCTTACGACCCATTACGACCCGTTTAGGTAGCTTACGCTACTTTAACGCGTCGTTCGCGTAAAACGCGTTTGGACCGCCTAACTAGTCCTATGACAAGTATCATATGCCTAAACATGTTTAATTATGTTGCATAATCAATTAAATGACAAAAGTTTGAGTTACATATGCTTAAATATCAATTATGCAAAAAAAGGGTATTTTGGTAATTTTCCTAAGGCATATAAGCTACCTATCATACAACTAGCTAAACGACGTGACCATAAGGTATAACCTCGGAAGGTTATTCCCTATACAACTATGGTCACCTAAACATGTTTGGTCGTATCCTAATGATTGACCAAACGGGTCGTGTTCGAAAGTCGAAGCGGGTGTTTAGTCCGCTTGACTTACGACTCTACACAAGCACTAATAAAAAAAGTGACGAGCTAAACATGCTAAAACATGTTTAGTTAAGTTAGAAAACAGGTTTGGTATTAAAACAAACGGTTTTGATACCTAGAAGTAGTTTGGTTACAAAATACACAAGAATACGCATTTTGGCCGAAACTACGTGTGACACCTGTGTCACTTCAACCATCAAACAAATACCAAACCAATGAAATATTGTATTTCATACTTGGGATTTGTATAAATATGTGTATCATTTGTACATATCAATTCTTGTTCGATTTCGGGCTCTAAATCGCTTTCTGGAAGGTTATACGCGCACTGATGCGTAATTATAACCAGTTTAATGCAACAAACACTCCGGAACAATGACATAGGCTTAACATACCTTAAATAACCTTTACATAACTTAGAAATAAGTTTTGGAAGGTTTGGTGTGCCGAAATCAAGTTTATTCGCTTACATGGACTAAATTCGACAAACTGTGAAAGTATGCCGATTTGTACTGTAACGAACATTCCGGAACTTGATCATAAGTTAAACATACCCTAAATATCCTTTACATAGCTTAGAAATAGGCTTTGAGAGGTTCGGTATGCTAAAATAAACTTATTTGATCAATAGAGACTAAAAGCGTCAAAAGTGCATAAGTTTGCATTTTCGCGCATATCTTACGTCCTGAATATATCCGGACATCCAAAAATTTATGTAATCATTAAAATATTTTATTTTAGTGATTGGCATGATAAAATTCCATTCGTCGCGTAATTTGGATCGTTTTTGTGTTCATTACGATTTCTATCGTAATTAACCAAACAACGCAACCGTACGACCAAACGAACCGACATCCGAGATGTTTTTGAGCATATTTTAAGTTCCCTGTACTTTAACTTTATTTTAGAGCCTTACTTAAATGACAAAAGTTTGAGTTACATATGCTTAAATATCAATTATGCAAAAAAAGGGTATTTTGGTAATTTTCCTAAGGCATATAAGCTACCTATCATACAACTAGCTAAACGACGTGACCATAAGGTATAACCTCGGAAGGTTATTCCCTATACAACTATGGTCACCTAAACATGTTTGGTCGTATCCTAATGATTGACCAAACGGGTCGTGTTCGAAAGTCGAAGCGGGTGTTTAGTCCGCTTGACTTACGACTCTACACAAGCACTAATAAAAAAAGTGACGAGCTAAACATGCTAAAACATGTTTAGTTAAGTTAGAAAACAGGTTTGGTATTAAAACAAACGGTTTTGATACCTAGAAGTAGTTTGGTTACAAAATACACAAGAATACGCATTTTGGCCGAAACTACGTGTGACACCTGTGTCACTTCAACCATCAAACAAATACCAAACCAATGAAATATTGTATTTCATACTTGGGATTTGTATAAATATGTGTATCATTTGTACATATCAATTCTTGTTCGATTTCGGGCTCTAAATCGCTTTCTGGAAGGTTATACGCGCACTGATGCGTAATTATAACCAGTTTAATGCAACAAACACTCCGGAACAATGACATAGGCTTAACATACCTTAAATAACCTTTACATAACTTAGAAATAAGTTTTGGAAGGTTTGGTGTGCCGAAATCAAGTTTATTCGCTTACATGGACTAAATTCGACAAACTGTGAAAGTATGTCGATTTGTACTGTAACGAACATTCTGGAACTTGATCATAAGTTAAACATACCCTAAATATCCTTTACATAGCTTAGAAATAGGCTTTGAGAGGTTCGGTATGCTAAAATAAACTTATTTGATCAATAGAGACTAAAAGCGTCAAAAGTGCATAAGTTTGCATTTTCGCGCATATCTTACGTCCTGAATATATCCGGACATCCAAAAATTTATGTAATCATTAAAATATTTTATTTTAGTGATTGGCATGATAAAATTCCATTCGTCGCGTAATTTGGATCGTTTTTGTGTTCATTACGATTTCTGTCGTAATTAACCAAACAACGCAACCGTACGACCAAACGAACCGACATCCGAGATGTTTTTGAGCATATTTTAAGTTCCCTGTACTTTAACTTTATTTTAGAGCCTTCAAATGGGTTAACGGGGATTAAAAGTGCACAAAAAATCAAGTTTTACAAGTGCAGGGACCATTTTTGAAATTTCTGGCAGATACATTGAACTTGGTCCACTTTTGAGATTTGATGGTTTTAACCCATGGTTTTGCAATACAATGGGCTGATATTTAATGGTTTTTATAATACCATGGACTCATTCTAGGGGCTCCCATGGTTTTACAAAACCATGGGCATATGTGTACGGTTAAGATTAAAGCACGTTATTCGACGAACGATCTTAACGGTTCCATGAAATCTATAAATACCCCTCCATTCTCATTTGCAAAACCCACATTTGAATCTGATTTTGGCCCTCTAAGTTGGAGTTCATACTTCATACCTGAGGGTAAATCGGATAAAATCTTGTGGGGACCTCCTGTAAGTATTCTTTCGTGCTTTTCTTTCGTTTTAGCGTTAAAGTCAAACTGTGTTTGACTTTCTGCATTGACCAGTTTATGGTCAATGCGAAGTTCGTTTGAACTTCATAACGTGAGCATAATCACGATGGCTAGAGACCCTAGTGACTATACCTACTGATTACCACGTTATCTAGGCTCAGTGACGAGTCGTAGTTTCGGCCAAAATGCGTATTCTTGCGTATTTGTAACCAAACTACTTTTGGGTATCAAGACCCTTTGTCTTGATACCAAACCTATTTTTAAACTTTGTTAAACATGTTTTAACATGTTTAACTAGTCACTTTTAGAATTGTGCTTGTCTAGGGTCGTAAAGGTAAGCGATCTAAACAATCGCTTATGCTTTCGAACCCGACCCATTTGGTCGATCATTAGGATCCGACCAAACACTTTAGGTGACCATAGTTGTATAGGGAATAACCTTCCGAGGTTATACCTTATGGTCACTTCGTTTAAGTAGTTGTATGATAGGTAGTTTATATGCCTTAGGAAAATTACCAAAATACACTTTTTACGCCAAAATTCATTTTAAGCATAAGTAACATAACTTTTGACATCTAAACTGATTTGGCAACAATATTAAACATGTTAAGGCATATCTTACTTGTCATAGCGCTAGTTAGGCTGTCCGAACGCGTTTTACGCGAACGACGCGTTAAAGTAGCATAAGCTACCTAAACGGGTCGTAACGGGTCAAAAGCACTTAGGATAGGTTTCGTTTTAGTATATAGGCTTTGTTAAACCATATTACATAAGTTCCCACACTTATTTGGTTTACAAACCCTCGTACTACCCGATCCTCCGATAGGTCCGTTTATTAATGTAGATACCTATATTAGGTGCCGTTTGAATCCGTGATCTTCTAGCTTTGCTTGGTGGATATCTAAAGTCTGCTGAGCAATCTCAAGTGAGTATATAGACCCCTATTTTACTGTTTTTCAAACGTTTTGGGGGTGAAACACATGTGCCTACTTGTTACTTTCATGTTTTTCATGTTTTCATATCATATACTTGCTATGTTCATCAGTACACTATTAGTACATAATTTCATTATGTTTTTTCTATGTATGTCCATTATGTGCATACTTAGTACATCGTTTTACATTACATTTTATGCTATGTATGTCCATTGTGTGCATACTTAGTACATTGTTTTACATTCATTTCATTTGCTATGTATGTTTACTTGGCATGCTAGCACATTGTTTTACATTACATCTCTGTTGCATATGTTCTAGTAACATATGGTCACATTGTTTACATCTCTATCTTGTATGTTCACTTAAGCATACTAGGTACATTATTTTCATAAAACATGTTTACATTTGGTATGACATTTGGTTTGTAAAAACGGGATTTATATACATTCATTAACATTAGCTACGCCGCTCGGTAGTAAGTAATGGTACCATAGGACTTGACAAATCCCGTTCTTGACATCCTAGGTTTGTTTGGGTGAAAGGAATGACTGAATCCAATAACATTTCTTTTGATAATCTTGACTTTAGGGTTATCCGTCTGTCTCAAGGCTTGAATGTATGCGTTTAACTTACCGCATAAGTGTGTGTATCAATAAAGCATGCATTTACTTTGCAAAACATAACTTTTTGAGATACTCAAAATACTTTGTTTTGTACATTTTTACATTTGGTTTAAAGTAATTACACTTTACTTACCATACATAACATTTGTTACACATACATGACTACATGACTACATTTTGGACTTTTAAACATTTGACATTGGTTTTTACAAGAACATTTGATGGTTGGTTTAAACATGAACAATTTACATTGGTGGTTTGTTTGGGTAAGTGATTTAAGTAACGAGGCATGTGTAACATGGTATAAGCATGGTGGATACGCCGCTGGTACTTCCTATATATAAGTTCTTGTATTATATTACATGTTGTAGCGTTATTTAAATCATTCAATTTGGACTTATACATTTTATACAAATAACACATTTTTCACAAGACATTGTTTTACAAACAACTTATCTTATACAAACTTATTTTTACTTGGTTATTTATCTAATCTTACATTATTCTTTAAAATATACATATCTATCATCGCTTTTCAAATGATTTATAAAACAAAACATTTTACAAGGATCATGACTGACTTTTGTTAAACAACTTTTTATAATCTTATAAGTCATGAATCCTAAATCAATAAAACCTATGTACTCGCCAGCATTTTTATGTTGACGTACCTATTTTCACATGGGTTTCAGGAGATGATGCATAGGATCGATCAAGACACACATAGGCGGACTTGGGCCTTAGTGACAATAAAAGATGCAAGACTAGTTAATTATGTTATACTTCTTTGTTTGTTTAAACATTGTAACTCAATTAATCAATAAAACAAGTATTTCAAATTTCCATGTGTTATGAAACAATGATTCTGTTACAAAACTCCCCGACGTTTCCGCCACGATTTGTTGTTTTACGTGGTCGGGGTGTGACAGAAGAGTTGGTATCAGAGCTCATGGTTATAGGGAATTAGGTTATTAGTAATGCTTTGACCTAGTCTATAACCTTCCTAGGACCCTAACGTGAGTTTACTTGCGTTTAGTCATAAAACAATAACGTCACCTATCTTTAGGCGACAACCACAACAAGAACATAAATTTCAAAACCGCCTTGAAGACCAATCATCTGTTGTAGGATGATTAATTACTAGGTTTTGAACCCTCTAAGTTTTCAAATCTCGTTAAAGTTTGGGTCTTTTGATGTGAACACGTGCAAACTGGAAGGGTGAATGCCTGTACTCTAAGTTTTCTGTCTAAGGCTAGAGTGTTCGTACAAATCCGCAGAATCGGACCAGTCACGCTTACCTGGGAATTCTTGGGGTGAGTGTTCACTTATAGGCGAGCATGCCTTCAAGTGATACATTAATATGACCTGTTTACTTTGATTAGTCACCATCTCATTTGTTTGCCTTAGGTAACAACCAAATGATCACAATTTCTATGCGTTGTCATTTTGTTTTAATCACCCGATAACATTTTACTTGTTTCTTCCTATGTCTTTCATTTTCTTCTAGAATGTCTCTTTATCTCAGCAACAGTCAAATGTCTGAGTGAGCAGCCAAATTTGCCCAGCAAATAGGCGAAGTAATTCTGAAGACCGTGGATTTAGGTATTGCCATGTCTCGTCTAAAACATGGAGCCACTCAAGAGTCACTGAAGAAAGTAGAAGTCAAGCCTGCCCCAAAATCAAGGAAGCGTAAGGCTCAAAGGAAACCCACAGCGGGTGCTCCAAATCAAGCGGGACCAAGCCAAGTGGCGACACCACTTGCTAAGAAGCAATACAAGGGAACGGAACCACTATGCGACCAATGTATTGGGCATCACCAAGCTCACTTGCAGTGTCGTCTGTGTGTATCATGTGGGCGAGTTGGTCACCTGGCAAGTGTTTGTCGAACTAACTCGAACCAAGGTGGTCCAAATCAACCACAAGCCAATCCTGCTCAAGCTCGCTTTCCCCCTGGATCGTGCTACAACTGTGGCAAGATGGGTCATTTCATGAACAAATGCCCAAAGCTTGCTAAGGCAAATCCAACCCACGGATGAGCAGTTTGCTGATTAGAAGATGTTGTTATCTTATGCTTTTGTTTCTTCTGATTTCTTGTATTGTGAAACAATCTGTTTTTTTTATAAATAAATTGTTGTTCACAATTCTAATATACAAGTGTAGTTACATGTGTGTATGGCATTCCCCTATGATACCTACGACAAGGAACTGCGTTCTTACAAACTACTCTTGTGATTCTCTCTCTCAAGTGATCGCTCATAAATTTCCTCCAAAGTTCTAAGTACTCGTTTCATTCTAAGAAACAAAGTACATGAAATGAAGTGATATTATGAGTAATCGTGCTTTTTTGCACATCTGTGCCTTTGAATCCTTGGTTAGATAACTAAGGGTATTTTCAAATCTCATACCCATTACGTTCTGATTTTTTTTCAACATGCATAACATAAGTTTTCAAAAACAACCTCCATGATTTCAAAAACATTTTATATAGTCGAAAACATTTTTAATATAGCGTATTTACTTAATATATCAAATGCATGATTTCAAAACATTGTCTACATTTTCAAAAACAACCTTCATGATTTCAAAATGTTTCATATAGTTTGAAAACAATATTAATACATTATAATTACTTATATCAAGTGCATGATTTCAAAACCATCATTCATGTTTTAAAAAAAAAACCTTATACATAATTTCAAAATTCATCTCGCATGATTTTAAAACATTTTTATAAATATACCTACCTAATACACCTACTTTATGATTTCAAAAGTATTATATATAAGGTTTCAAAAACATTGAACACATTTTTTTAGAACCCCATGCATAGTTTTCAAAAATATATTTTCCTCATACGTTGACTTAACCTTCAAAGTTTCGCTTCATATGTCGCCTTGGCATATCTAGCACCTCAACTTCATAAGCATTTTACCTCATGTTTTGACTTAAGCACGTCTAGTGCAAGGATTTGGAACGACTCCCGCTTTTCAAATTCCCAAAGTCCATATGGGATCTCTTTGCAAATTAGATCCTTGTGGATAATTATCATTCAAATCAGAATCCTTAATTGGATTCCTTGTGTACCTAAATTCGAACATTTCGGTTCCTTATAATCGAAATCGAATTTTCTCTTTAAAGATCTTTCTATCTTTATAGTTGGATTCTTGCAAATATTTAAAGCACCAATCAAAAATCCACTGATTGGATACCTGGTGTGCTTTGAATACATGTGCACAGTTAGCAGAACAAATTAACACAATGATGACAAATTTAAAATCAAGATTAACAATTATGTGATTATGTGTTTATGCATTTTGTGTTTTATTTTATACAATTTTGTGTTTTTCAATACTCTGGATATCCGTTATCCAAATATTCGTAGAACCTTTCATATCTTCATATGAGGGATTCGTAGTAGGATATTCAAAAGGTACCACCTTAAATCCTTAATTGGGCTTCTATGTGATAGTTAAGACCCATGGATTTTATAGTGCCATTCCATCATTTAAAGAGACCCCTTTGAGTGGTCTAAGTCAAGAGATTGATTCAGAATCAGGTTAAGAACGACACGTGGTGATATGACTGAATAGACTCCTTGGTACTCTCTTTAAATCATTTATTGATTTAATTAAAAAAAAGGGGACCCTATGGTGGCCTAGGCACAATCATCACAAGTTCGTTCATTACTTTCTTCCCCTACACATTATAAGACGCACTATGTGACTATGCAAGGAATTACAAAATTATAGATGCATACATAATTACGAAGTTCAGTGCACGGGAACCACAGTAAGACCTTTTATGTGTAAGAACCGATAGTGGCAACCATAACGAAATGTGAACAATGTAATGAAGGTACGGTGGACGCACCAATAACGCTTTATATACTTGTATATAAGTGTCCCTCTTGCATTGCAAGCATGATGTTATATAAAGTACTAGAAGTTCAAGACTCTAACCAGTGTTGTTTGATCTTTTAAACTTCATGTTTCAAACTCCTACAAGTTTCCTCTAAAATAAATTTCGGGACGAAATTTCCTGAAGTAGGGGAGACTGTGACACTGGTGTCACCTCAACCATCAAACAAATACCAAACCAATGAAATATTGTATTTCATACCTGGGATTTGTATAAATATGTGTGTCATTTGTACATATCAATTCTTGTTCGATTTCGGGCTCTAAATCGCTTTCTGGAAGGTTATACGCGCACTGATGTGTAAATATAACCAATTTAATGCAACAAACACTCCGGAACAGTGACATAGGCTTAACATACCTTAAATAACCTTTACATAACTTAGAAATAAGTTTTGGAAGGTTTGGTGTGCCGAAATCAAGTTTATTCGCTTACATGGACTAAATTCGACAAAATGTGAAAGTATGCCGATTCGTACTGTAACGAACATTCCGGAACTTGATCATAAGTTAAACATACCCTAAATATCCTTTACATAGCTTAGAAATAGGCTTTGAGAGGTTCGGTATGCTAAAATAAACTTATTTGATCAATAGAGACTAAAAGCGTCAAAAGTGCATAAGTTTGCATTTTCGTTCATATCTTGCGTCCTGAATATATCCGGACATCCAAAAATTTATGTAATCATTAAAATATTTTATTTTAGTGATTGGCATGATAAAATTCCATTCGTCGCGTAATTTGAATCGTTTTTGCGTTCATTACGATTTCCGTCGTAATTAACCAAACAACGCAACCGTACGACCAAACGAACCGACATCCGAGATGTTTTTGAGCATATTTTAAGTTCCCTGTACTTTAACTTTATTTTTGAGCCTTGAAATGGGGTTAACGGGGCTTAAAAGTGCACAAAAAATTAAGTTTTACAAGTGTAGGGACCATTTTTGAAATTTCTGGCAGATACATTGAACTTGGTCCACTTTTGAGATTTGATGGTTTTAAATCATGGTTTTGCAATACCATGGGCTGATATTTAATGGTTTTTATTATACCATGGACTCATTCTAGGGGCTCCCATGGTTTTACAAAACCATGGGCACATGTGTACGGTTAAGATTAAAGCACGTTATTCGATGAACGATCTTAACGGTTCCATGAAATCTATAAATACCCCTCCATTCTCATTTGCAAAACCCACATTTGAATCTGATTTTGGCCCTCTAAGTTGGAGTTCATACTTCATACCAGAGGGTAAATCGGATAAAATCTTGTGGGGACCTCCTGTAAGTATTCTTTCGTGCTTTTCTTTCGTTTTAGCGTTAAAGTCAAACTGTGTTTGACTTTCTGCATTGACCAGTTTATGGTCAATGCGAAGTTCGTTTGAACTTCATAACGTGAGCGTAATCACGATGGTTATAGACCCTAGTGACTATACCTACTAATTACCACATTATCTAGGCTCAGTGACAAGTCGTAGTTTCGGCCAAAAAGCGTATTCTTGCGTATTTTGTAACCAAACTACTTTTGGGTATCAAGACCCTTTGTCTTGATACCAAACCTGTTTTTAAACTCTGTTAAACATGTTTAACTCGTCACTTTTAGAATTGTGCTTGTCTAGGGTCGTAAAGGTAAGCGATCTAAACAATCGCTTATGCTTTCGAAGCCGACCCATTTGGTCGATCATTAGGATCCGACCAAACACTTTAGGTGACCATAGTTGTATAGGCAATAACCTTCCGAGGTTATACCTTATGGTCACTTCGTTTAAGTAGTTGTATGATAGGTAGTTTATATGCCTTAGGAAAATTACCAAAATACACTTTTTACGCCAAAATTCATTTTAAGCATAAGTAACATAACTTTTGACATCTAAACTGATTTGGCAACAATATTAAACGTGTTAAGGCATATCTTACTTGTCATAGGGCTAGTTAGGCGGTCCGAACGCGTTTTACGCGAACGACGCTTTAAAGTAGCATAAGCTACCTAAACGGGTCGTAACGGGTCAAAAGCACTTAGGATAAGTTTCGTTTTAGTATACAGGATTTGTTAAACCATATTACATAAGTTCCCACACTTATTTGGTTTACAAACCCTCGTACTACCCGATCCTCCGATAGGTACGTTTATTAATGTAGCTACCTATATTTGGTGCCGTTTGAATCCGTGATCTTCTAGCTTTGCTTGGTGGATATCTAAAGTCTATTGAGCAATCTCAAGTGAGTACATAGACCTCTCTTTTACTGTTTTTCAAACGTTTTGGGGTGAAACACATGTGCCTACTTGTTACTTTCATGTTTTTCATGTTTTCATATCATATACTTGCTATGTTCATTAGTACACTATTAGTACATAATTTCATTATGTTTTTGCTATGTATGTCCATTATGTGCATACTTAGTACATCGTTTTACATTACATTTTATGGTATGTATGTCCATTGTGTGCATACTTAGTACATTGTTTTACATTCATTTCATTTGCTATGTATGTTTACTTGTCATGATAGCACATTGTTTTACATTACATCTCTGTTGCATATGTTCTAGTAACATATGGACACATTGTTTACATCTCTACCTTGTATGTTCACTTAAGCATACTGGGTACATTATTTTCATAAAACATGTTCACATTTGGTATGACATTTGGTTTGTAAAAACGGGATTTATATACATTCATTAACATTAGCTATGCCGCTCGGTAGTAAGTAATGGTACCATAGGACTTGACAAATCCCGTTCCTGACATCCTAGGTTTGTTTGGGTGAAAGGAATGACTGAATCCGATAACATTTCTTTTGATAACCTTGACTTTAGGATTATCCGCCTGTCTCAAGGCTTGAATGTATGCGTTTAACTTACCGCATAAGTGTTTGTATCAATAAAACATGCATTTACTTTGCAAAACATAACTTTTTGAGATACTCAAAATACTTTGTTTTGTACATTTTTACATTTGGTTTAAAGTAATTACACTTTACTTACCATACATAACATTTGTTACACATACATGACTACATGACTACATTTTGGACTTTTAAACATTTGACATTGGTTTTTACAAGAACATTTGATGGTTGGTTTAAACATGAACAATTTACATTGGTGGTTTGTTTGGGTAAGTGATTTAAGTAACGAGGCATGTGTAACATGGTATAAGCATGGTGGATACGCCGCTGGTACTTCCTATATATAAGTTCTTGTATTATATTACATGTCGTAGCGTTATTTAAATCATTCAATTTGGACTTATACATTTTATACAAATAACACATTTTTCACAAGACATTGTTTTACAAACAACTTATCTTACACAAACTTATTTTTACTTGGTGATTTATTTAATCTTACAATATTCTTTTAAATATACATATCTATCATCGCTTTTCAAATGATTTATAAAACAAAACATTTTACAAGGATCATGACTGACTTTTGTTAAACAACTTTTTCTAATCTTATAAGTCATGAATCCTAAATCAATAAAACCTATGTACTCGCCGGCATTTTTATGATGACGTACCTATTTTCACATGAGTTTCAGGAGATGATGCATAGGATCGATCAAGACACACATAGGCGGACTTGGGCCTTAGTGACAACAAAAGATGCAAGACTAGTTAATTATGTTATACTTCTTTGTTTGTTTAAACATTGTAACTCAATTAATCAATAAAACAAGAATTTCAAATTTCCATGTGTTATGAAACAATGATTCTGTTACAAAACTCCCCGACGTTTCCGCCACGATTTGTTGTTTTACGTGGTCGGGGTGTGACAGAAGAGTTGGTATCAGAGCTCATGGTTATAGGGAATTAGGTTATTAGTAATGCTTTGACCTAGTCTATAACCTTCCTAGGACCCTAACATGAGTTTACTTGCATTTAGTCATAAAACAATAACGTCACCTATCCTTAGGCGACAACAACAACAAGAACATAAATTTCAAAACCGCCTTGAAGACCAATCATCTGTTGTAGGATGATTAATTACTAGGTTTTGAACCCTCTAAGTTTTCAAATCTCGTTAAAGTTTGGGTCTTTTGATGTGAACACGTGAAAACTGGAAGGGTGAATGCCTGTACTCTATGTTTTCTGTCTAAGGCTAGAGTGTTCGTACAAATCCGCAGAATCGGACCAGTCAATCTTACCTGGGAATTCTTGGGGTGAGTGTTCACTTATAGGCGAGCATGTCTTCAAGTGATACATTAATATGACCTGTTTACTTTTATTAGTCACCATCTCATTTGTTTGCCTTAGGTAACAAAAAATGATCACAATTTCTATGCGTTGTCATTTTGTTTTAATCACCTGATAACATTTCACTTGTTTCTTCCTATGTCTTTCATTTTCTTCTAGAATGTCTCTTTATCTCAGCAACAGTCAAATGTCCGAGTGAGCAGCCAAATTTGCCCAGCAAATAGGAGAAGTAATTCTGAAGACCGTGGATTTAGGTATTGCCATGTCTTGTCTAAAAAATGGAGCCACTCAAGAGTCACTGAAGAAAGTAGAAGTCAAGCCTGCACCAAAATCAAGGAAGCGTAAGGCTCCAAGGAAACCCACAGCGGGTGCTCCAAATCAAGCGGGACCAAGCCAAGTGGCGAGACCACTTGCTAAGAAGCAATAGAAGGGAACGGAACCACTATGCGACAAATGTAATGGGCATCACCAAGCTCACTTGCAGTGTCGTCTGTGTGTATCATGTGGGCGAGTTGGTCACCTGGCAAGTGTTTGTCGAACTAACCCGAACCAAGGTGGTCCAAATCAACCACAAGCCAATCCTGCTCAAGCTCGCTATCCCCCTGGATCGTGCTGCAACTGTGGCAAGATGGGTCATTTCATGAACAAATGCCCAAAGCTTGCTAAGGAAAATCCAACCCACGGATGAGCAGTTGGCTGATTAGAAGATGTTGTTGTCTTATGCATTTGTTTCTTCTGATTTCTTGTATTGTGAAACAATCTGTTTTGTTTATAAATAAATTGTTGTTCACAATTCTAATATACAAGTGTAGTTACATGTGTGTATGGCATTCCCCTATGATACCTACGACAAGGAACTGCGTTCTTACAAACTACTCTTGTGATTCTCTCTCTCAAGTGATCGCTCATAATTTCCTCGAAAGTTCTAAGTACTCATTTCATTCTAAGAAACAAAGTACATGAAATGAAGTGATATTATGAGTAATCGTGCTTTTTCGCACATCTGTGCCTTTGAGTCCTTGGTTAGATAACTAAGGGTATTTTCAAATCTCATACCCATTACGTTCTGATTTTTTTTCAACATGCATAACATAAGTTTTCAAAAACAACCTCCATGATTTCAAAAACATTTTATATAGTCAAAAACATTTTTAATATAGCGTATTTACTTAATATATCAAATGCATGATTTCAAAAACATTGTCTATATTTTCAAAAACAACCTTCATGATTTCAAAATGTTTCATATAGTTTGAAAACAATATTAATACATTATAATTACTTATATCAAGTGCATGATTTCGAAAGCATCATTCATGTTTAAAAAAAAAACCTTATACATAATTTCAAAATTCATCTCGCATGATTTTAAAACATTTTTATAAATATACCTACCTAATACACTTACTTTATGATTTCAAAAGTATTATATATAAGGTTTCAAAAACATTGAACACATTTTTTTAGAACCCCATGCATAGTTTTCAAAAAATATATTTTCCTCATACGTTGACTTAACCTTCAAAGTTCTGCTTCATATATCGCCTTGGCATATCTAGCACCTCAACTTCATAAGCATTTTACCTCATATTTTGACATAAGCATGTCTAGTGCAAGGTTTTGGAACGCCTCCCGCTTTTCAAATTCCCAAAGTCCATATGGGATCTCTTTGCAAATTAGATCCTTGTGGATAATTATCATTCAAATCAGAATCCTTAATTGGATTCCTTGTGTACCTAAATTCGAACATTTCGGTTCCTTATAATCGAAATCGAATTTTCTCTTTAAAGATCTTTCTCTCTTTATAGTTGGATTCTTGGAAATATTTAAAGCACCAATCAAAAATCCACTGATTGGATACCTGGTGTGCTTTTAATACATGTGCACAGTTAGCAGAACAAATTAACAAAATGATGACAAATTTAAAATCAAGATTAACAATTATGTGATTATGTGTTTATGCATTTTGTGTTTTATTTTATACAATTTTGTGTTTTTCAATACTCTGGATATCCGTTATCCAAATATTCGTAGAACCTTTCATATCTTCATATAAGGGATTCGTAGTAGGATATTCAAAAGGTACCACCTTAAATCCTTAATTGGGCTTCTATGTGATAGTTAAGACCCATGGATTTTATAGTGCCATTCCATCATTCAAAGAGACCCCTTTGAGTGGTCTAAGTCAAGAGATTGACTCAGAATCTGGTTAAGAACGACACGTGGTGATATGACTGAATAGACTCCTTGGTACTCTCTTTAAATCATTTATTGATTTAATTAAAAAAAAAGGGGACCCTATGGTGGTCTAGGCACAATTATCACAAGTTCGTTCATTACTTTCTTCCCCTACACATTATAAGACGCACTATGTGACTATGCAAGGAATTACAAAATTATGGATGCATACATAATTATGAAGTTCAGTGCACGGGAACCACAGCAAGACTTTTTATGTGTAAGAACCGATAGTGGCAACCATAACAAAATGTGAACAATGTAATGAAGCTACGGTGGACGCACCAATAACGCTTTATATACTTGTATATAAGTGTCCCTCTCGCATTGCAAGCATGATGTTATATAAAGTTACTAGAAGTTCAGGACTCTAACCAGTGTTGTTTGATCTTTTTAACTTCATGTTTCAAACTCTTACAAGTTTCCTCTAAAATAAATTTCGGGGCGAAATTTCCTGAAGTAGGGGAGACTGTGACACCTGTGTCACTTCCACCATCAAACAAATACCAAACCAATGAAATATTGTATTTCATACTTGGGATTTGTATAAATATGTGTGTCATTTGTACATATCAATTCTTGTTCGATTTCGGGCTCTAAATCGCTTTCTGGAAGGTTATACGCGCACTAATGTGTAAATATAACCAGTTTAATGCAACAAACACTCCGGAACAGTAACATTGGCTTAACATACCTTAAATAACCTTTACATAACTTAGAAATAAGTTTTGGAAGGTTTGGTGTGCCGAAATCAAGTTTATTCGCTTACATGGACTAAATTCGACAAACTGTGAAAGTATGCCGATTCGTACTGTAACGAACATTCCGGAACTTGATCATAAGTTAAACATACCCTAAATATCCTTTACATAGCTTAGAAATAGGCTTTAAGAGGTTCGGTATGCTAAAATAAACTTATTTGATCAATAGAGACTAAAAGCGTCAAAAGTGCATAAGTTTTGCATTTTCGTTCATATCTTACGTCCTGAATATATCCGGACATCCAAAAATTTATGTAACCATTAAAATATTTTATTTTAGTGATTGGCATGATAAAATTCCATTCGTTGCGTAATTTGGATCGTTTTTACGTTCATTACGATTTCCGTCGTAATTAACCAAACAACGTAACCGTACGACCAAACGAACCGACATCCGAGATGTTTTTGAGCATATTTTAAGTTCCCTGTACTATAACTTTATTTTAGAGCCTTGAAATGGGGTTAACGGGGCTTAAAAGTGCACAAAAAATCAAGTTTTACAAGTGCAGGGACCATTTTTGAAATTTCTGGCAGATACATTGAACTTGGTCCACTTTTGAGATTTGATGGTTTTAACCCATGGTTTTGCAATACCATGGGCTGATATTTAATGGTTTTTATAATACCATGGACTCATTCTATGGGCTCCCATGGTTTTACAAAACCATGGGCACATGTGTACGGTTAAGATTAAAGCACGTTATTCGACGAACGATCTTAACGGTTCCATGAAATCTATAAATACCCCTACATTCTCATTTGCAAAACCCACATTTGAATCTGATTTTGGCCCTCTAAGTTGGAGTTCATACTTCATACCTGAGGGTAAATCGGATAAAATCTTGTGGGGACCTTCTGTAAGTATTCTTTTGCGCTTTTCTTTCGTTTTAGCGTTAAAGTCAAACTGTGTTTGACTTTCTGCATTGACCAATTTATGGTCAATGCGAAGTTCGTTTGAACTTCATAATGTGAGCGTAATCACGATGATTATAGACCCTAGTGACTATACCTACTGATTACCACGTTATCTAGGCTCAGTGACGAGTCGTAGTTTCAGCCAAAATGCGTATTCTTGCGTATTTTGTAACCAAACTACTTTTGGGTATCAAGACCCTTTGTCTTGATACCAAACCTGTTTTTAAACTTTGTTAAACATGTTTTAACATATTTAACTCGTCACTTTTAGAATTGTGCTTGTCTAGGGTCGTAAAGGTAAGCGATCTAAACAATCGCTTATGCTTTCGAACCCGACCCATTTGGTCGATCATTAGGATCCGCAAAACACTTTAGGTGACCATAGTTGTATAGGGAATAACCTTCCGAGGTTATACCTTATGGTCACTTCGTTTAAGTAGTTGTATGATAGGTAGTTTATATGCCTTAGGAAATTACCAAAATACCCTTTTTATCCATAATTCATTTTAAGCATAAGTAACATAACTTTTGACATCTAAACTGATTTGGCATCAATATTAAACATGTTAAGGCATATCTTACTTGTCATAGGGCTAGTTAGGCGGTCCAAACGCGTTTTACGCGAACGACGTGTTAAAGTAGCATAAGCTACCTAAACGGGTCGTAACGGCTCAAAAGCACTTAGGATAAGTTTCGTTTTAGTATATAGGATTTGTTAAACCATATTACATAAGTTCCCACACTTATTTGGTTTACAAACACTCGTACTACCCGATCCTCCGATAGGTCTGTTTATTAATGTAGATACCTATATTTGGTGCTGTTTGAATCCGTGATCTTCTAGCTTTGCTTGGTGGATATCTAAAGCCTATTGAGCAATCTCAAGTGAGTAAATAGACCCCTCTTTTACTGTTTTTCAAACGTTTTGGGGTGAAACACATGTGCCTACTTGTTACTTTCATGTTTTTCATGTTTTCATATCATATACTTGCTATGTTCATTAGTACACTATTAGTACATAATATCATTATGTTTTTGCTATGTATGTCCATTATGTGCATACTTAGTACATCGTTTTACATTACATTTTATGCTATGTATGTCCATTGTGTGCAAACTTAGTACATTGTTTTACATTCATTTCATTTTCTATGTATGTTTACTTGGCATGCTAGCACATTGTTTTACATTACATCTCTGTTGCATATGTTCTAGTAACATATGGACACATTGTTTACATCTCTACCTTGTATGTTCAGTTAAGCATACTAGGTACATTATTTTCATAAAACATGTTTACATTTGGTATGACATTTGGTTTGTAAAAACGGGATTTATATACATTCATTAACATTAGCCACGCCGCTCGGTAGTAAGTAATGGTACCATAGGATTTGACAAATCCCGTTCTTGACATCCTAGGTTTGTTTGGGTGAAAGGAATGACTGAATCCGATAACATTTCTTTTGATAACCTTGACTTTAGGGTTATCCGTCTGTCTCATGGCTTGAATGTATGCGTTTAACTTACCGCATAAGTGTTTGTATCAATAAAACATGCATTTACTTTGCAAAACATAACTTTTTGAGATACTCAAAATACTTTGTTTTGTACATTTTTACATTTGGTTTAAAGTAATTACACTTTACTTACCATACATAACATTTGTTACACATACATGACTACATGACTACATTTTGGACTTTTAAACATTTGACATTGGTTTTTACAAGAACATTTGATGGTTGGTTTAAACATGAACAATTTACATTGGTGGTTTGTTTGGGTAAGTGATTTAAGTAACGAGGCATGTGTAACATGGTATAAGCATGGTGGATACGCCGCTGGTACTTCCTATATATAAGTTCTTGTATTATATTACATGTCGTAGCGTTATTTAAATCATTCAATTTGGACTTATACATTTTATACAAATAACACATTTTGCACAAGACATTGTTTTACAAACAACTTATCTTATACAAACTTATTTTTACTTGGTTATTTATTTAATCTTACATTATTCTTTTAAATATATATATATCTATCATCGCTTTTCAAATGATTTATAAAACAAAACATTTTACAAGGATCATGACTGACTTTTGTTAAACAACTTTTTCTAATCTTATTAGTCATGAATCCTAAATCAATAAAACCTATGTACTCGCCGGCATTTTTATGTTGACATACCTATTTTCACATGGGTTTCAGGAGATGATGCATAGGATCGATCAAGACACACTTAGGCGGACTTGGGCCTTAGTGACAATAAAAGATGCAAGACTAGTTAATTATGTTATACTTCTTTGTTTGTTTAAACATTGTAACTCAATTAATCAATAAAACAAGAATTTCAAATTTCCATGTGTTATGAAACAATGATTCTGTTACAAAACTCCCCGACGTTTCCGCCACGATTTGTTGTTTTACGTGGTTGGGGTGTGACACTACGACTCGTCACTGAGCCTAGATAACGTGGTAATCAGTAGGTATAGTCACTAGGGACTATAACCGTCGTGATTACGCTCACGTTATGAAGTTCAAACGAACTTCGCATTGACCATAAACTGGTTAATGCAGAAAGTCAAATGCAGTTTGACTTTTAAGGTAAAAACGAAAGAAAAGAACGAAGGAATACTTACAAAGGGTCCCCGCAAGCAAATCTTGATCCAAGTAGCTCAGGTATGAAGCAAAGGCTTCAACTTAGAGCATCTTAGATCAGATTTGAATGAGGAAGAAGTGAAACTATGGTGGGTATTTATAGGAAAACAAGAACCGTTAGGATCGTTTCTTGAAAACTGAGATTAAATCTGGACCGTACGCATGTGCTCATGGTTTTCTAAAACCATGGGAGCCCCTAATATGAGTCCATGGTATTATAAAAACCATTAAACATCAGCCCATAGTTTGCAAAACCATGGGCTAAAACCATCAAAACTTTAAAATTGGACTAGGTTCATTGAATCTGGTCAGAAATTTCAAAAATGGTCCCTGCACTTGTAAAACTTGATTTTTTTGGCACTTTTAAGCCCCGTTAACCCCATTTTAAGGCTCTAAAATGATGTTAAAGTATAGGGAACTCAAAACATGCTCAAAAATATCTCGGATGTCGGTTCGTTTGGTCGTATGATCGCGTTATTCGCTTAATTACGACGGAAGTCGTAACGAACGCAAAAACGATCCAAATTATGCGACGAAAGGAAATTTTATCATGCCAATCACTAAAATAAAATACTTTAATGATTATATAAATTTTTGGATGTCCGGATATATTCAGGACGTAAGATATGCGCGAAAATGCAAACTTATGCACTTTTGACGCTTTTAGTCTCTATTGATCAAATAAGTTCATTTTAGAATACCGAATCCCTCAAAGCCTATTTCTAAGCTATGTAAAGGATATTTAGGGTATGTTTAACTTATGATCAAGTTCCGGAATGTTTGTTACTATACAAATCGGTATAGTTTCGCAGTTTGACACAATTAGTCCCTACGATCGAACAAACTTGATTTCGACATACCAAACCATCCAAAACTTATTTCTAAGTTATGTGAAGGTTATTTAAGGTATGTTAAGCTTATTTCACTATTCCAGAGTGTTTGTTGCATTAAACTAGTTATATCTATGCATCAGTGCGCGTATAACCTTCCGGAAAGCGATTTAAAGCTTGAAATCGAACAAGAATTGATATATGCAAACGATAGACATATTTTTACAAATTTCAAGTATGAAACACAATATTTCATTGATTTGGTATTTGTTTCATGGTTGCAGTGACACAGGTGTCACAGGCTGCCCTTCACAAAGCCACTCTTGAGGCCCAAGCCCATCTCGACGCCGCCCATGCCCAACGTGAATGGGATATGGTTACCTACCGGGAAGGCGTTAAAAGTTCTGTCGTTACTTCCCTTCTTCAGGCCAGGCTAAAAATGGCCCACGAAGCCAAGGCCCTGGGCTTCGAATGCCCTTCTTGGGATGTCGATGCCTGGGAGACAAAGTTAAGGAATCTCGGCGGCAATCCTGTTAAATCTGCAGCTGAAGGGTCTTCAAAAGTGGTTGAAAAACCAACTGGCGCTGGTGGCGAGGCTGAGAAGGATGTCCAAGCTAATCCTGAAGCGGATGCTGATGAAGACATGATGAATGAAGAAGGTGCCGCTCCCTAAGAGCAGCGAAACAGGCAGTGATGGATATTCATGCCTGAGCCTATTTCTCTTGAATTTGATGGTTGTGCTTGTTTGAACAATTTTTTTTGTTGTCCTTTAAACAATTTTCTTTTCCTGCATTAAAACAATTTGAAAGCCAAAGGTGGATGGGTCCTGGGTTTCAGGATGAAGCCTTTGGTCATCAACTAGTATCGTTTATTTCGGATATACAACCTTTTTTTTAGGCTTATCCGCCGTTCTCTTTTAGTTCTTGTTATGCATTGTCTTAGTCTAAATTTCAAAAATTAGTGCATTAATTTCCAAAATCTTATAAAAATATCTTGATCAGCATACTCGGCAATATTTTATTAAGACTTTCGTCCAAAAGGGTTTGAAATTCAAATATTTCAAATGAAGTTTTTAAAGAAATTAGGACAGTTCATTTTCATTTTACAATGTTTGTTTTGACAATACTTGTTTAACTAGAATGTCGTTTTAGCTTTTAACCCAAGTATTATATCCCGAATATTCCAACCTAATATCCTAAAACATATTCCAAAAATATATCCTAAGAATATATCCTAATCAGGATATTTAAGCCCTTTTTAAACATAGTTTCAAAAGTTCAAATGACTTATATAAGGTTTACAAAGGAAAGACCATACCAGGAATAGATTGTAACCCTATTATCGAGCTTCAATCCCTTTGCAATTTTTTCCCACTAAGATGTCCCCAGTCCGAGACACTTAGTACACTAGATTCAAACTTGATCCTTTGAGCTTTACACAACCGCCTCAGAAGGAATGTCCCCTGTGCATAAAGTCTTTGAACACTTAGAAATTTTTTGAACATTGGTTCCAACCGTCTGAACAGTTCTTGTGTTACAGGGGGTAAACCCTAAAATATACTGGAGATAAATCCTTAGTATCCTGGGGATAAACCCATAAGTATCCTGGGAAAATCCCAAATTTTCATGCGCTACAGGCGGGAGTGTATAAACTCAAAGACTTAGAACGGTGATAACCTTTAGACCTTAGAGAGTATGAAAATACCCTTCCGTGAGAGAGGGTGATCAATCCTCATATACCTTTAGGATCCAGGATATAGCCAACAATAACGAAATTGTCAGCCACTTTTACATGGACTGGTCCCGCTATCTTGAACTATCCTTGGATAACTTGCGCTCCAGGCGGGGTGTTTAAACCCAATTCGAGAGAAAGGTGAATACCTTTAAACCAGTGAAGGGATCAGGATCCCTTAAACGTGAGAGAGGGGGCCAATCCTCTAGTCTTTCGAAGTATCCTGAGTGTGTATCTTGGAGCTATATCCCAAAGCATATACTATAAACAACCATAGGCTAAGGTTGGTGTTAGCCTGGCTAACACCCCTCCAATGCTTAAGTCAGTATTGGGTTCAAAAGAATAAACAATATCAAATATATCAAAAAAGATAGAATTCATACCATTCTGAGTTGGAAACTAAATTCCAAACTCACTTGAAATAGAGCTTTAGATGTATAGCATTCCAAGATCTTGGTAGCATATCCCCCTCCATATTCTTGAGTCGGTATCCTCCTTTCCCTGATTCTGATTCAATCTCATAGGGTCCTTCCCACTTTGGAGCCAACTGTCCATCAGCAGGATTCGTAGTATTCTGAAAAGCTTTTCTTAACACCCAATCTCCAACTTGAAATCTCCTAGTTCTTATATTCTTGTTATATGCTCTGGATATCCTCTGTTGACATGCTGCTATCCTTAGCTTTGCCTCATCTCTTGTTTTATCAATACTATCTAATTCCTGGCAAAGGGCTTTAGGATTCTGCTCAGGATCCCTGAGGTTGGATCTCGCTGTAGGTATCACCATTTCTGTCGGGATCACGGCTTCTGCTCCAAATACTAAGGAAAATGGGGTTTGACCAGTCGCACTTTTCACTGTTGTTCTATCAGCCCATAGGAGAAAGGGTAATTCTTCTGCCCATCTTCCCTTCTTAGCTCCAAGCCTTTTCTTCAAATTGTTGACAATTATCTTGTTTGAGGATTCTGCTTGTCTATTTGCTTGAGGATGCACCGATGTGGATGTGATCATTTTAATTCCCAAACTTTTGCAAAAGTCAGTAGTCCTCTTACTTATAAACTGAGAACCATTGTCACAGATTATCTCGACTGGTACCCCAAACCTGGCCAGGATATTCCTTTTTATGAAGGATACTACTTCTTGGTCTCTAACTTAGACAATGCTTTAGCTTCAACCCATTTAGAGAAATAATCAGTCATCGCCAGCATGAAGACTTTCCCTCCTAGAGCCTTTGGCAATTTTCCTACTATATCCATTCCCCACTTCATGAATGGCCAAGGGGAAACAATGGGGTACAGTGGTTCAGCAAGCTGATGTAATATATTACTATGTCTTTGACATGCATCACACCTTCGAGCATATTTTGCAGCATCTTTCCTCATCGTTGGCCAATAATATCCTGTTCTTAATGCTTTCAAGAATAACGACTTGCCCCCAGTATGGTTACCGCAATCCCCTTTGTGTATATCCTGAAGCACTTCTTTGGTTTCGAGATCCTCCAAGCACCTCAGATATGGTCCTGCAAGGGATTTCTTATACAAAACATTATTTATAAGAGTGAATCGCGATACCTTCATTCTAAAGGCCTTAGGATTTTCATCTTTTGGGATGTGCCCTTCCTTGAGATATCTCATGATTGGAGCCGTCCAGGACTTAGGATCCTGCTCGGGATACTCATCATTAGGATCCTGAACACTTATTACCTCCTTATCCTGAGAATCCATCGCAGGATATAGGACATGTAATACTGGTATTTGGGTTCCTTCCGGTATCCTGACTGATGATCCTAGATTTGCCAACGCATCAGCTTCAGCATTATCCTCTCTGGGTACCTGTTCAAGTGTAAAAACATCGAAATATCTTGCTAATTTTTTAAAAATTTCAAGATATTCAGCTAACTTTTCACCTTTTACTACATAAGATCCATTGAAATGGTTAGTAATCAACAGGGAATCAACAAATACTTGTAAATTCTTGATATTCATACTCTTAGCCAATTCTAATCCTGCAATTAAAGCTTCATATTCTGCTTCATTATTAGTGGCAGGAAATTCACATTTAATAGCCTGGGGTAATATGCCCCCCTGTGGCGATTTTAGTAGTATACCTAAACCTACACCTCTTACATTAGATGCACCATCAGTATATAGTGTCCAGGATTCTATGTTTTCTCCTAGTTGTTGCACTTCTAGGTCTACTTCATTTTGAATATCACTACTGAAATCAGCCACAAAGTCAGCTAAAGCCTGAGACTTTATGGCATTTCTCGGTTCATACACTAGACCATAGGCACTTAATTTTACTGACCATTTAGCCATCCTACCTGACATCTCTGGTTTCCTAAGCACATTTTTAACAGGATAGTTAGTTTTAACATGAATCCTATGTGTTTCAAAATAATGTCTAAGTTTCGTTGATGCCATAACTAAGGCTAATATCAATTTCTCTAAATGAGAATATCTAGTTTCAGCATCTAATAAACTTTTACTAACATAATAAACAGGATATTGCTGACCTTCATGATCCTTTACAAGGAAAACACTTACTGCATTCCATGATACTACAAGATACAGGGATAATGGTTCACCATCCTCAGGCTTCATCAATAGAGGTGCGGTTGAAAGATACTGTTTCAGATCCTGCAAGGCTGCTTCATGCTTCTCTCCCCATTCGAATTTTTTATTCTTCTTCAGGATATCATAAAACTCCTTGCACTTCTCCGAGGATCTTGAGATAAATCAGTTTAATGCTGCTACTCACCCTGTTAACCTTTAAACGTCTTTCATATTTGAAGGAGACTTAATATCCAAGATAGCTTTTATTTGCTCCGGGCTCGCTTCTATCCCCCTTTTGGTCACCATATATCCTAGAAACTTTCCTGCTCCTACTCAAAAATGGCTTTTGGCAAGGCTTAGCTTCATGTTGTATTAGTCCAGGATATCAAATACTGCCTTAATATCCTGGAGGTGATCCTCAGCCTTCTTAGATTTTACTACCATGTCATCAATGTACACCTCCATAGTATCCCCCAGCTTATCTTTGAACATCATGTTCACCAACCTTTGGTATGTTGCTCCTTCATTTTTTAAACCAAAAGGCATAGCAGTATAACAATAAATACCTGTCGGTGTCATGAAAGCAGTATCCTCCTAATCCGAGGGTACCATTTGGATCTGCTAAAATCCTGAGGAGGCATCCATGAAGGTTAACATCTCATGGCTAGCAGTAGCATCCACCATTGAATCAATATGAGGTAGAGGAAATGGGTCTTTGGTAGAAGCTTTGTTCAAGTCCGTATAATCTACACAGACTCTCCATTTCCCATTTTTCTTTTGGACCACAACTACATTCGCCAGCCATTTGGGGAATTTCACTTCCCTAATCATCTTGCTTTTTAGTAGTCTTTCAACTTCCTCTTGGATGATCACATTTCGCCCCGGAGCAAATTTCTTCTCTTTTGTTGGACAGGCTTGAATGACTTGTCGATACCGAGCTTATGAGTTATAATATCCTTGGAAATGTCTGTCATATCCTCATGCTTCCACGCGAACGTCGACATCCTGCATTTCAAAAAGTTAGTCAATTGATTTTCAATATCCTTAGGGATATTGGTTCCTACGAGCACCGAGATATCTGGATTATCCTGATCCAGGATAATTTTCTTTACATCCTGCTCAGAAGCCTCCACAATATCCTGGGCCCGCATCTTTAATTGCTATGCTGCACTAGGCTTTGTCGAGGACTTCATTGAAGAAGAATAACACTCTTTTGCTTCCTGTTGATCACTTTCCACCTTTACTACTCCCCAAGGGGTAGGTATCATGATGCATTGATGATAGGTTGATAGCACAACTTTCATATCATGGATCCAAGGCCTACCTAATATAATATTATAGCAGGATAGGGAGTCCATGACACAAAAGCGCTGCATTGAGTTAACCCCTTCAACATATACAGGCAATTTTATCTCCCCCACAGTGTTTCTAGCCTCTCCACTGAAACCGACAAGCACAGTGGATTTCGAAGTAATATCCATCGGGGATATATTCATCCTCTTCAATGTCTCCAGCTGAATTATGTTGACGGAGTTGCTAGAGCATCATGGTGAGGATCCTGGACCGTATCCCTGTCATCACTATCAAAAGTGATCACTTTATCAGTTGTGAGGGTTGTCATCCTGGTTTGCTTATCTCCTCTTTCTGCCTTGGCTTCCTTTGCATGTCTCTTAGCCGCAGAATATGAAGTCCCACAAATGTCGGATCCTCCTGAAATAAAGTTAATTATTTTTGCATCCGCAGGAGGTGATGCTGCTCGTTCAAGATCCTTCTCAGTATCCTGTCCCTTATTTTTATTTCTTCCCAGGAGATCCTTTAGATATCCCTTGCTCAGAGATAGCTTAGTTCTTTCCTCAAAGCGATGCAATCCTCAGTAACATGTCCGAAATCTTCGTGGAAGGCACGCCACTCGGACTTATCCTTCCAATCAGCTTTTTGTTGATTCTTCTGGGGCCATCTTGCTTTATCCCCTAAACCCTACATGGCATACATCAGCTCAGGTATATTAACAGAAAAACAATATTCAGACAACTCAGGATACTCCACAGGATCCTCGTCTTCAACAACATTCACTTTTTTGCTGTCACTTCTGCCATATGGCTTAGAGCGATATGGTTTATACGAGGATTCTGACTTCCTGTTGGTCGACTCATAGGTTGTTGATGAATTCATCCTCTCTTGCATCTTTTTATCATCCTCCAACCGAATATATCTTAGAGCCATGTTACGAGCTTCATCCAGATTCCTACAGGGATTCATTACAAGATCCTGGTAAAATTGAGAATCTTTTTGCAACCCCATCTTGAAAGCCTGCACAGCTGTTGCAATATCAAGATGCGGGATATCAAAGGATTCCCGGCTAAATTTGTTCACATAATCCCTCAAGGATTCCTGGGGTCCTTGAGTTATCCTGTAAAGATCACTGGTCAGTTTCTCAAAACTTCGGCTGCAAGAAAATTGACTATTAAATAAATTAACCAAATGAGCAAATGAGGTAATTGAGTGAGGAGGAACGTTTAAGAGCCATTTTAAGGCTGATCCTGTTAAGGTAGAACCGAAACCCTTGCAGATGCATGCTTCCTTGAGATGCGAAGGGATAGGGTTAATTTCCATCCTCTCCCTATACTGAGCAATGTGCTCTTTAGGATCCGTAGTTCCGTCATGGAGCTTCATGTTAGGGGTCTGAAATCTTTTTGGGATTTCAGTATCATAAATGGGATACGCGAACCAGGATATCCCGTGGCTGTCTTGGGATACTTCTGGAATTGGCTGGACCACCCCAGGTACACTGGATATCATGTCCTTCAATTTCTGAAGCTCCCTGGAAAATGCTGATGTCATACATGCATCCTGCAAAGATCCAACACCATTAGTAGCAAGAGTATTATTATTATTAGACACATTACCAATCTGAGGATTCTGGCCATATCCTGAAGCATATCCTGAGCATCTCACAGTTGACACTCTAACTGAAGAGGGTATCTCAGGAGTATGATTCTGGGAATGGCTAGGCACAATATTTCCCTGGTTATCCTCAGTATAAACTGCAGAACTGAAGTTCAAAGCCCTGGGTTGCAAGGGGGTGACTAATGCGTGTGTAGTGTAATATATTTTTAATATATAATTAAGCCCTTTTTACACCTTTAGCCAAGTTTTAAATTTATAAAACACGATATTCACTAACACTAAACACACATATGGGCAAGTGCACCCATCGTGAACGTAGTATAGTGTTGGTAAGATACCGAGGTCGTCCAAGGACACAAGAGCTTTTAATACCGGTTTATCCTCAACGTCTAATCAAATCAAAAAGTGAGAAAAATGTTTTTAAACTAAGAAAATAAAAAATAACTAAATGCTGAAAAATAAAATAAAAAAAAACAGATAAACAAGATGAATCACTTGGATCCGACTCGTGTATTAGTATAACATTTGATTATTTTCGCACTTTTGCACTTGTTTAAGAGATTATCTTAGTTATTGTAGTAGGCCCCTCTTTTGAAGGCGACGTTACCCTCAACCCACTAGTTTGAGTCAGCAAGGATACAATCCTAAAGGGTTGGATTATTGGAAGATAATGAATTAAGTTATTAATGCAAATTATGGTAGGCCCCGCTTTTGGCGGTGACGTTACCCTCGGCTAAGTAGTCCGAGTCAGCAGGGATACAGTCCTAAATAGCCGGGTTATAGTATTAATAGTAGTTAACTTATGAGGGGGTCAAAGAGTTTGGATCCCCGCCATCCAATACCTATGGGCATTGAAGGAGATCCTACTAAATTTGACCCAGGTCCCTTGCAGGACCTCTAAACGCTGAACAAGGGCAAGACCCTTACCAAACCGTTCCCTTAACCCCCGACCAGGTAGCCAACATACCTCTATATAGACCGTGGAGATATGAATGGTGAAAATCTTTTATTTTATATAGACAGTAAAATAATGCCAAGAAACCACGGACAAACGATAAGGAAAGATCACCTTCAACATAAGTAACTAGTTATTAAAGTCATTAATACAAAACCAAATAAAAAGTGCAAAAGATTAAAAATAAAAAGTATTATACTAAACACTTGTCTTCACCAAGTGATGTAAGAGACTTAGGCAAACATGGCCTTGATTGTCAAGAACTCTTACGATCAATCTTGGATCCCGAGACGACTCACACACTCTACGATGGACAATGGATGATGGTGGTGGATGATGGTGTTATGGTGGTGGTGGGTGGTGGATGGAGTGTGAGAGAGGTGGTGTGCCAAGGGATGGATTGGAATGAAGCCAAGCACTCCTATCTATAGGCTGAACAGAAGGCTGGGCACGGCCCCGTGTCCGCTGGACACGCCCCCGTGCCCGTCTGACACTATCTCTCTTCATTAATTGTAATTCGCAATTACAATTAATGCGCCTGCTGTACTTTCGCCACGCCCCCGTGCTCACTGGACACGGCCCCGTGGTGGGCAATAGAAGCTTCTACTGGTTTGTCTTTTCTGTTGCTTCTTGGGCACGGCCCCGTGCTGGCTGAGCACGGGGAGTGTTCAGGCTTCTGTTTTCTTTTCTTTGCTTGGGAGGATGCCGTTGAGGGTTCGGGCAGTCTACTTTTGTTCCTTTTCTTGTATTTATGTTAGAATTAGCTGTCTTTTTGCTTCTTTTGTGAATTTGAGCTCATTTAATCCTGAAAATACAAAAGGAAGACAAAAACACTCTTTTTCCAACATTAGTACTTAAAAAGGGTTAGTTTTATGCCTCATTTGATGTAATTTATATGTTGCATTTTACACACATCAAATACCCCCACACTTGAACTTTTGCTTGTCCTCAAGCAAAACTCTTTAAATGTGGCTTACACTCCCAAATGGAATGGGTAGAAGAGAAGGTTTTTGGCTTGTCATAGAGTGTCCGGAATCCAAGATCTTTTTTTGGGTTTTATTTTTATTTATTTACAATCCTATTCGTTATGATTTATTTAGAACGTTTCATAAGATAAATTACTTATTTGGGCATAACATGCCTTTTTAAAATTTTATTTATATACAAGTTCACATACCTCACGGGTGAAATCACTCAACACTCGGCCGAAGGTGTATTTTTTAGTGAATCACTCGAGAGCGGCATGGAACTTACGCCTACCATAGGCTTGCCAAGCAATTAATCCTCCTCCTTTTTAACTTTATACCTTTGTAAATATCAAGAGGACTTTTTGGGTGAAGGGTTAGGCTTGGGCTAAAGGTGGATGGTTGGGTTAGTGGTTAGTAAAAGGGCGAAAAGCGTAAAAAGCGTCGGTTTTCGTAAAACACTTTGTTTTTAGTGACTTTTTATTTTGAAGTATTTCTCCAAACAAGCTTTTGTTTGCATAGCTTTGTTTGTTTTTGACTTCATCATTTTTTTTTTGATGTCACACAAAAGAACGAGCTTGCGAAAAAACCGAGCTTGTTACTAAAATAAAGGGTAAAAATAAAAAGGGTTTTTGGTGGGTAAAAAGGGTTTAGGGTAAAGAAACGAAAGGTTTAGGCTCAAAGAGGTTAACTAGGGGGATTTTGGGTAGGTGGTAAAAAAAATATGAAAAATAATGGTGTAGAAAGAAAAATGGTTAGTCCTAATGCCTCCATCATTTACTTACTTAGGTTTAAGTTGGTAAGGACCGGGAATGAATCGTCGTGGCAAGTTCTAGAGTTGTAAGAACCAAGCGGCTATTCACACAAGAAACGAAAAATGAGCATTTAGTCTAAAGATGTAAATTTGTATGTTCAATAAAGGCTCAAAACTCACTTTTGTGGGAATGGGTTTTTAATGTGATCAAGTATATGTAATCAAATTTTAACTAGACTTGTTATGCCGTTTCATAATTTTCTTATGTTGGTTCTTGTTATCACGACGCTTTCGGTTGTAAATTTTATAAAAATATAACCTTATTAATCTTGTGATTCCCAACTTAAACTTTAGACAAGTAAAAAAAATGAAAATTTTTTTGAAAAAATTTGGGGTGTTTAGCGGTTCCAATAGAGTTTTGTGTAAGGCTTGTTGTTAGGACTTGCAAAATTTCAAAGTGTTAGCTTCCCCCCCACACTTAAATTACACATTGTCCTCAATGTGTCCCAAAAATAAATTTTTTGGTTGATTGGATGTGTAGTGTGGTGCTAAAAAGCAAAGATTTATGTTACTGGCAGTCTGGACACGGCCCCGTGTCCACTGGACACGACCCCGTGGTGAACTGCCAGTATCGGAAACTTACAGAAGGTGAACACGGGGGCGTGTTAGTTAGACACGGCCCCGTGTCTGGCAAATAATTGAAGGTCAGTAGCCAAACAGCAGGTCTGGGAGATGAACACGGGGGCGTGTCGGCTGGACACGTCCCCGTGTGGACAGTCTGTGAGCCTGAAAAACAGGTTTTGTTTCCTGGTTTCTCCATTTTGGGCCTGTAAGCGCTAAGGTTTAGCACTCTAACCCTTGCATTGTACCTGTTTCATCACTCAATACCACACCAAGCAATCATAAAACATCCTACATTACCACAGTTAATTGTCCCCAAGCATAAAGTAGAAAAATAAAACGGAAATAAAAAGTAGTTCAGGAAAGTAAATTGTTCAACAAGTGGCACGCAGGCCATAAATTGTTCGATAGAAAAGGGTGCTTAAACCTGTGGGCTCACCACCAACCCGCTCCTTGTTCCTTCAAGCCTCCTACTCCATGTCTTCATCGCTATCCTCGCCTCCACCCCCATGCCCCGCCATATACTCCCGGATGCTACCGATATCATCTTGTATATCGTTGATGTTGCGCTCAATAGCTCCGACCCGGTGGTATGTGTTGTTGGCGAGATTGTAGGTGTTCCTGGTACACATGAGGTTTTCCTGCAAAAGATCATGTAAACTTTAAAAGTTAGGAAAACCGCCTCCTTGTGAGGAGGATTGACCCGGATCGCCATGGGGTTGGTACTGGTAGTGGGGAGGTGATGCGTGAAGAACTAGGGCCTCCTGTGGGTTCCATGCATAACCTTGCGTTCTTTGGAAGCTCACCGTCCCGTCTTCCGCCTCATAAAGCAAGTTCATGGCTCGGCAAATGTGGTAGTCAACTCGTCCCGACCACAGACTTCTTTCAAAGGACCTTGGAATGTTCGTGAAGTGCTTGAAAAGACGGTACACCCATCCCCCAAAGAAGATAGGTGTTGGAGCTCGAGCAAGGCGATTGAGATGCATGTTTAGCAACAGGAGATATGGAACATCGAGAGGCTTCCGGTTGTGGATGCAGTGAAGGACAACCAAATCTTTTAACCCCACAACGCCACTACTGTCGTGACGCTGGTTCAGCGAGTAGGTGAGGAGCCTGTGAATGTAGCGGTATAGCGGGTCCCTCAGTTTGGTACTCTTAGTGCTGTTAGGGTTGTAGATTCCTTCACCTATTTGAGCCCATGCGGCTTGAAGTTCGGTCTCATCCAAGTCTCGTAATCCCCTAGTGTTTTCCTCATTTCCCGATTCTTCTTCACCGTATAGTCCTATTATAGATCCAAACTGTGCCATGGAGATTGAGTACGTTGTCCCGCCACACCGAAATGTGACCCCTTCATTGTCAAACGGGTCACACCTCGAATTGAAAGTGAAAGTACTTTAAAACTCCATTGTGCATTGATGCACCGACCGAAGCCGAGTGTTCAATGCAACTGCTAGTGGCCCTGTCACACTGTTGTTGAATCGGTCTAGTTGGTTCACCATGGTTAACAACTGCCGTACATGCTCGCCTAGGGTACTCCTCGGGTCTTGTTTGGAGTATCTCATATCGTGCCCTAGCATCGAGTTCGCTTGCGTTGAACCTTGTGAACTTTGACATCTGAAAGAATACACCAAAAGTTAGTACGAAACAAAGAAATTTTAAAAGAAACTGCAAACAGTGGGCTGGACACGGCCCCGTCTTCAGTGGACACGGCCCCGTGTCCAGGCGTCTGTAACCCAAAAACTTCATTTTTCATCCCGGTTCCGAAAACCTGAAAATTTTTAGCCCAATAGCTGCGGTTTCTCCCGAAAATGAAACCCTAAGTGTCGTTTTTCCCAAAACAAACCGTTTACCCTTCCAATTTTGTCTTTTTGGGTTCAAAAACAAGGGTTTGGGTTTTTAGTGGGAAATCGAACGAATCTATCAACAATACATGTTTATTTACTTTCTACTACACTAATCTAAACTACTACTAACAGATTGCATCAAAAATTTGAAGTTCGATCCGGATGAACACGAAGAACCCTAGATTTTCCCCCAATTTTTGATGTTTTAACTACATGCAAGTAACTAATCTAACTACTAAAGATGATAGAATCATACCTTGATGTTGTTAAACGTGGTAGTGACGTCGGAAATCTGCGGAAAATCGCCTGGAACCAGAGCGTTTTCGGCAATACGGGGCGTGTGGAATGAGGTAACTGTTATGAAAAGAGGGTTTTATCCCGACAGTTGCCTCGACACGGCCCCGTGTCCAGCGGACACGGCCTCGTGCCGAGCAAAATTTTAATTTTTTTTCGTGCTCGTGTGTATGCCCCTTTTTTCCGAAAATGGTTAGAAGACTTACCGGTTTTTTTGACATACACTTGCCTGTTCGTAACATGTCGGGTATGATGTTGAGCTTATTCGTTAACCGTTTGAAGTGAGATCTCCTCTTCCTCATCCTCAATGGATCCTCGGTAGAGTTTTAGCCGTTGGCCATTGACTTTAAATGGTATCCCATTTCGAGTTTTAATTTCTACTGCACCGTGAGGAAAAACATGGGTGACGGAAAAAGGTCGTGACCACCTAGATTTTAGTTTACCAGGAAATAATCGAAGTCGTGAATTAAACAATAGAACCTGATCTCCTACCCGAAATTCATTAGACTTAATGTATTTATCATGTAAATTTTTCATTCTTTCCTTATAAATTTAGAGTTAGAATATGCATAATTCCTTAGTTCGTCTAATTCATTCATTTGACAAAATCGATTTTTACCGGCAGTTTCTAAGTCTAAGTTTACATTTTTATTGCCCAGTAGGCTCTGTGAGCTATTTCTACTGGCAAGTGACAACTCTTTCCATAGACGAGCTTATATGGGGTTGTGCCTATAGTGGTTTTATAAGCGGTTCGAAAGGCCCATAAAGCATCGTCTAGTTTGTTGGCCCATTCCTTTTTATTTAGTCCTACGGTTTTTTCAAGTATTCGTTTTAAACCTCGGTTAGTCACTTTGGCTTGCCCATTTGTTTGAGGGTGATACGCTGTTGAGACCCGGTGATAGACCCCATACCTTGTTAATATTTTTTCGAGTTGATGATTGCAAAAATGGGTGCCTCTATCACTTATCAAAGCTTTTGGTGTTCCGAAACGAGAAAATAATTTTTTCAGAAATTTTACCACTACTCTTCCATCATTTGTTGGAAGAGCTTCGGCCTCCGCCCATTTAGACAAATAATCGACTGCCACAAGTATATATTTGTTTCCTTTTGACGGCGGGAAAGGCCCATGAAATCGAGTCCCCACACATCAAAGATTTCACAAACGAGGATGCCATTTTGAGGCATTTCGTTTTTGGAAGAAATATTACCTGATCTTTGGCAAGCATCACATGTCCTTACAAGGTTTTGTGCATCCTTGTAAATGGTTGGCCAATAAAACCCTGAATCAAATACCTTTCGTGCGGTACTCGCGACACCATGATGTCCTTCGTATGGACCTTCATGACAATGACGGAGAATTCTTCGTGCTTCATTACCATGGACACACCTTCGGATGAGCTGGTCGGCACACATTTTGAAAAGATAGGATCTTCCCAAAAGTAATGCTTTACATCAGCAAAGAATTTCTTTCTTTTATGATGCGGCCATCCTTTTGTGACTATACCGCTAGCTAGATAATTAGCATAGTCGGCATACCATGGCTTTTGTTGATTTGCTCGTCCCTGGTCGTTTCCAAAGCTGGGTCTTCTAGGCGCAAGAGATGATCTGCAGCAGTGTTTTCTGCTCCTCTTTTGTCCTTGATTTCGATGTTGAATTCTTGGAGGAGTAGAATCCATCTGATCAAACGGGGTTTTGCGTCTTGTTTCTTGAAGAGGTACCTGATGGCTGCATGGTCTGTATAGACTACAGTTTTAGAAAGAACAAGGTAAGAACGGAATTTATCAAAAGCAAACACCACTGCTAGTAATTCTTTTTCTGTAGTTGTATAATTTTCTTGTGCATCATTAAGAGTTTTACTAGCATAATAGATTGGGTGGAAATGCTTTTCTTTTCTTTGTCCCAAGACTGCTCCAACAGCAAAGTCACTTGCATCACACATGATTTCGAAAGGAAATTTTCAATCGGGCGCTATCATGATAGGTGCATTGACTAGCATTTCCTTGAGGGTTAGAAATGCTTGATTGCATTCCTTGTCAAAGATGAAGGGTGCATCTTTTTCAAGTAATTTTGTTAGAGGTCTTGAAATTTTTGAAAAGTCCTTGATAAACCTTCTATAAAATCCGGCATGCCCTAAGAAACTTCTGATTGCTCTTACGGAGGATGGTGGAGGTAATTGAGAAATAGTTTCTATTTTTGCTCGATCAACTTCCATTCCTTCGCTTGAGATTTTGTGACCGAGTACTATTCCCTCTGTTACCATGAAATGGCATTTTTCCCAGTTAAGGGCGAGGTTAGTTTCCTCACATCGGGATAGCATTCGTTCAAGATTATCGAGGCATTGGTCATATGAGTCTCCAAAGATGGAAAAGTCGTCCATGAAGACTTCCATTGTCTTTTCTATCATATCATGGAAAATGGCTACCATACAACGTTGGAATGTTGCAGGTGCATTACATAGACCGAATGGCATGCGTCGATATGCGAAAGTTCCGTAGGGGCATGTGACAGTTGTTTTCTCTTGGTCTTCAGGTGCTATCGGTATTTGAAAGTAACCTGAAAAACCATCTAAGAAACAATAAAATTTATGACCGGATAGTCGTTCTAACATTTGATCAATGAAAGGCAAAGGAAAGTGGTCTTTCCTTGTCGCTTCATTTAATCGCCTATAATCTATACAAACTCTCCATCCTGTGACGGTTCTTGTTGGTATTAATTCATTTTTCTCATTAGTTATTACCGTCATACCTCCTTTCTTTGGGACTACTTGGACGGGACTTACCCACGGACTATCGGAGATAGGGTAGATTAGTCCGGCGTCAAGTAGCTTGGTGACTTCATTTTTAACCACTTCTTGAACATTAGGATTCACTCTTCGTTGTGGTTGAATCACTGTTTTGTAGTCATCATTCATTAAAATTTTGTGCGTGCACATGGAAGGGCTTATTCCTTTAATATCTACAAGCTTCCAAGCGATCGCATTTTTGTGTTTTTTAAGTAGATTAACTAATTTTTCTTTTTCTATGTTACTTAATTTAGAAGAAATAATTACAGGTAAACCACCATCTTTGTCTAGAAAAGCATATTCCAAACCTTTAGGAAGTTCTTTGTGCTCAATGGGTGGGTCTTTAGAAGACACCTTATTTTGTGGCTCATCTAGATCAAGAACCTTAAAGGTTTGTTCTATGGCGATCTCTTCTTCGACAAAGTGGTCATCTTCTTGAGTTGTATCGGGTGGTTCTGCTTCATCTTCAATTAGGGGGTCATTATTGCCAAAAGGATATTTCATTGAACGCTCAAGATCTATGCTTCTTTTGAATGCCCCTAACTGAAGAGGTAGATTGTTGAATTTCCGGTTTTTCAAAGCCTTATGAGTTTGTACAAAAGGTTTTCCCAAGACTAGAGGGGCGTCATCAAGGATGACAAAGTCGGTTGGGATTACCATTTGATTTGTTTGAACCAAAACATCTTCAACTACACCGATTGATCTTATCACTTTTCGATCGGATAGAAAAATGGGTATTCGAAGTGGAGTAAAATCACTAATACTTAATTTTTCAAAAATGTAGTTAGGCATTATGTTAACACAAAGATCTTTGTCAATGGTGATATTACTAATAAATGAATTTTGAAAGAAACACGGAACCGGTGTAATGTTAATTTCAAAAAGATCTTCTTTTATTAGCGAAGTTTGATCATTAGTTAACTTAACACTCACTATTTCTTTGATTTTAGCACTAGTGTTTAACTCTTTTAAAAACTTGGCATGAGGGGTTACTAAACAATGATTTTCGAAAGTAGGTGACAAGAGGTTAATTTCTTCAAAATTAGACTCTTCTTGTAATTTAACGTTATCGGACTCACCTTTTTCATTGTTTAACTCATGTGCTAGTTTTTCACTTTCTTGTTCTTCCATTTATACATTTTCAACTATCTCTACGTTATTATTACAATTTAATTCTTCTCTTGCGCGGGATTCCTCTTCCCTTGCGCGAGATTCTTTCATGTAACGTTCGATAGTTTTAATGTGTTCTAATATCCTATTGATTACTTTCGTGAGAGAAAAAGAATTTGGATCCTCAAAGCTTGAATCCGGTTGTTCGATCCTTGGCTCCTCATAGTACTCATATGAAGTAGATGGTTCACACCATTGTTCTTCATTGTAAGTATATGATGGATAAGGGTCGAAATTTTGTTCTTCATAGTACTCACATGAGGTGGGTTGTTCACGCCATGGTTCCTCATAATAAGAGTATGAAGGTGGTGGCTCATATCTTGAATCTTCAAAGTATGAGTACGAAGGTTCATACCTTGGTTCATCAAAATATGATTATGAGGGAGGAGGTTCATACCTTTGGTCTTCATAGGATGTATATGAAGTTGATGGCTCGTACCTGGGCTCCTCATAATGGTTGTATGAATTGGATGGTTGATATGAGTTATTATATTGAACCGAGCGTGTGTTACGATAGTTAGTGCAATAATTACCCCTATAATCATCCTCATCATAGGTGTAGTTGTAACCTCTTGAGTATTGATCCATAAGAATCACTCAACAGACGACAACTGAGTCTCGGGACCAGAAAATAAAAATAAAATGGAAACAGAAGCTGGACACGGCCCCGTGTCTGGTGAACACGGCCCCATGTTCAGGGTCTGTATCTGGGCGTTAAAAATTAAAGTTACTGGTCACGTTGAGCACGGGGGCGTGTTCAGCGAGCACGGCCCCGTGCTCAGACTCTGTATCTGGGTATCTAACTAAAAATGTGCAGCACGGGGGCGTGTTCAGTGAGCACGGCCCCGTGTTCAGGCTACTTTAAATGCAAACTAAACTAAAATGCAGAAAAATGTGCGCGCGTTTTAAAAAAATTTTTGAAAAACTGATTAGGCCGTTGATTCCTAACTTTCTTAAAATCCTTGCATCCCCGGCAGCGGCGCCAAAAACTTGATGCGTGTGTAGTGTAATATATTTTTAATATATAATTAAGCCCTTTTTACACCTTTAGCCAAGTTTTAAATTTATAAAACACGATATTCACTAACACTAAACACACATATGGGCAAGTGCACCCATCGTGAACGTAGTATAGTGTTGGTAAGATACCGAGGTCGTCCAAGGACACAAGTGCTTTTAATCCCGGTTTATCCTCAACGTCTAATCAAATCAAAAAGTGAGAAAAATGTTTTTAAACTAAGAAAATAAAAACTAACTAAATGCTGAAAAATAAAATAAAAATAAAAACAGATAGACAAGATGAATTACTTGGATCCGACTCGTGTATTAGTATAACCTTTGATTATTTTCGCACTTTTGCACTTGTTTAAGAGATTATCTTAGTTATTGTAGTAGGCCCCTCTTTTGAAGGCGACGTTACCCTCAACCCACTAGTTTGAGTCAGCAAGGATACAATCCTAAAGGGTTGGATTATTGGAAGATTATGAATTGAGTTATTAATGCAAATTATGGTAGGCCCCGCTTTTGGCGGTGACGTTACCCTCGGCTAAGTAGTCTGAGTCAGCAGGGATACAGTCCTAAATAGCCGGGTTATAGTATTAATAGTAGTTAACTTATGAGGGGGTCAAAGAGTTTGGATCCCTGCCATCTAATACCTATGGGCATTGAAGGAGATCCTACTAAATTTGACCCAGGTCCCTTGCAGGACCTCTAAACGCTGAACAAGGGCAAGACCCTTACCAAACCGTTCCCTTAACCCCCGACCAGGTAGCCAACATACCTCCATATAGACCGTGGAGATATGAATGGTGAAAATCTTTTATTTTATATAGACAGTAAAATAATGCCAAGACACCACGGACAAACGATAAGGAAAGATCACCTTCAACATAAGTAACTAGTTATTAAAGTCATTAATACAAAACCAAATAAAAAGTGCAAAAGATTAAAAATAAAAAAGTATTATACTAAACACTTGTCTTCACCAAGTGATGTAAGAGACTTAGGCAAACATGGCCTTGATTGTCAAGAACTCTTACGATCAATCTTGGATCCCGAGACGACTCACACACTCTACGATGGACAATGGATGATGGTGGTGGATGATGGTGTTATGGTGGTGGTGGGTGGTGGATGGAGTGTGAGAGAGGTGGTGTGCCAAGAGATGGATTGGAATGAAGCCAAGCACTCATATTTATAGGCTGAACAGAAGGCTGGGCACGGCCCCGTGTCCGCTGGACACGCCCCCGTGCCCGTCTGACACTATCTCTTTTCATTAATTGTAATTCGCAATTACAATTAATGCGCCTGCTGTACTTTCGCCACGCCCCCGTGCTCACTGGACACGGCCCCGTGGTGGGCAATAGAAGCTTCTACAGGTTTGTCTTTTCTGCTGCTTCTTGGGCACGGCCCCGTGCTGGCTGAGCACGGGGCGTGTTCAGGCTTCTGTTTTCTCTTCTTTGCTTGGGAAGATGCCGTTGAGGGTTCGGGCAGTCTACTTTTATTCCTTTTCCTGTATTTGTGTTAGAATTGGCTGTCTTTTTGCTTCTTTTGTGACTTTGAGCTCATTTCATCCTGAAAATACAAAAGGAAGACAAAAACACTCTTTTTCCAACATTAGTACTTAAATAGGGTTAGTTTTATGCCTTATTTGATGTAATTTATATGTTGCATTTTATACACATCAGTGATAGTATCTTCAGCAGGTCTGCTTGAGCTGGATTTCAAGAGTTGTATTTCTCTCATCAGCATCTGATTAGTTTCCTGCTGCTGCCTCATCTGTTCCTGTACACTACCAAACAAATTTAAAATTTCCTCATTAGAAGCCAAAACAGGACCAGATCCCTGGATATTGCGAGCGGGGATAACATCCTGAGCCACATGAATTTCAGTTCCTTGGTAAGAGGCTTGAGAACTCGGAGGAGGTGGTGGAAGCACCGAACCAATTGTTGCAGAGGTGGTAGCAGACACGGTGGAAGAGCTCATGTTTTGAAAATAGAAAACCAAGTAATGATTTTGCAAAAGCTTTTAGTAGAAATAGCACCACTTGCCCCACGGTGGGCACCAAATTGTTTTGGTCAAAAATTACCGAAGCAATTAAGTGATCAAATTAGTTAAGTGAGGTAGTGTGCTGAAAAAATGTGTTAAAGATATGTTGATTGAGTTGTTTTCAAAAACAGTTTCAGGATACGGCTCAGGATATAGAGCTGTATTTATGATCAAACAATGAGCGAAAATGTAAAGGGTGACACAGGATGTACGACGAAAGCCCTTGATCAATCTAGATCACCGGCACAAAACCTCGGGAGCTGACAATCGCAGCTGCGTTGTTCTTCTATTACTTCAAATATCAGGATACAATGCAGGATATGATGCGGATCAACTAAGTGTTACAATGTAATTCGAGTACAAGTATTTGTGTGTAGTGATTGTTTGCAACTAGAGAGAAAAAGTGTGCAAAAGATTATGTGTGTTTCTATCTGATCCGATCAATCCATTTATAGTAAAATAAACTAACAAACTAGCCTACTATTGCGGGATTCAATGAATATTCGAACGTTGTAATCCACGTCTTCCAGCTTCAACGTCTATAACCCAATTGATTTGCCCGAGTCTTGAGAAGAAGAAGTCCACTTGACCTTTGGAGACTTGCACCTTCTAATCTGCATGCGGGTTAATTAGTTATTACCAGGATATCGTGCCAAGAGGTCACCAAAATCCTGATCCGGTATCCTAGTCAAAATAAAACAAATAGAGTCAGAATATTAATCGGGATCTATGAGCAGAAAATGACCCATAACAATCCTCATAATTTCTAACACCATTTGAAGGCACATCTTCTTCCTCTCTTACCCCCTAACTTTCGGCCATACTCATCCCATAATCACCTTCATTTTTCAGTCACCTCCCAAGTATTCTAAGCTTACACAAGGGTGAATCAAGGCTAACAAAGAAGGTTTCAAGCTTCGGAAGTGGAAGGACCTCTTCAAGGGGATTTTATCCACTATTTTCATCATCTCTTCATCATCTTGTTCATCTTGCCACTTCCCTAGCCACAAGAGCTAGTAGTAAGCCTTCTCTTCTTCATTTTACTTCTTGTTAGTAGTATGTTTCATGAGTACAAGTTAAACCATCAAGAAAACTTAACTTGAAAAGATGAACATGTGAAGAACCAACATAATCTAAAGAAAATAAAGTGTTTCTAGTGTTGTTTGAAGTATGTGATGAATTTGTTGTTGTTGATCTTTTGATTTTGTTAAGATCCATCATATGTAAGCTTGTTAGAAGCTTAGATCTAACGAGTGTAACCATGGATCTTGAAAGATCCATGAAGAAACATGTTAGTAAACTTGAAGATCTTTAAAATAAACTTGTAAGTGGTTTTAAAATGAAATAATCATGTTCTTGAACCTACTAATCAAGTAGATGAACAAGTTTATAAAATAAAGTTTCATCAAAGTTTACAAAAATTAACAAATAAGCTTTGATTCAAGTAGATATACATGTTTAGTGTGTAGATCTAAAATACTACAAATTTTCATGAAACTTCAAGTTTACTACATGGAAAAGTATGATGAGTTTAGTGAATATTACTTGCAAAAATTGTTGATTCTTGAGTTTTGATGATTAAAAGAAAAAAAACACATGTTCTAAAACATGAGAAAACCTTCACTTTTAGGGGAAACTATGTCAAAATTTTTATAAAATTTTGACACTTAGAAAAATATAAAGTTTTGTGAGACATTTTCCTACAAATAATGTTCAAGAATGTTAAACAAGGATTTTCCCTAATTTTTATACAAAGTACAAGCTAAGAAATAGACTTTTCTTCAACAATTAAAACAAGTAAAAATATGTATATTTTAGGGAAAAATATATATTTAGTGGTCACCAAATTATGTGCTATGTGTATATTATGTGTAAATATATATTAGTGTACATGTAGGAACTTAAAAATACACTAAATACTCCCAAGGAGTATAAACACCAAATATACATAAAAATACACAAGGAAATACTTATAAATAATATACACTCATGTATGGACAAAATACCAATATATATATATATATATCGTTAGGCCGTTTGATCAGGATCTGTTCGAGTAGAACGTGGCTGGATCGATCAGAATCAAGGTGCGGAATCCCTTGATAATGTCACAGAATCAACAACGAAAAGTTCAACGTTTAACGCG